>NC_062966.1:21146545-21217059 GCF_023119035.1 Salvia hispanica
CCAAACTTGCTAGGGCTTTTGAAGCAGCCCTCTATGGAGAAGAGGAAATCCCACAGACAGTAAAGGAAGCATTAAAAATCAAGCATTGGAGGGACGCAATGATGGTAGAGCTAAAAGCCCTGGAGAGGAATAAAACATGGAAAAAATGTCAACTTCCAAAGGGGAAACGAACTGTAGGTTGCAGATGGGTTTTTACTATCAAACGAAGACCAGACGGGTCCATCGAGAGATATAAGGCTCGCCTTGTGGCTAAAGGTTACACCCAGACATATGGAGTGGATTACTCTGAGACATTCTCGCCTGTGGCAAAAATGAATACTGTCCGAGTATTACTCTCTATTGCAGCAAGCAAAGATTGGCCTCTTCACCAGTTTGATGTAACTAATGCTTTCTTACATGGTGAATTGAAGAAAGAAGTTTACATGGAGGCTCCTCCAGGTTTCGAAGAAGACTTTAAAGATGGGGAAGTATGTCATTTGAATTTAGAGGGATCAGACATGGATTAACTGAGGTACTGTGGCTTAGGAGATTGATGGGTGAACTGGGTTTTTTGTCACAGAAGACGTGTCAAATTTTCTGTGATAATAAAGCTGCAATCAGTATCGCAGGAAATCCAGTCCAACATGATTGGACAAAGCATGTTGAAATAGACAGACATTTCATCAAAGAGAAAATTGAAGAGGGAATTATTGAGTTCCCATTTGTTCGATCTGGAGACCAACTCGCAGACATTCTGACAAAAGCAGTAGGAGCAAGGAATTTTGCAGAAGTCCTTGGCAAGTTGGATATCGGGAATCCCGTTAACCAACTTGAGGGGGAGTGTTGAAAAGAGAGAACATGAGTCCCAAGAGCATTGGAAAGAGGATACATGAGTTCCTAGAAGTGTTGGAAAATATAATAACATTTATTGTGTAATATAGTTCCTAGAAACATTTATGTCTAGAGTCCTATATATACTTATGTACAATGTATCAAACAAATCAATCCAATGAATTAGTTATTCAATCCAATATCCCCTTCACCATGTGTTTACTATCTCGAATTAATTTGGACACTAATCTGTCATTAGTTACGTGTATGTTGGTTTTGACCAGAACATTAAGCTGTGATAATGAGTCTTCAACCAATGGATGAATGCATTTGAAATTAAATCAATCACTATCATGCATTAACCAATGCATTTGCGGGAGTGTGCTTTTTTATTGTTTGGAGCTATAGTAAGAAATGTGATAAATTTAGATAGCAAAAAGACCCAATCGCCCCAGTCGAGACATATTTTGGAATTTGGATGGCATGACATGAACTAATGATACTAAAACGATATTCCAAAAAGAACTTTTTAGCATACATTAGATTACAATTTACAAGTATCAGTTCAATTATTTTATAAATGGGCTTCTGTTTGGGACTAATAATTTTTTAATTTCATTTGATAAGAAGAAAATGTACTACACTTTTTATGAATTCTTATCAAACCACCATGAACTAGCAAACCTTAAAAGAAAAGAGTTGTCGTGATGAGTTATTTTTTCACTATTATTGAGAAGGAATTGAGTAAAAATGTGATCTCAAGAAAATATCCCATTAAATTGCATTAATCATTCAAACCAATCTCTACCAATCTATCTGCCTTCGACACACACAACACAATTCCATTGGTGTAATTAATAGATTTGTTGTTTAGATATATTTAATCATTTGCTAGTACTAAAAAATGCTAAAAATCATTTGCTAGTACTAAAAATGCCACGGACTTGAAAGTGTAAATAACATCGATAAAAAGACAGATTATTAACATTTTACCAAAATCATTTGAATGCTAACACGTATAGACCAAGTTGTGCAAAATTGCAAAACATCATAAAGAGACTGGAAAGAAGTAGTATAAGACAATTAATTTTCTAAAAACATTAAACACATTATCTGCCACAAACACAATTAGCATGAAAATCAACTCAATCCCAAATCTAATCCTTAAAAAGGACCTCAGTTTCACTTCAGACATGATCCAATAATATTGTCCCCATTATTCAAGTTTTTGGGATCCTACAATCACACACTACAGTTATGGCATAGGATTTCTAACTAAAACCATAATAATTTTCAGTTGATTTTCAAGATTTGGAACCCACAATCATACATTAATATTGCTTCATCAGATGCTCATATGTTTCAAGCACCAGAGCGCCCCCTCGGCCGCATCCTCTGCCGCGGCTTTCTTGGTTGTCAGAGCATGGCTATAACTCTCAAGGATCACAAACCCATCTTCAGCCAGAATACTGACCTTGAAGGTGAACCTATTTGCAAAGCATTTATACATCAAAATTTCATCAAATATGCCTACACTTGATGACGATTTCATTCCTTAATTCCTCACTCATATATGGAGTAATTTGAAGAAAATTTGGATTCTACTTGTTTTAGCATTTTATTTACGAGTCTTTCCTATTCCTTTTACTATAATTTTGTGTGCAAACCAATCAATAATCATATACTCCAATAGATTTCAATTTAATTTTTCAATTAGCGAGAGGGAGGGCTACCTTTTCACACCTTTACTTCATAACTAAAAATAAATACACAATATTTACAAATAAAAAATATATCCAGTAACAGTACAGCTATATATTAGTTCAAATTTATCAAACTGTCACAAAATCAAAATTAAAAAAATAAAAATTACTAATATACTACTTGACTCACCGTTTGATGTGAGGAGGACCTTCCTCATTACAGCATTCAAAGAGAGGTGGTTTCCAGTGTTTCGCAGTACACAGGAGATGCAGATACGCCTTCGCCGACCCTTTTACAGCTAAATCTGCCAAAATTCAACACAAAATCCTTCCAAAATTCAAGTATAATAGAGCAGTATTTTTCACACTCCTAAATCAGGCAAGAAGAGCGAATTGATTATTAAATAAATAGGGGGAAATGATGATTTCTTTACCTGGTTGATTGATTGAGTTACCCGAAACAGTAGAAATGGGTGTTGGGTTGGAGAAATTGGGGCAAGGGTTTCTGCACTCATGGCTCAGCATTCTAGTTTTCAGGAAAGAGAAAATGGGACAATAATTTTCTGGTCAGAAATTATCAAAACTAATTTTATTGTGTAGTACTCCTAATATATAGGGAGTTTAATAGAGTGGGAATTAATGACATTAATCTAGTATGGTAGATTCGTTCAAAATAACCAATTTTCCATAAGCAAAATGAAATATTATCCACTTCAATGAAAATATGTAATAAAATATTTATATTTTAAGTGATGTTAGAACACAGTTATTCGATGTTTAATTGTTTGAATTGGACATCGAATATTGTAAATTTTGTATCTACGTATTCGTCAATTGAGTGATTGAGTTAAAAACTTCTCATTTAGTTGCGACCTTCCTACATTTCAATTTGAAAGTCTAGAAATATAAAAACATGGTATAAATATTAGAACATCCACGATAGTACAATGTGTGATGATGTGTCCCACTGTCTGCATAGCGGGACTAGGATAGGCTGCCTTGGATGAGCCAGACTTGGCATGATAGCACGTCAAATTAGGAAAAGCGTAAAACCCTAAACCATCACGCCACACACGCGATTGTCTCGAGTCTCGACAAATAGAAAAGCGTAAGGATTCAAGTTGAGCGATTGTTTTTCTAACCAAGAATTCATTAGAAAAGAAGTTGATCAACCACTCTACAAATTTTCCAAATTCTACTCCTTAATGCTCTCCAAACCAGGCTGCCAATGATCAACATGTGCAAGGGACAATCGTGTCGTCCGTCTCTGATCATTTGATTGCGAAGACGAGTGCTTCATCTGGAGCCTCGTGATCGTGTGAACCGGGACGACATAGTACTTCTTGCCGAGGGCAAGGGTGGTGGAAGGCGAAACCACAGCATACGGCTGGCGGAACACGTTGGGGTGGGCCACACAGCACTTGGGGTTGCGGCTGAGGAGCTCCGCTGCTAGGATAGGCCGGTCGTGTATCTCCACACGACCGCCATGATGAACTATCTTCACGAACATGTTCTTGCTGCTTTTGGTGCAAATCCAGCCAGAAATAAAATAGTACATAGTTTGATGCTTGAGAAATCTCTATCTTCCAAAGTAGGAGTGTTTTTATAGTGATTAGTACATTTAATTAGTGGCTGTGGATTTTGGTGGTTAGGATTTAGCTATATTTCTGAGATTCAGGTGGTTTTATTTTTATTGACTTTGGAAATATCACATTTTTGTGTTTTTAATGTTTGGAAGGAACGGCAAATTGTTTCTTTGTTTGGTGTAATTTTCATAGTTCAGCTAATAAATTTCAAAATTGGGGTGACATCAAAGTTTTGGCAGGAATTGATGGATTTTTAGGTAGAGTTTGATTTAGGTAACATTTTATGTGGCTCAATGTAAACAATTTTTATTTAAAGTTTTGATGTGAAGTTAGAGACACGCAAAATATGGAGGGTAGGTACATTTTGCTGGTAGATATCCTACTTCAACAAATATAGTTCCGCGAATTGCCCGTTGACAGCCGGTTCGAGACTGTTACTGCAGTTTCGAGTCGAACCATAACCAGAAGCGAAAACTAGATGGCCCGTTTACGATTCCAAAAATTAGAACCACGAACCGTTCAAGATGCAAAGTTCAACCTTTGTTGGAAATATGCAAACTTTGTAACTCCAATTTCATAATCTCATGAATCAAATTTAGAATATATATGTTGCAACAATCAAATTTGAAGCTTTACCTATAATAGAAAGATCCCAAAAAAAGATAACTGCAACTCAGTTTTTAGAGCCTCCCATGAATAGAATCCCTATATGTACACAAACACAAAGGCCAAGTAGCTTACACGGCTCAGCTTGCAGAGCTGCTCGTATGAGACGCGATAGAGCAATGAAATTCTTCGTCTTTACATGCTGTACAAGCTGAACAAAAACTCCTTCCTGCTGATACGAATCCTGACTCTGGAGAAGCAAGGCTTCTTCACTTAGCTCTGTGGATCAAAAAAATGTAGCTAAGCACAGGTCGGGACAGCAGAATCCGTCAGTCTCAGTGATCCACCGAGATCAACAGGCACAAGGGGTATGAATGAATGCAGGACATCCGTTATCAGTGGTCTATAACTCGGTTCTGGTTGCACACATAGCACAGCTATGGCAGCCACCTGCTCATGCAATGATAAAACAACGCGTATAAAGACAGAATTAGGATAGATGGCCAAAGAGTTTGAGGTATTGATTGACTCTTAGTAACAACTTTACTTGATATAAATGCTTCAAGTCCATAGTGTTTACTATGGAAGGATCAACAATATTTGGGAGCTTCAGTCTGTCGGTAAGCTGAGGCATCGCCTGCTCGTTAACAAGGTGGAATATATAAGAATAGTGAGTCATGAACATATATGTAGCAAATTTAACGAAGACACTTACCCAGGTGACTATCGATTGACATTGAGCCTCAGCAACTCTCTCGACCGGCCTTCTTCCTATCAAAAGCTCCAATAGAACCACACCAAATGCGTACACATCACTCTTGTCCGTAAGCTTGCCTGAGAGATTGTTGCAAGAACTTTGTAGCATCAAAATTTCACTTTATTCACAGAAAAATTGTGCCAGAAAAGCTTACAATGTATAGGCTTTTTAAGTATTGCAATATGAAGTTTGAAATCGAAGCAGAGGTCAGTTTTAGGTATAATGTATGATCAAATATCATACTTCTTGTTCATGCATTTACATTTTAGAACGATACGACAGATTCAAACTTTGCAGAAACTATTCGACATGGAAAACTAATGTCTACCCCGTCATAACCAGTTCATAACAAAATGTTATTCAGGGTTGAACCAATTTCATCTCTCATCATTAGAGCCTTCTTCTAAAGGAGTGTTTTCTCTTCCTTTCATTTAAAGCAGAAGAATGCAGCAGTATTGTATGCAGTATGCTTTTTATGGTAAATTTGACATTGAAAGGGAAACAGTTGTAGGAGTAACATTCCAACTAAGTGTTGCTCCAATGGTCTTACAGGGGACAGCACAGCAGCATTAAAACGGTACACAAATCAAAACAGACGAATACCAAACCTTACTATTATTAAACCATACAGATTGAGAGAATCGGAAAATGGTCCTTACCATCCAGCAGGTATTCAGGAGCTACATAACCCAAAGTTCCAGAAAGCTTGATGTTGGCCTTGTTCGAATTCCCTCCCGTAACAGCAAGGCCAAAATCAGAAAGCTGGACCAAAATGGGAATCAGATTATAAGCTTCCACTGTATGAGTAAGCATACGACCAAACCACATTACATAAATCAAGTTACCTTGGCATGGAAGTTAGAATCCAGAAGAATATTCGAGGATTTGAGATCTCGGTGGATCACGGGAGGGTTGCATCGCTCATGGAGGTACTCTAATCCTCTAGATAAATAATAAAGTTCGCTAGAATCAGAAGACAAGAGAGGAAAAGCAAATATTTTGCGAAATCAAAATGAATACCTAGCAACATCCAGAGCAATTTTCATCCGCAGATGCCAAGTCAATCTTGATTTATTAGGTCCTGAAGCAATATTCAAGATCATTTCAATAAAGTGAATCGGGGATAAACCAAAGTGATGCTTCACATTGAAAAGCATACTTCAGAAAAACAAAGATTACCATGCAAGTGGAGTTCCAGAGATCCATTCTCCATCATTTCATAAACCAAAAAACGCGCTTCACCATGTATACAATATCCTAAAAGGGACACTATGTTCTGATGCTGAATTTTACTCAGTGACTCAACCTCATTCTGTAATGAAAAGACGATAATGAGCCACAACGAACATATGTCAATCATATCCAAAGTCTGTAAAAGCCTATCAGCACAACACTAGGATACACATATACCTCGAATTCTCTTTCAGCTTCAAGCCCACCAGCATATATTTTCTTGACAGCTGCATGGAAGTGGTCATTGAAATGAGCTTTGTACACACGGCCTAACCCGCCTTCGCCTAGAATATTGGCTTCATCGAAGTTGTTAGTAGCAGTCACTAACAACGGGTACTCGATTGCAGCAATGGAGCCCTTCTTGCCCCCGATTCTCATGGAAGGGAACTTGTCCAGAATCGGACCAAATGAGACGCCATTCGCAGCATCTGTCAATGCATAGTTATAAAACTTGAATGATAAAAGCCTCACATAAACTTAATGGGACTTTAATTCAAGTGATAACAAACCTGATTTTTGGTGCCTTTTTGCATTGGCTTTCTTCCTTAGTCTGAAGATCCAGAAACAAGATAACAGCAGCAAAAGCACACCAAGAAGAGATGAAGAGACAACAAGGGCAACAAGTATCTTCTTGTTTAAATCCTGGTGGTGAACTAGATTCACTTCTGCAACTTCTGATCCCATGAAAAGAGGAATTATAGAACCAAACAAGAAATATATAACAAAAAACACATCATATAAAACCACCACCACCACCCTCTAGCTCCAAATATGCCCAAAAATTAGGCTTTATTTAAAAAAGAAAAAGGAAAAAAGGGGGAAACTAATCAAATTAAATCCCAATTACTCCGCAATTAAGCTTTATAACACCTTTCTTGGAAAGCTGCACAATGCCACAAAATAACCATAAAAATAGTCTTCAGATGTAAACATGATTACCTAATCTAGCTGCCCAAACTTCCAAACATAAACTCAGCAGCACAATTCCTCAGACACAAGAAAGAAAAACACTCCAAAAAAGCAGGGGAAATGAGTACCTGGAGAATGTGCTCCCAGATCAGAAGAGTTCTTAAAAAACGGATCTTTTTCAGTGGGAATAACCGGGTCGGAGGCAGGCGGGTCGGGCTTCACATCAAGTGGGACAGAAAGCGCAGGAGAACTCAAAACCCAAATTGGTATCAGCAGCAGAAACAAAAGATTCATTCTTTTTACCTTTTTTGGGCTTGTTCTTGCAAGAGTTGATAGAGAAAATGGGGGGATTCAAATTTGAAATGCTTTAAAGGTGGAAGTGTTTAAATGGTTTGAGAGTGAGAAGGGACAAAAGATGGAACAAGATTAGTCAGGAAAAAGCAATGAGGTTCCTTTTTTTTTTTGCTGCCCAGAAAAAGATCCAATTGCACTACAAATCATGTGGCAGTTAATTAAGATATGAACCCCTCCTTCCTCTCTCTCTAGTTTAAAGGTGGTCACGTTCTTTAAGGTGCCAAAGAAAAGAAAATGGAGGCAAGATGTGTGTGTGTGTGAGAGAGAGAGAGAAAGAGAGGGGTTAGTGGGGTCCAGATTTATTTTCCCTCTTGTTTAATTGTTTCAAACATGACTTTATTTAGGTAAGAGAGGGCAGTTGAATTGAGAGTTAGGAAAAAAAAAAGGTGAGTTCAATTTCATAAATAAAGTTAAAGAGTTGAGAGCGAGGAGGTTCTAAACTTTTTTACATTACTAGATTAGTTTTAATAGTCATTTTTATCAGGAAATTTAGTTAAATTTTGGTCAATCTTATAAAATTTATAATTGAAATATTAAATTACAAAATTTTATTGTTTATTAATGGTCCTATTTATGCACAAAATATCTGAGATTTAAAAAGACATGTTTAATTAAAATAAATATTTTTTCTTTTATATTCCTTTATTCTTATTTTTTTTATTTTATTAAAATATTACTACTGTTTTTGACATCACAAAAGAATATTGATTTGTGCACGAATGAGACAATTGAGAAATATTAAAACTTCGTGATTTAATATTCAAATTTTAAAGTTCATGGAACAAACTAGAATTTGACCAAATTTCGTGATTTAAATAGCTATTATAGAGAACCTCATTATTTAAATAGCTATTATCTCTATAAATACCAATATTTGCTTCTCCATATTCACAAAAGGAAGTTTTGGGTTAGTCAAAGTTTGGACCTAGAGTACAAAGCTAGATCTATGTTAGTTTAAAATTTATATGCATTACAATTTCTTAAGGTAATTCCTACATGCATTATTTATTCCTCCTTGATTTGGGATAGATTATCTAAACATTTGTCACTATTGTTGAATTGGGCAATGAAAATATTACTCAAACAGAGTACAATGTTTGATGAATCCACACCCACCAGCTTCGAATTTTCCATTATTAAGTAATTGTTGAGAGGAAGGTTGCAAAAAGTGGTTATTTTCTTGTTTTTCCCCAATTGATGCAAAGTGTAATCATTCATTCCACATACCCTTTTTTGTCATGATTTACACTTTCATTTTCAACTACAAGATCATTCATCGATTCACCTAATCACAGAGAGTGATCACTTTTATGCTTTGATTACTTTGAATTATGATTACATTATGAAATTCATTCATAGGTAACAAATAAAAAAAAATAAGTTGAGATCACTACGTGTGGATCAAGAATAAGACTGAATCTGGAGTACTTTTTCTTTTTGTAGCTACTAAAAGAATGACAGAAGAACATTCGATAATTAAGTAAAACAAAATGAGTGATATACTTCAAAGTTTTAACACGTTTTTAACTTTTAAGAATACTTAACATTTATTTTGGAGACAAATATTATTTTTAAAATTTAACAACCGAAAAGAGTTAGTTTAAAAGCTTTATCTCCGATATTACATTGCAATGCAACTTAAAAATACAAGAGGGAACATTTATTTTGGTATGCAAACTTTACAGAGTTATCAAATTTGGTTCGTAATATTTGAAAATATCTTTTAAGATTCATTAATTTCGATATAATATCGTTTGATCTACTTTTTCACTGTTCCAAGCTTTTTTAAACGAAAATACCCTCTATTTGATCTCGTTTATTTATTAAAATATTTAACGTATCATTCTTAATTTTTGTTTGTACCTTCTTAAAGGGGAAAAAATAAGTAAAAAATAAATTAAATATTTTTATAAAGAAAAGAGAATAAATTGACTGAAATGTCCTTCATGGACTAAAGGGTATTTTCGTCCAAAAAAATTGAAATAGCAAAAAAATAGCTCAAACGTTAGTATATCGAAGATAAAGAACCTCAAACGATATTTTCAAATATTATGAATCAAAATTGATACCTCGACAAAGGCTGCGGATAAAAAAAATGTTTCCTCATAAAATAATAATGAAATGACATGAAGAAAAGAAAACGCTGCACAAGTTGGGAATAAGACAGGTTATCCAACAAAATTGGTTGAAAAAAATAGGGCCTTATTGTTTTGTGTGAACAAAGATAAAATGACTTGTATGGCATGGCGACCCAATTTGCATGGATCACATTAATAATTAATTGCACCGACACCATTTAAAGTGGCAGAGGAATTGAAATATTTTTCATTTCATGATACGAAAAAGTAACATCAGAGACGAACATAGTATCTTCTATACTATTTTTTTAATCAAATTTGCATGTGAATTTCATATTTTTTGATTAAATATTTCAATTTAATTAAAATATATAGTACAGTAATAAAAGAAATAATATACTCCATGAATTATGAAAAATAAAGAGGTGGCCCATAAATAGTGGAAGGGGTTGATTGATTTGATTCATTGAATGCATAGTAGTAAGAGATATGTTTGTGAATGTTACTTATCAAAATTTATCTATTACTATAACCAAAATAATTTACAGTATTTATTTAAGACTGAAAATAATGTAATTCGACAAAGGTTATATTTAAATGATGGTGCAGTGTCTGAAGGTTCAATAATATATTTTTGAATGTTTACAATGAAATCATTAATCAACTTGCACTACAATAGGTAGATTTGGATATCTATAAGAATATCAATCTAGGAGCATATATGGATTTGTAAGTATAAGGCAGATTTGGACGTATATGTGGAGAAGACATTAAAGGTAAGTTGTTGAAATCATACATAGTAAAAAGCTAAGTTGTTGAGATTATTTAACCATATTAGAAGGCTAAAAGTTATGGCAATTCAACAATTTTATGTTTGGCAAGCACTTGATGCTGTCATTGTCAATATCATTTGTGACAATAAATCTAATTATTTGATGCCTACTTGGATCACATAAGGTTTATTTTGTTGGCTTTGTGAAAGCAATTTAAACTTGTTCTCACATGGGAGTATTGTATTCGATACTTTTATAAAAAAAAGTTGTTGAAGGCTGTTTGGATACGTGAATTATAGTATAGAATCCGGATCGAAATTCCCCTTTCACTTGAACACCAAAGCTTCTCCATCTTGGCAGGACAAACTATTGGTGAATTGAGTGATATCAAAGATTGGATTAGATGTTGAAATTTCTTTTTTTCTTTTTATGATACTTTATCCTTTATACTTGTACGTTATTCGATGGTTAGATTAGTAAATTTCTATGTATTCTATTTTGTTCTACTTGGTTATGTTGAGTTGTTAATTCTTATGTGTTTTGATATTTGTCACACGCTTGTTCGTTATTTTTGTGCTCAAAGATTTCCCTTTTATGAAAATAATCAGGAATATTGAAAGATTAGTATCAAATCAATCATTGCTATTATCACATTGAAATTAATTGTCTATATTATTGAAAAAATAATGAGTTTTCAACAGTGTAAATAAATGGGCATGTGGTTGAACTCGATCGACAATAAGATTTTGCTGGATATGTACAAACTTTTTTTTATAAAGTGTGAAGTGGTTGAAACTGAAACATCTTGGCACTCAAATTTCCTTATACAGGTTGTTTAGACGGTACAATCACATGAATATGCCCATAATTTAACTTTACTTTTTTTCAATACAAATAGTATTCTTTTTGGAAAATAACTAAAATTTGACTAAATATAAATACGTCTAGTTCTTCTAAAAAATACTGTAATCAACAATTAATACATATTTGATGTTTTATTGGTTATATATAAATTTAGGTACCCGTTTTTCTACGTACAAACATTACTTTTTTTTATTCAACAAATAGACAACTTCATTGTGCTATATATAATTCAATAATTTATATTCGTACTTGCCCTCGTAGAAGACGATACTGAAAAGCATGCATGTGAAGAAAAAATGTCCACAAATTAATCAACAAAAAGGAAAAAAAAATAATTTGTAAGTAGTACGATACTAATTTATACTACCCCTTCCCTAAAAATTAGACAACACATGAATTTTAATGCACAATTGGTAAAGTAAAAGAGAGATAGAAAAAAAAGTGATTGAAGTATTGCTACGGGAGAATGTGACCAACCTCATTAGAGAGAAAAAAGTTTCTTTAAATGGAATTGGTCTATTTTTAAAGGACATCCCAAAATGATAAATGTGATTTACTATTTTTTAGGAATGAAATGAGTATACGTATATCCACGTATTTAGGTCAATAATGTGAGCGACAATATAGTGTGATTATTGATTTTGACCATAAGTCATAGGGATGGATTATTAAAATATGCACCATAAGATTGTCCAACTGGTTTCCACTAAAGGACAAAGATTATTCGAAAATATAAATTATGAGTATTATTCAAAATGCAAACACATCAATATTTCGTTCATAATGTTAACAATTTTCATGATATTAACACATTAACCATCGGAAATAAGTATATATATGAACACTTAGCACTTCCTTTAATTATCAATAGTCTCCAGTAGCTTTTTTTGCGTGATGTTAACAAAGAATGGATGCTTTTTAGAATGCAAGGGAATTAGGAAAAGTGAAAAGCACATTGAAAAGCACATATGAAAAAAAGCAAAAGAGATTGTTATTATCACACTTCAAAAGTTGATAAAAGAAAACTTTTTTTAAGTTGGAAACATGGGTCGATCCATTAGAATATGGGAAAAGATAGGTAATAATGGCTATTGCATATATATAATTTTCTGCATGATTGAGAAATCTATAAATAATTAAACACAGAAATACAGTCAAATTATGGGGCATTAGTACTTTTCTTTAAAAGAATCAAATTACTTGGAAAAGATGAAATAATTTGATAAATATATTAGAAATGAAAGGAGCCAAAGAAGAGATCTCCCTCTTGTGAAATGTGTAGAAACAAGATTTGTGTTATCCCACTGTCAGAATAAGACAACACCACCACCTTGACTTTTAATAATGGACAAAATGTTGTTTTAATATTCATATTTTTCAAAATCACAAATGATACAAACATAACTGTACTTGTCCTAATGGAATCATCATCACTAATCTGTCTACTTTACATAGGATAATTAAAAATGGATGTAGAAGTTGACTCATTCGATAAAACAATGAGACAATAAACACACAATACGAGAAGGAATAGTAAATAAATATATCATGAAATACTAAATAAATATTAGACCAGTCCACAATATAACAAAATTAAATACATGAGTACTTATTTTTTATTAAATTTTATTTTCCTCGCTAAAAGTCTTCAATTTGAAATAGAGAGACAGAAATTAATTCCCAGGCCGCATATGAGATAGTTGGAATGATGCCTCGAACCTTCAATCTATTAAATAAGGATGAAAGGTTAACGATATTGTGCTTCATAGTCAACATTATAGTATAATAATTTTAGTTTTTAAATGAATACTATAATAAGTGATGAGTAGCAAATTTATTGGCAAGACGTGAATATTAAATGCTTGTTTTCGGTAGGAATGCAGGATTCTCATTGCAAGAGATGTTAGGATTTCAAACTTATCATCATCATTTTAATGCAACTTTTAATTTTCTTATTATTTTCTCGATCATAACTATGCATTCAATTGTTTCATCTTAATTAGTTCATTGAAGTCCAATAATAACTAAAACCATTTAATTTTTGTCAACCCTTATACTTTGTGTAAACTGATAATAACATATGATTCCAACCATTGTAGTAGCCCAGCAGGAGTAGGATAATAGCAGAGAGCAGAAATGCGAGGCCCAATAAATGTATCAACTGGGCTCTACAGCAACCCCCTAATTTCAACAACCATACCCACATTTAGAGAGCCCAATATCGCTATTGTTTGAGGAATTATTATTTCTAAAATAATTAAAATTATACTGTCCAACGGGTCCTTTCCGATCCACTCGATCCAGCAGTCCATACGGTGTACATGGTTCCATCACGTCAAGCGAAAAGGTGGCTATGTGCCGACTAAATGACGAAGTCAAGATAGATCATGAATTTAGCTAGCAACCACGATCTATCGTGCGTCTGTTCCATTTAGATCTACAACAACTCAATCGATAAAATATTTCATTTACTATGATTTAACCACTATTACTTGTTACTTTACCAATAGTTTATGTTTATTATAAACGTTATTCTCAACTATTTACTGACTCGACCGTTAGATCTCCTTTCATCGACACTCCGACGGATTCATAAACATGGAGAAACAATAAATTGACTTGCATTAGTACTACTGCCGGATTATAATACTGCCTTTTGATTAGAGGTGTCCACAGTTTCGGAACCGCCGGTTACGGTTTTGGAAATTGTCGAACCGGAACCCAACCGCGAGGGTGTTTTGCGGTTACGGTTCCGATTCCAAAACCGGCGGTTTCGGTTGGTTCCGAACCGACAGTTTTCTGGCGTTTTTTTTTTTTTACTTTTTTTCACGGTTCCGAACCACGATTTTTTAAATTCTCACGGTTTCAGTTCAGAACCGTAACCGGCGATTACGGTTTCGGATTTAACCGCCGGTTCGATAAACCTTGGACAAGTCTACTTTTGACTATCTTATCAACCAAACACCCAATCTATCAAATATGTGCATAAATGATGTAAAGTAGATAAGATTATAAAAGTAGTAAATTTTAGTAGTGAATTTGCATGGAATTAAATTTATTTATGAAGTGATGAGCATGGGAGTTAAATGCAGTGGGATAGAAATGGCACGTATTATTAGGCATATGCATCTTCCCAACTGTTTCTCTGCAAATTCAACTTAACATTTAACTCTATTGATTTTCGCACCCTTTTTATTGCATTCAAATTAACTCCGATATGTGTCGCAAAGTAGTGTCACTACCAAGATATATAATTTCACAAATTTATTCTGTTATAGTAATAATTACTGTTCATTTATTTCCAAACCACCCTCCCTATTTAAGGTGGCCGTGTATAGTCATCAAAGAATAATTCATGAAAAATAAGAAAAAATGAAAGCTCGTGTAGTAGTAGTAGTAATAGTACTCCTCTTTGTTACGATTTCAGAATCAAGAAGCATCACTACCCCAAATCACACCCAAAACAACACTAAATTCGAAGATGCAAAGCAGAGAAGAAGAAGCGGCGGCGGCGGAGGTAGAAATTGTGACCCTTTATATTCATACCTATTCGGAAGCTGCGGCCAATGGCCGTTCCGCCGCAACTCGCCCAACAATCCATTTCTGCCCCGCCGCTCTCCGCCGCGATCGCCGCTAATCCCCATGCCGCCGCCGGTCTCATCTTCTCCGCCAGTAGTAAACCCTCCACCAGCAACACCCTCTCCCTTAATACCCCTCCCTCCCCCAGTCGCCGCCGCGCCGCCGCCGACATCTCCATCTCCATCTCCGCCGCCAGTACCGGCGCCGGCGCCGTCATCGCCACCGCCGCCGCTAGTTCCGTCTCCCCCGCCGCCCGCACCGCCGCCGCCTGCAGTAGAGCCCATAATATACCCGCCGCCGCTGCCTTCCTCCTCCTCGCCGCCGCCGCTCTTCCCATGGCTGACTCCGCCGGCAGACAATCCGCCGCCGCTCTTCCCATGGCTGACGCCGCCCACAACGGGAACAGACACTCCGCCGCTGCCTGGAATTGTCTTCCCGCCGCCGCTGGTGCCGGACAATCCTCCCGCGTTTTCATTCCCACCGGACTTGTTTCTGACGCCGCCGCAAATGCCTCAGTTGCCGGGGTTCTTTCCGCCGCCGCTGGTCAGTGATCCGATACCGTTTGCGACTACGCCGCCGCTTCCTTTCTTCCCTTCGGAGCCCGATTCGCCGCCACAGAATTAGGGTTTGGGGTTTTTAGGTTGCTATGCTTCATGCAACTTTTGTTACAAATCATGTGTTATTATGGGTTTAATCGTCTATATCAATTGTAATCCTACCTATACTGCTTAAATTAATCATATCCACAGTGGATTTTGTCGAAGCCAAATGAGTGGAAGGCTATGAAAAGTGGATATTTATAAATTGTTTGTAACTAATTATTGTTATAACCTGTTTTTTATGAACTTAATTGAGCATTTTTAACAGGAAAATTACCATTTAAATGGTATTTTCTTCATCCTCCTTTATAGTCCAAAGTTTAATTTGCATTTTAAGAAATGTGAAGAAAATAGATTAAAAAAAAATAGTGGAATACAGATCTTATTTCTATACGGTAATGGTAGTAGTATTAATTTTATCGTGAAATGTTAGTGTAATTATTATTTAGTTGATTGTTGCTCCACTTACTTAAGGGCATCCGCAATGGTGCGGATGATGCGACGGACGATGCATCATCCGTCGCATCGTCCGCCACTGCCGCATCGCGGACGATGGGTTGACCATCGTCCGCGCCCGATACATCTGTCCGCGGACGATGCGCGCAGGATACCCCATCGTCCGCCACTGTGGACGACGCGGACGATGAGTCGAACGATGCTAACGCGTTTTGTTTTTTTTTTTTTGAATTTTTTTGAATTTTTTTTCTTATTTAAGCACTATAATTATCTACCATTTCACACACTTCAATTTCACATCTCTCCAATTTCCCTTCAATTATTCTCTCTCATCGTCTCAAAAATAAATCCCGACGACTACGATTTGAGTACATCAGATGGCTGCAGACGGGCCTTGACTCGAGCCTTGTTCGATGCCGTTAATGAAGCCAAGGCGGAATGCTTGACACAAATGCAGCGGGAGCAGGCGGCGGCGGCGCGGGTCCCTCGCCCGATACGACGTCGGACGTATGTCCCCCGCGAGCACGACGTAGCGCACGAATGTCTGTTCACAGATTATTTTGCCGAGAATCCAAGGTGGGGCCCGAATGTTTTTCACCGACGTTTTAGAATGAGCCGAGATCTTTTTCTCCGCATTGTGCACACGTTGGAGGGACGTGATGAGTACTTCCATATCGTGAAGACGGGATCGACAGACCCGGACTTACGCCGTTGCGAAGTGCACGGTTGCGATCCGCACAGTTGGCCTACGGCACAATAGCGGTTATGTTCGACGAGTACCTTCACGTCGGGGATACAACTGGCCGCGAATGTCTCAAGAAATTTTGTAAGTTAGTTGTGGAGGCTTTTGGCGACACATATTTGTGACACCCGACTGTTGATGATGCCAGAGCTCTGATGCGGATGCACGAGATGGTGCACGAGCTCCCCTGGGATGTTAGTGGAGCATCGACCGTATGCACCGGGCAAAGTGGAAGAACTCGCCCGACGGCGTGGAGAGGCCAATTTACTAGCGGATACAAGACAAGGGCAACCACCCGACGATGATCCTGGAAGCCGTCGCTGACCACCGCCTCTGGATCTGGCATGCTACTTCGGTGTAGCCGGTCGAACAACGACATCAACGTCCTCAACTCGTCCACCCTCTTCGCCGATCAATGCAGGGATCGCGGTCCGGCCATCCACTGACGATGATCACAAAGCCGTGCCAACGGCCGCTCAACGTCCTCGCTCATATGGGGTACTACTTGGCCGATGGCATATACCCAAGATGGCCTGTTTATTTGAAGACGATCAGCTGCTCAATTGGTGAGAGGAGTGTCTTGTTTGCTGCAAAGCAGGAGTCCGCGCGGAAGGATGTGGAGCGGGCTTTTGGGGTGCTCCAATTGCGGTGGGCAATCTTGAAAGGTCCGGCGCGTTTCTGGTACAAGGAAGTCATCGCCGACGTCATGTATGCGTGCATTATCATGCATAACATGATAGTCGAACAAGAACGTGGGCATGCCACCGATTGGGTGGATGATGAAGCCGGATCTAGCTCCAGCACGGCAACCTCGCCAGTCACTCGAGGATTACCGATGGGCTTCGGTGCGGTTCTACAGCGACAGGCCTCAATGCGCAATCAACAAGACCATACTCAGCTCATGACCGACATGGTTATAAAAGTTTGAAACCGCAACCGCCGCCGTTGAGAAATTGTAGTTTTTTTATTTTGTATTGTAATGTTTGAATTTTAATGAAATGAAGTTGTTTTTCCAAATTTTAAAGTATTTAAATATTCAAATAATAGATAAAATGCTTAGGGCGGGCTATAGTCCACTCCACTGCAGGTGGAATGGGAGGAGGATAAAATGCTGATGTGGCGGAGCATAGGGCGGCGTTTAGGACGTCCCACTGTGGATGCCCCTAAAGTAGAAAAGGTAAGTAAAACTCTAAATTATAGACATCTCAAATGACATTTGAGACATTATTTGGTGGATAAAGGGAGTAAATTTTTGTTATTTTAAAATTTTTCCTACAATTGTCCCAAAATAGTCAAAATTGAAATCAATAGTCATGACATAAAATCACATTGTTTCAGATATATAACACCATTGTGTACAAAACAATGTCATTTTATTATCACACAATATTATTTTCGATTTTAACAATTATTGATAAATTATAAAAAACTAGAAAGTAATAATTTTAAATAACATCATAGCTTTTAACTATCAGCAACAAATTTTAAATTAAATAACAATTATAGTTTTTAACTATCAACTCTGATCCTAACCAATAAGTACTAGTTCAAACAAAGAACTAGGAGTACTGTAGTATATTAACTCAAGTTACTCAACGAATGTGGGCTTACCAATCTATTAATACAATCATTATCAGGCCTTCACTCGGTCAAATCAATTTCTAGAGGCCCAAAAGTTACAGGGCAAGTTTTGGGAAAGCCCAAATTATAATTATAATGATAGTACTACTACAGTATCTAGCTACGACCATTGTTTTAAGGAGTAGTACGAATTTAAGATAAGACTTTACATCCAATAGTGTTATTATCTTAAACGGATAAAAATTGACCATAATCACCTGTGGTCCCCATCTCAACGCACAATCACACATCAAGGAATAATAATAATAATAATAATAATAATAATAATATAATAATAATAATAATAATAATAATAATAATAAAACAATATTGTTACTATTGAGAGCAAAATAAGAATATCGCTAGTACAAAGATAAAAAAATACTACTACTATAAAGGAGCGCTGTTTCTCAATTCTGATTTCTTAACTTCACTTCATATATAAAACCAAATACATGTACGATACTCTATTATAATAGAAGAAAAACAAACAAAACAAAATGGAGCGAACATAGTAAAACGAACAAATTGCAAGTAGAACTCAGGAAACCCATCTTTCTATAAGATAAATTACGTTTCGATTAACACTCTCGAAATGACGTAATATCTCCAGACACCGTAACCCGCTAGTCATTGAAAAATTTAACGGAGTTTTAAGAATTGAGCAAACAATCATTGATGGACGAGATGCAAGCTATGAGAAAGAGAATGTGTTGTTTAATTCTGTATTTGCCATCCAGTGTCAAATTTACAGGAGAACCGATAACTTGAAAGGCTTCACTGTCAGGTCACATCAATATTACGATGCTTACAGTCAACCAAACTATATCATGTCATTAATTTCCACTATATAAAAAATGTTTTGTAGATATTGATTCATTAAGATAGCATGACACAGGTTCCTTTTCATAAAATTATAAATACTCCCTTATATATACTTCATTTTCAAATAAGTATGGTCATGAATTATTTATTTGTTAACACTCAGACAGATCCAAAACATAACATCTCATTATTATGGAATTTTGAAGTAATTGAGGGGAAAGCGGCAATGGATGAGCCTTTTCTAGATTCTCATTTCGATTCTTTTTCTTTTCTTCCCTTTTTTGGGTAAAAGACATAGATATATTTCTATATATATACACTTTACAGTTTTCCTCAGTCTAATATATATGTCGCCTGTTTTGGATGTCACCCATAATAAATTTTATAACTATTATTCCAATTTCATTGTGGATGTATGTCTTTCCGTGATCGATGTGAATGAATTCAAACTAATATTTGCACCAATAGTCTTCTTTCTTTTCTTTTCTTTTTTAATCTCCAAATCCTACAATGTGGGTTCATAAAAAATGTTACTCCATATTTTAATAAGGAATAAAGTGTTGCTTTAACAAATAAAATGCCATTATTGCGATGCATTAATACTAAGTACTATGAAACTATATATCTTGATTTTTGAGGTGATTTATGAAACCAAGTAGTATCTCATATATCAGGATTTAAAAAAAAAAAAGTAATTTATTGGCAATTCATAATCCGTCTCACGAGTTTCACTAAGAAATTAAATCATTCAAAATTTGCATACTCAAAACAAAAAATATATATAATCAATAAATACTACTATAACTTAATGTTTGTACAAATTCCACCTATGAACTAAAATCAAGTACAACCACACAATGAAGTAGCCTTGACATACTTTCAAATTTTAAACAAAAGGTGCATAATGTGCATTTATATAGTGAAATATCGAAATTTATATGAAATTATCTCACGAATCATAATTACAAATAGTTAAAATTAAGATCAAACACACTAAAGCACTAATAATTTTGAGAGTATATATACCCAAATTATTGTAAAAGTTCATGCCGCTTTAACAAAAGCCAAAGTAAAGTTGGAAACTTTGAAATTTAAGGGGTTATGGAAAAATTGCCCATAGTTTAGGGGTTTGAAATGCAAGCAACACGAAAATTAAGAATCTCAACATGTCTTTACAAAGTTTAACTTTGAAAAAAGGGTTAATAGTAGTAGTAATAAAGAATCGCCTCATCATCAATCACATGCTGCTTTCAGATGTGAGTAATGATTCTTGAAAATTGAACATTAACTCTAATCATCCATCCAAATCAAAACCCACCCAACACAACACTCACCATCGCATACGGGGCTATGCTATTCAAAATTTCAAACCCAACGTTGGAGCCATATTTAGAGTGCATATTCGAATTACCCATTGCTAAGCACGACGCTGCACTGCCTAAAAATGCACCATCTATGCAAAGATGCGCGCAAAAGCACACGAACGTGACTAATCCATTTTTTATTTATTTTAATTATAAAATAAAATAAAATTCAGCTAAAACCCAAACGTTCATAAAAAATTAGTAATTGATTTTTCATTTTTAACTATTTATGTTTTTCATAATATCAAATTTAAGGACATAAAATTAGTTAAAATGATGGAAACAATGTTATTTCAAGTCTACTAAATGTAACATTTTGTAATAAAGTTATGGTTTAAAATTATATGATTGATTACAAGTCAAAATAAAATTATAATATAAATGATTAGTTTTAATTTTAATAATTAATAATTAATAATTATAGTGGAGATGGATTCTTGCACACATTTAAGATTTTTAATATTATTCACATATGATAAATTATTTATAGCTACACTCCAACTTTTAGTAAACAAGGTTCACTTTTGTTAGTCGTCTACAGTTCATTATTTGCAAAGAACGTGGCACTGCACACCGGTGAAAACCTTTATACAGCGTGTGCGACATTATTTCCTAGATGTGCAGTTAGATCTAGTATGCATTCAAAGGCTATAAAATTAGCATAGTATTCAATACTAAACCAATAATATAAAATTAATTCTACAAGTAAAAGCTCATAAATAAATGAATACTCGCGGTTGAATAGTGGATTGACCTATATCGAGGGCGAAATACCATGAATAACCTCATATGTGAAAAAATGAAACCATAGTTGTACAAATGTACAAGTGTGGTTTTGATGCCACATCTTTTCCATGGACCCCACCCCATCCCTTATTCTCTATCAATTTCAATCCAAAATATTACTCCTACAAATATAAAGTAAGTAAAATAAATAACGAACCCATTACACGCGCACACAACACAACACACGGACTTGTCTTCACCACACACAAACATAGATAGATATACGGATATTGTATGTATATATGAGAGACAGTCATGTCATACCTCTCCCATTTATTATTGTAACTATAAATAATTCCTAACTCACAACACTCACAACATTTCTTTGCCAACACACCACCATTCCACCTTCCCTTTTCATACCTTCCCTTCCCACACATAAGATAAACCCTTCTCTCTCTCTCTCTCTAAAACTGAACAACAACAACAACACCCATGGGTGGCGCCGACGAGGACTGGGTCAACGCTGCCATCACAGACGCCGCGATGGTCGCCGAGCTCCTCGTGCGCCTGCACCGCTCTCCGCTTCCGCCGAAGCCGGCTGCGTTCCGTCTGGAGTGGACCGTGCGTCAGCGGAGGTCAAACAACAAGCCGAGGAAACCCGGCCGCGGCCACAGAGCCAGCCCTACCACTCCGCTGACGTGGAGCGATGCCACCACCTCCTTCAGCGGCCGCTCCGATGAGTCTACCCGGCCTATTGCCTTCAATCCCTCCGCCTCAGCGAGATCTAAGGTATCTGTATCCGTGTTTCTCACTGTTTACGTGTGTATCCATCTTCTACACACCTACGCGTACGGATATCTAATATTCTGAATTCGGATCATTGGAGGCCGGCGTCGGCGTGTGATTCTTCTTCCTTCTACTCGCTTTTTTTTTATAAAAAAAACAGAGTATATTTATTTCAAAACGGTTTTTCGGTTTCGAAGTGACAATAATACCCTCCCCGCCTGCATGGACGGAATCTGAATCGGAGGAGTTCAGCGTCGCATCGCCGATCTGTTTCCGGCGCCGTGATGCTCCGTCTTCCGCAATTTTGAAATTTTGTTTCTAGATTTTGTGAAAAAAATAAAAAAAGGAATAAAATAGCTCTTGACTTTGTTTCAACGCATATATTGGTCAGAAGCGGCACACGAGAGTGGATGACTCTTATCACGTTTTTTTCCCCACCTCGCCCAACCCTATTTCTGTGCTCTGCTCCTTGTGGCCACATCTCAATTGACCGAAATATCCCTCGATTCTAGGGGTAGCTTCGTCAATTCAGTCACTATCTCGGCCAATTATCTGATTTCTACTACCAATTTGTAGATGGTTTAAAAGGAGGGGTAGTTTGGGGAAATGGAGGAGTGCCCTGTTGAAGCGGTGGGGTGTGGGTTTGGTGGAGCGTAACGAGTGGTGGTTTAATTAGTGATTAATTAATAAGGGAGGGATCCCGTGTGGTGGGGCTGTTTCTACGCCCACATCTCCTTGTCCTTTTCCGCCAACCATGAAATGCCATCTGTCAACAACACTTCGCGTGAACTCCGAGGCACATATTAGCAAGCTGTACTGCCTAGTATTCGTCTCTCTCTCTCAATCCAAATCCGACATGCATACACGGACACGCTGAGCTGTGGGGTTTTCATTGTGTGAGTAGGACAAAAATTAGTTAAGATGGACTATGGAATGTGACAGCTTCGTCACCACCATTTCTTTTCTAAAGAGGTGTGTAGAGTAATTGGGGATTGTAATTTAATTGGAAAGTTGAAAGGAGTTGTTTAGATTTGGGTGTAATTTTCTTGCATGACAGTGGGTTAACGTGGGCTGTTGCTGTTACTGTAATTAAATAATCCATCTGTTTTGTTACTTCAAGAAAGGTTGAATTTTTTTCAGAGGAATAAAATAATGTGTTGATGATAGGGGGTTTGAAAATGCCATTTGTAGGAAAGTGTTTCGGTTGCCACATCAACTTCTTCAACTAATTGGATATTTATTGTGGAGTTGGTTTTTTTGTTGAATCATTATTAAGGATTTGTGAGGATATATATGTTTTACGGATTATTACGACTGCAAATTTGATTCAAGTATGTGGTCATTGATGTCGAATATGCTCGACTCTGTTTTGATCTAATTTTCTGCTGCAGAATAATGTGGATGGTGAAAAGACCAACTCCAAGAGGTCAAGAAAGAAGAAGGTGAATCTCTTTAGTTTACTTGGTTCATAATAGTCTGTTAAATTTGTTTCTGTGTGCACGATATCTTTGTGAATACTACAAATTGTCTTTTGAAATGGATTTGGGACTTGCAAATGTTTAAGGAGTGATAATGTAGAAGATATCTTCATTGTTTATTTCTTTTCCCTCAAATACAGGAAGTTCTTTTTCTAAAACAATTCATTTCCTTATAAAGCCGGGGACAACATCATTTAGAGTTATCTTATCTAGAATAATAGTCATATATTTGTGTTAATCAACATCTAGCATGAGCCAAGTTAATGTGTTCCACTTTTGTGTATTTACAGACTTTGGCAGAGCTCAAAGATGAAGAGAGCTCACTGCTGAAGGAAAGAAGAGAGCTAAAAAGGGTATATTCCATATTTCATCTACTAGACTGTATTAATGAATTTTGCGGCTATTAGTCCATAACTTCTTATCATTAACGATGTTCTTTCCTCCTCAGGAAATGTCAGCCTTGCGAATGAATTTGGAGAGAGAAAGGGCAACACATGAGAAATTAAAGCGGATGAAGGTAATTAGTGCAGACTTGATCTTTTCTTTTTTCATGTGCATTCTATTGAGTTTATATAAATAATTTGCTGTGTTTTCTAGTATGTTTTTTACCTTAATACTCCTCATCTTCAACTGAATTTGAAGCACTTATTATTCGATTTTCCAACATACTGCCACCCTCTATGTTAAGGCCTATTCTGATCTGACATGACTTCTTTCGTGTTTTAAAAACCAGTAACTTCGAAATCACTGATTTGAATCTTGTGGCACCGTTCTTGTGTAAAATATTTTAATTTCAAAGTCTTACCTAGCACTGCTTCTTTATATTTGTGTCTTCTTCTGTTGCATATATAGATCTTTGAAGCCTTCTAGATGGCAACACTGCTATATAAGGCTTTTCGATTATATCACGGGTTGTAGTCATAAAAGATGCCCAAAATTACTTGAACATTTTACTTGGAGTTGGATGAGAAATTGAAAAGGTTTTTCTGGATAGTTTGATTTCCTTATGAGTTATGACACTTTGAAGATCTTTATGTTGCTTTCAATTGTCTTCAACAATAACATTCTCTTATGTACAGATTGATCTGCAGCCTTCTCCAGAGTCAACATCCGCACCTGAGGAATCCGTCTCTGGTCAACTTCAAATGGAATCAACAGCTCGTGATCCTACTACGACTTCTACAACTACTAGTCTCATGATGCCAGTTATCTCAGGCAGCAATGTCCTAGAATTGTCTGCGACAAATGCTCATAGCAACGTGAATGCAGATGAAGAATCTGATTCGAAGTTCATCCTCCCTGATCTTAACATTCCATTCGATGAGCCCTGCTGCAGTGCTACACTTATGGTGGTATCAGCTAGCTAGACCATCAACGCTGCACCTGTTCTCGACCAAGGCAGAACAGGTACAGCGAATGATACCTATACTTGATAAAGACTAACCTCCTTTAGAACAAAGTAGTATACTATAGTTATATGGTAGAACGAGCTACCTCCTACACGGCCCCGATGAACTGCCAGTGGTGTTGGGATCCATTCTTTTTGTTTAGTTATTACCAGTGGACTAGATTGGAAATCCTAACGTGTTAGCTGAAGTCAAATATTCTTTTTTTTTCTTACCTTGTATTTTCTGGAGATTTTTATAGGTGATAATGTAAACTATCTTGTGTAAGAGATGTATGTGTGTTATTTCTCTAAAGCAAATATTAGCGACAGATAGAAGGCTCATTTAATTTGGTATGTTTTTTTATTTTAATTATTGCACCAGTTTATTCAATATATGAGGTTTGTTACTCCCTTCATTTTTAAGCAAGTGTTCCTTAGATGTGATTTTCAAGAATAGTTTATACTCAGAACCCCCCACCACACTCAAAAAAAGAACACAGAGAGTATATTAGCTGGAGTATTTATATCTTGTCACCTTTCTATATAACTATTGATTACACTGATATTTCATCCTTTTCATTTAGGCCCAGATTTTGGCCCCTTTGATCAGGATTCAGGACTAAATTGGATTTGAGTTATTTTATTTAAATATTCACCCAAAAAAGAAAGTATAGTACAGTACTTTAGTACTATTTGTTTAACATGAATAAAAGTATTCCCTCGTCACCATGACAAGTGAGTCACTTTCATTTTAAGCAAAATAATTATCTTTCTTACTTTATTTTCCCTGCTACTTAATTTATTATTTACACTTCTCTAATTTTTCCTCTCTCATACTTATTTCTCTTCACTTTAACTTTTTAAATATCAATTTATTAAATTTTGGACCAAGTATAATATAAAACGTAGTAATAATAATACAACAGTAGTAATTATGTAAATCTGTGACTAGCCCACACACAGTGATTACAGTTGATAGATGACATATAACTCTAGTTATTCAATACAGTAAATTATTTGGTGGCGTTACAAATTATGTGTATCATGATTATGAATTCATTTCATTAGATTTGGTGAATAAAAAATGCTGGCTATGTATATAGGCAGGGTATGATGGTCAAAGTTATCGTCATAACAGTAAATTATGGAGAAAATCTAGATCACTAGATTTATCAAAATGGTCATTATATAGGTGAGGGGCTGAGGGCCCATATCCAACCCTATTTCCCTAACCATGCTATGAGCAACAACCCTATTCATTTGGTTCAAAAATACTATTCGTCTTATTTATCATTTTGATCTTCCAAAAAATTAATCACATTCTACCTTAGGTAAGTTTCTCACTTAAAAAAAGAGTCTTAATTTCCAATAATAATATATATTCCGATTATTTTTCTATCTCTCTAATTTTTCGCATATTAAACTCATGTCATCCGCTATAAAGTAATGGACATATGGAATCATGGATGGGATGGTGTGTATAGAATTGCAATTCATTTTCCAACTTCTTAAATAGTTGTTTTCTCCATTCCCAAATAAATACTTGTATTAGTAGTACTTTTGAGATTCCATGTAAAACTGATGGCACTTAAAATACTAAATTTTAAATTTGATGAAAACGTAAAATACTAAATTAACCCTTGGTTTCGAATTTTGCATGCATACTCCTCATATTTTCCACGAAATTAACAAAAAAAGGAGATTTTTTTTAGTTTTTTAATGGTAGAGGGAGTCCAGGTATATTACAACTAAATATAACTTCGACTATCAGTTCAAACTCCTTTGACATTACTCAAATGATCACAATCTCTTTGAATATCAAGAATTAATGAGCCTTTAATTTGTAGTTGAGTTTGACACAATTGGTATACATCAACTTAGCTCCTATACACAGATATATTTTCTTCAGAACCTTTACAGAGAATTGCTTCCATGTCATAAAATTTGAGAAAAATTATATCGTGACAGCTTTTCGACTTGGGTTGGGTAGATTAAAACAGAGATTATCCCCCATGAAAAAGGGGGTTACTTTCTTGTTCATCATTTAATTTAATCTGCTGCACTGAATTTACATCTGACTGCACCATAGTGTTCTGCTTAATTACAGTTTTCTGACTAGAAACTAATTATGTACAATTTAGCTGAATAGATTTATGGACTACTAGTTTATTAATGAAAAAGGTGCGTTGATATCTGCTTTATTTTTCAGGTACTACTCTTTATCTATTCTTCTAATCACTTATTTTCATTAATTAATTGTTGGAAACAAATAATTTTGGACTTATATATAAGCTGACAACTACAGTAGTGTTGTCAATTTGTATCAGTCTTCTAATTAATTTCTTGACAATTGCCATGCATACTGCATTCATGTTTCGATTAGTCTCTTCGATTTAATTTGAACTTTTGAATTGGGAACCACAAACTTCTGGATTAATTATTTTGTCTAATTAAAAGCTTAAATGATTTATTTTATTTCACATATACTTTGGTGGAGGAATAATGATGTTCCATTAATTAGTTGGCCAGACTTTCACATTTAATTCGTTGGACTCATTAATGTCATCCCATGAGTTAGTACTTCATATATATCAGTTTCAGACACTACTAACTAAATGCTGGTCCACCGCTTTGGTAAAAATATATATGCTCTCCGGTTGTGATTTGCATTCGATCGATATAGTGAAATTTCTAGTTTGAAATAATCATCGGATATGAATTCGAATCATATTGAATTGAGTTAAAATAATTTATTTGTCTATTGATTTATATTTTTGATTATTTTGCAATTATTTTTTGTCATGTCCTATTAATTACAATACTAGTAAGAGCATCCATAATGGATGCCCTAGTGGGAGGAGCCCTAGTGGTTGCCACATCAGCATGCCCTATCTTTCTGCAATAATGGAGCCATAGTGATGCCCTATCTCTTATCCATTTTTCATTTCAATTTTAATGTTATTTTTTTTTTATATTTTCACATATTATAAATAGAAAAATTAAATACTAAATTAAATGAAAATCATGCATTACTTAATTTTAAAAAAAGAATTTATAAATTTTATATTTAATTTTAATCAAATAAAAAATATAAAAATATAAATACACTATTATAGAACACAATAAATTTAAATAAAGCACTTACATTAATCGAATAAAATGGGAAAAGTATAATAATAAAGGTCAAAATAAAAAGAATATGTCGAGTTTGGGGCTTGAACACAACCTCTATAGTTTTACATAAAGCAACAAAAAACTGTTTTTTAAGTGTAAAACTAATTGTCCCACGTCGAAATCACAAAGAAATTTGGAGTTAAAAACCTATCTATAAAAGATTTACTCAAGTAATGCAAAACTTGCTCATTTAGTGTGAAGGATTATATTCTACAAAATATATTCTTTCACTAATTCACGGATCCGTCTTTTAGTATGGATAGTTGTGAAATTATAGGTTTTTATTTCAAGTTAAAAAATGATTTTTTAATTTAAAAATCGATTTTTTAGAATAAAAAATCGGTTTTTATAATTAAAAATCAATTTTTTTATAATTTTTTTTTTTAAGATCGGGCTCAGGCGTTTTGTCGCAATGGGCGCCCGATCTTACGCCCAATGGATCGGGCGAGAGATCGGTCGCGACCGAATGTTCGGTCGTCCTCGGGCGCGCCCGCCGCCCGACATCTGCAATGGATGCCCGAAATTTTTTATTAATTGAGGTCCCCTCATTACGAAGGAAACATGTACATACTATGCTTTATAACAAAGGGGAAAACCAACATACTGCTACTATTCAGTATCCATACTATACTAAAATGAGAGTATACCAAAGAAATTCTAAAAATCCGTCAGTAATAGCCATTGTCGAGAAATATCACGCATCATACAAATATTGTTGCTAAACCGATGAATTCCCAACTGTCAGTATTCTCGATTATGTTTCGTGCGATGAGCTAACATTGTATTGTTTGCCTTGTGTGTCGATTATGTTTTGTTACTTGCAAAGAATGCCTTGTGTGTCGGCAATATATATCCAGTTTCCATAGTGCTTGGAAATTGGAAAAGGTATTGCTGATACAATTTGAAGTACTTTTAATGGTACAACACAGTGTCACAAGAAATTGAATCATAAGTCGAGGTTGATATGTACAGCACTAGTGTGTTTCGCCGCCCCCCACAATAATAGGCCTTATTCTTGATAATTTCATCATTAAATTTCACACACATGAAAAATAACTAGAAATCACAATTAAAGCTTTTATACTACACATTAGTGGTGGCAAATGGGATGTAACAAGATGCATGCCCCAACAAAACCCTAAATTACTCAAAACAAAACACTAATTAAAGTCACACTACTTAAATATGCAAATTTGATTAATTGATCGAGATCAACCCATCTTCAAACCAAGCTCCAAGCTAACGCCGCCTTCCTCCGCCGGATCCCGCCCAAACAGGTGCGCCGCCGACGTCACAACCGAGGCAGCCTTTCCTCCACCGGAAACCCTCTTCCTCTTCCTCCTCTCCGGCGAACACGGCTCCGGGAGGACGGAAGGAACGTGGAAATTGGTCCGCGCCTTGGAGCCACGCAGCCTCCTCGCGGCGGCGTCGTAGGCGCGCGCCGCCTCCTCCGGCGTGTCGAAGGTGCCGAGCCAGTGGCGGCACCGCCCTATGCGGTCGCGAATCTCCGCCGACCACCGCCCCCACGGCCGCTTCCGCACGCCCCTGTAGCTCCTCGGCGGATCGGCGGCGGCGCCGAAGAGGATGCGCTCGCCGACGACGGCGGCTATTCCTTCGAGAGCGGGACGGAAGTACAAGTGGTGATGAGGGTCTTCTTGTTTTGGGAATAAAGGGACGTTTTCTTGCATTTCCACATTGCTGTCTTTCATTTTTTTCTCTATTTTCTACTTTTCACATTACATCGCGCTCTATTTAAATGTATCCATCTCTCCGCTCTCAAGGCTCTCATTTTAAAAAATATGGAGAAAATGGGTGAAAAAGGGATGTGAAATGTGATATTCATTTCTACGCAGTACTATTAATTTTATAAAAGAATGTGAGTGTAACGAGTTAGTGTAAAATATGGTTTAACGTGTCTAGCTACAATTTATAGTAAGAGTAAACTAAAACTCCTAATAGCATACGAACTTAAATAGTAAAGTGGGACTACTAATGATAGACAAAGAGAGTAGTATTGTTTTGGTGTTCATAAACCAGTTTCGGACCGATTTTTATATCCAGTTTTTCTATTGCTAACAAAAAAATGTTTAATTATTAGATTATATATACTCCTTTTCATCCCAATTAGAAGTCTCATTTCTCATCAGTGCTACTAATGCTAAAAACTTGTTTGACTTTGTCATATAAAAATGGTTGAAAAGTTAGTGGAATGTGAGCATTGAGTAAAGTGAGTTATTAGAATATCAAATCCATCCGTCAAAAATAGTACTCCCTCCGTTTCACTATAGTTGAGGCGAAACTTTTCAGCGTGGAGTTTTAGAAAGTAATGTTGGATGTATTAAATAAGTAGATAAAAATGAGAGAGGAAAAGATAGAGAGAATAAAATATAAAGTGAATAAAATAGAGAGAATAAAGTAAGAGAGAGTAAAGTAAGAAAGAGAAAAAAATTACCATATAAGAAAATGACTCAACTATGAAGAAACTTCCTAAAATGGTAAAATGACTCAACTATATATAGTGAAACGGAGGGAGTACTCCTAAAATCAATACTCCCTCCGTCCCTAGATAAATGACTCATATTCATTTTTGGGACGTTCCAAGATAAGTGACTCATTTCCTTTTTTTTGGTACTCTCTCTTATTTTTTTTCTCTATTTTATTAACTACTCTCTTACTTTATTCACTTTCCACTTTACTAACAAAACCTCATTTCCTTAAATCTCTTACTGAAAGTTTGTGGTTATTGGGAGTATGTGCTTTTGTACTATGCTAATATTTTCACAATCAATTATATAATTAATTGAATAAAGAAGTTTAAAAAATAAATAAATAATAGTGCAAGAAATCGCGTGATCGAGGCATGACTTCATGTGCATCACATGTGGTGCTATGCGTGCATGCAGTGAAACATCCATGATTTCAATATTGAGAGTTCAAATCAGTGTTAATAATTCTGCATATAAAGAAGCGGATAAGTTGTAGTAGAAACCGAAGATACATTTTGCGGTGGTTGTTAGAATCATCGTAAAGACGAATGAAATTTAATGTTTGATAAGTTAAATAATACTAGTAGATTTTTTAAATAAAACACAATTTAAAAATGAAAATTACAAATATTATGTCACATTCAAATGTTTAACATTATAAAAGTCCGTGAATATTTCAATGAATTATACAAATTATTTGTAAAAATAGCCAAAAATTGCAAAGCGAATTATCACGAATCATGAATAAAATAATGTTTATTCGATTAATTTGAATCTAGAAAGGTTTTCTCTTTCTGATATAAAACTCTTGTCTAAATTCTTCCTACTATTTCATTAAAATTTAATAGAACATGAAAAGCCGGAATTGTTTATATGCATTTTGGGAACACTACAACAAAATTAAAGTAGAAGTTTATTTTTCGTCTTTCAGTTTACACACACCTATACTGTACATATATAAATCGGGTGATACAAGTCCCAGTTTATTTGCATTTTTTACATTCTCGACAAAACTAGATCCTTAGAATTGATGGGAATATACAAAACGGTTATTTGCTCTTAATTTATAGTAGTACCAATATAATTTATAATACTATAAATGACGTGTGTTAGTAAATAAAATATACTCCGTTTTTAATATCAAATCAAATAGTACTCCGTATTTTTATAGAAATAGATATGGAGAATGTAAGATATTCCAATCAAATAGGACAAGACCAGAATCCATGGTGATGTGCTTTGCTTGACAGTCGGTGATATATTTATCACCGTTTTACATCACCTACTAAATAATATTGTTCCCATCATTTATTCATTGCAAAATATAAATACTATAATGAATTATAGAATTTCTAATAATTGTATCTATAATAAATATTAAGTACTCCCTACTATCTACTTAAGATGATATACTTTCTTTTTTAGTTTGTCACAATCAAAATGACACATTATTAAAAATGGAAATATTTTTAATTTTACTTTATTCTCACTTACTTATTTTCTTCACTTAGCATACAAAATAAAGTTGTATAAAATCTCATACCGACTAAGAAATGAGTCATTTTCTATGAAACGAATAAGTATTACTCCATAAAAAGTACTATTATTATATACTCCATCCGTCCATAATTTAAAGATCCATTGGACAAGGCGGATGTGATGTTGATCAGCTTATGGCGTGGGCACCCACAACTTAACATATATGCACACTCATGTTGCAACACTTTTTGCACCATTTTTTACACCAATTGTCGTACCTCCTTCATTCCTTGTTAAGTTATTTGTATTCCTTTTATTAATTTGTACTATTCCTTTTACTAATGTACTTATGTTTCAAGTTAAGTTGAGTTATTTCATTTTTAACATTTTTTCTTTTACTTTTTTCTTCGTATTTCTTTTATCTTTTTGCTTAATTAATAAATTTTAATTTTTTTTAAAATTTCGTGCCTGAAAAATGGAAAGACGAAATGGATCTATGAAGAGTATGTGAATAAGCATAGGATTAAGATGAACCGATCCTAATAATTTTGTAGCACTGCAGGCGTTGGATTAGGTAAGCTGTTGGACGGTAAACGTCAGCGTTACGTCAATTATGAGGCAATAAATGGATTGTTAGGCTGCATGCCTATTACTTACGGCTATGATTACTCCGTTTAACCGAGCTATGTTCCGGTGGTATTGGGTGCACAAAAGGAACCGCGTGCTCCCTCTCAAATCCACCGTGTAAAGACCATGTTTCTGACAACCAAGATCCGCAGTTTTGTGCATGGCATAATCAACGGTTGTGATCATGTATCAGCAGTAGGGTCCAAATTCTCCTGAAATTGCAATCGTAGACTAAAACAACGTTTGGGGACAAAATATAGTAACTGGATTTGATATATATTTTTGGTGAAAGTGGAAGGGACCTTTGATGGTTAACTTTGCTTGTAATTTTTGTTGTTTGGGAACGCAAATTTATTACTAGTAGTTTTGATTTTAATACTGTATAAAATAAATTTATTCTTATTGCTACTCTCAATAACCCTTTCTATATGGAGTGTATTAAATTTGAAAAAGTCACGAGCCTATTATTTTTTTGGGGGGATAATATCTATTTAAATTATGAAATTTAATCCAATTATGATCAATTTTAGTAATGTTCAAAAAAGAATATGAAATCATGAAGTTTCATGTTTTCTTGATTATTTTATTTGAATAGAAAATGATATCTTTTGGTGACAGCTAGAAATTAATAACCTTGTTTTGTTAAAATAAGTATTTTTCTCATTTTAATTAAACAATATTGTTTTGAGCATCACTATAGACATTGTTTTTTACATGGATAAGCCAATTGAGACACATTTTAAAAAAATTATGTACTCGTATTCAAATATTATGAGATTGGATTAAATTAACTTTATGATTTAAATAGATATATGTAGTGCTTTTTTTCTTGTAACTTATGAAAAGGGTGGGATGCGATTTGAACTCCTATACTTAGATGTTTATAGACTTAAGTCTCATGAAGTCTATAGTAATGGTTGTTTGTAATTTCGAACACAATTTAAAATCTATTTAAATCAATTAACACTTGTTATAATATGTCTTCTTGGCCAAGATGACCTTTCAATAAACTGCAATTGACCTTCAACTACTTACACATTTATATCCATTTATTTGATTACGTCAAGTCCCAAGAAACGAATAAATGAGATATAAATGGTAAAGATGTTGTCAACCACAGCTACAAGTTAGCTCATTGCAAACTTCCAAACACAAAAAATCCACAATCTTTTCATGTGGCAATGCAAATAAAATTGTTTGCTTGTTTTGGGCACTTTCCCAATGAGGGAACGAAAATTGGATTGATCCAAATTTTGAATATACCAACAACATTTCACATGGAACAAAAAGGAATGTCTGTCTACGACGACCATTGCCTATGGTGCCTACTAATAAACTTAATACTAATATTCTTTCAGAATTGAAAAGAACAAAATAATTCGATGATAAAATATGAAAGTTGGCTTTCCAAGAGAAACAGTCTTTGGACTGGGAGATTTTATGCTTGTTTTTTGTTATGTTGGGTAGCGAAAGTTTCGGGCGTCGAAAAATAGAAAATCCAATCCCAATACACAATTGGAGCAAAAACAATTTACCAACTATATTGTTGATAGTTATTTATGTCGATGTCTCTATGTTATTTATATTAAATAACATGAATATTTTGCATATATAAATTGTACAACTACTAAGAAAAAAGACCAACTATTTGTTGTTAATTTAAACGAGGTGCTCCAAGAAAAAGTTATATGCAGACATTTTATCTACATAATTTTATTGGAACTGGGCCTTGAGATAATGTACTCTCATCTACCATCTTATATGCTAGCGTTTTAATTTCTAAGGTGTAGACTTAAGTAACGAAATATACAACTAATAATGATCTCTAAGCTATAAATCCAAAAAAGTGAGCCATTGTATTAAAAAATTCTGGACTCAAATAATTGCTCCTAAGTCTAACCAACAGAAATGAAGTATGACGGCTCAATGCTAACTAAGTCTCTATACATGTATATGCCTCCTTGAAGAATGATGAAGCTCAGTTATCCTTTCTTGTATGAGTAGAATCGGGTGGGGACTGTGACCGGAAAGAATCGGACCTCTGTGCAGGTCCGACAGAGCGTCTGGTGGCACTAGGCGATTCTGATAAGAGAGGTTCATGTACAGAATCAGTGTCCAAGGAGGATCTGGACTTAGGCTCTATGATTCCCGACGACTGGATAGGCCCTCCCAAACGTTCCAACTGCTGGAGTATGTTTATTCTGCTCGGCCTATACGTGTATCTCAAGTACTTCAGTGCCAGAACAGGGCACATTCCTGTTGCTACAATAAGCTGAAATAGAAATTAGGCGTTTGGTTAGCACATACATGAGAGAGTTCAGGCAATCTGACAAAATGATACAATTGGTTATTGAAGAATAGCATGCAATAGTAGTGTTTAGACGAGTGTGGCATTGTAGACTTGTAGTGTATATTAGTAACAGCAGTAAATAGACAATAGAATGCAGAAGATGACTCACAATCATTGTAATCCAGTAAGACGGCTGCTCGCACAAGCGAAACATTGTTGTGTACATTCCTGATGTTGGGATGGAACTAACAATCCAGTTGATGGCATAGAAAGCAACAAGATTGCCCCAGATTGCCAGGTGTTGAAAAATCGTAAAAGAACTACAACAACCAGAGTGAATTTGGGTCAATCAAGCTCAAATATAGTCAGTGTCAGTTAGCATAATGGTAATTTACAAACTATACAGCCAATTTTTTGGTTAGACAACTTAAAATTGGAAATGATTAACTCTACAAGTTTGCTTTGCAGGGAAAGAAAATAAAGTGTGTGTGGGAATACTAAGGTCAGTGAAGAATGTAGAATTTTTTTTCATGCTCACTATCAGCACAGTTTTTGTAAGTATGCATAAACAAGAACAAGAGAAATAAACTGCTCACTTGGTCTCCAATGCAACGACAAATGCTTGCAGCCAAATGCATCCAGAAACTACAACCATTGCTACCTCCTCCATCTCACTTTTCTCAAAAGCATAGGAATGTATGGTGATGACGAAAACAACAATTGCCTAGAGAATCATATAGTATCAAGTACTCATTATTAAGCAAAGATGAAACTTCAGCATACTAATGTATAGGTTAGAAAACAAATGTATTTTAAAAGGCGAGTAGTTGGTGTAATAGTACTCATCATTATATAAGAAAAAGAATAGGAAAAGACATCAAATTCAAAAGACACTCACATGGAAAAGGGACCGCCCAAACCATCCAGCAAATGTGCTTGGGTTAAGAAGTCTGTTTCAGTTTTAGTCCGGTCAGCCAAGGTACAAGAAGCAAGCAACAATAGAACAGAAAATTCAGAAGTCATTTAACTGCAAGTGCAATTGGAAACAAATGGAATATCTTTTGAGATAGTAATGAAGCGAACCTTCCTGACTGGCAATCAAATAGTATCTGGGGATGTTGCATTACAGTTCTTTCACTAAGATCTTTGTCGAGAACACTGAACAGAACTGGAACACTAGTGTAAAACACATTATAAGCCATCAAGCTGACTGTGTTGAAAAGACTGGTTCCTGAGACGCCTGAAATGAAAGAGAAACTGGAAGATTGTACTGTTAGCACACAAGTAAATCTTATACTACTAATTTGCTTCTCAAGAGAGTGTATATGAGGAAGTTAAACAACTTACAAAATCTGGATGAAACATATCAGCAATGACTTATAGAAAGAATATTGGGAAAGAAATGCAGTTCGGTTGTATGAATAGCGCCCATGCACAAGTATCAGTCTTTTCAAAAATCGGAATTCTGCACGTGAAGAATATGGGGGGTATAACAAATTTTAGTAAGAACATATATTAATTACTGTGAGTGACGTAAGTCCACAAAGATAAATTTCTGAAGTATTACTAGAATAAAAGTACAGAAACATAACTTTCAATCCAAATTCAAGCAAAAGCACAATTGATTCTTAAAGGAAAGACAACTCAATTTCTAAAGAGCGAAGATTTGAAATATTTCAACAGTACAATGCACGTGTACATTTGAGTAGCATAGCCCAGATCATGAACAAAACATATAGTCTAATTACACTTTAAGCTATATCAGGACGTGCTTATTAAAAGGATTCTGCAAAAGCCAAATAGTTTTTTTTTTTCAGTACTGACAAACATACATGGAAGTCTCATATGTTTTAAAAGTAAGTCAGAGTAGAAGGGCAAAAAGATTCACCTAGCTCTCATCAGAAAACACAATATTGATTCAGTAAATCATGTTCTAGATATGTTATTTAACCCATCAAACAATGCAGGAAATACATAAACAAATATCTTACTTCCAATGCTATAATCAGCTGCTCTGGCTGCCTGCAGTCCTTCTCTTCCACTGATGCCAACCCCTATGTCAGCTTGTTGAATCATCCTCACATCATTCCCACCATCCCCAATGGCCAGAGTTCTGTAATCACATAACTTCAAAAGTTCTACAAGCTGAAAAAAATGAATTTCAGTGATACTTTTAAGGGATATGTATGTACAGCCAAATGGTTCTTCCAGTTAGAAAGAAAAACTAATTTCAAGGGAAATGTATGTACAGAATTTCAGATGACCAAATAAAAACTCCCCCCTGTGTCAACTGAAAACCAATCTGTACTAATGATTTTGTATGCTCTACGACTGTCATAAAAATAAGCAGTAATGTAATACAGTATGAAAACCATGAATATGAAATAAGCATGAATAATGTAAATAAAGCATTAATGTATGTGAATAATACACAAATAAGCATGGTTAATAATTTATATGGGGGAAAAGTGTTAATATAACCACCCCTTACATGTATTATATTTTCTTTCTCGGGGTTCGAAAAATGGACGGAAAAGCATCACACTTTTTGTATAGTCACAAGGGATACGTAGCATACAATGAACAAGACCACAGACACCAACGTTTGCCATTTATAGCAATAGCATATAGGTTCTAATACTTTCTAAGACTATTAAACTACATAGTTAGACAAAGCTTTCTTGCACAGAACATAATTTTTGGGAAAGTATGGAGATTCCAGAATAATCACTAGCGATAGAGGCTTGGAGATGCATACCTTTCCATGGTATTTCATAAATTCCATGCCATAAAAAAAATCCAAGCATATAGTTAACTATAATATTATCCTCCAGATGCAGAAACTAGTTACAAGAGTTGAGTCAGACACCTGTGCCTTTTGGGATGGAGTAACACGACAGCAAATAGCTGTCCTTGACAAAATCGCAAGTTCTGTGAATGGTTTACGATAATGCTTGAGGGCAATTTCAAGAGCCCAGCCATCAACAACAAAAGCTACATCCTGCTACAATAAAAAACCAAGTGGTCAAAGATTGCAGTTAATCTAGTTTCAGAAAAAATGGAAAAATCATACCTTGGATTCAGACTCTGTGATTCTCGTAGTTAGCAAAACTCTCTCCAAGCTCCTACATACTTCATCCTCAGTTTTCCCATCAATAATCAGAAGCTGACCTTTAGGCTCTGTTAATGATGCACAAAAGTAGTTTGAATTTTGAAACACGATTTAGTAGAATAACAAAAAAGCTATAGTTATAGAAGCATCAGGTACAAAAGGTCCAGCAGAAGGCTGACAACAAACATATTCTTAAAAGAATACTATCAATGTTAAATCTTGCATATGAATTTTGTGTCAGATGGACAATTGAGATAATGTTATATGAGTTTGATCGAGTTTTCTTTGCATATATTATCAATAGCAAGAATGAATCAATGCCGAATTGGAGAAGAAATAGAACTCCACAGATAGCCAATAGGCCTCTAGGAATATCAATATTTATAATAACTAAGTCTTTTAATCTCTAACATATTTCCAGAAGGTGTCCGCCAGTTTTAACAATTTCTGCAATAACCTTAAGAATATCCCTGTTTTTTTCCCCAAACTTCAGAGAGTTGTCTTTGCATAGCTCACATGATCTATCTGTTGAACTGTTCATTATAAACCATTATCACAGTAGAAATATGTGAAGATCTGAAAAAAGATAACCTGGGGACACAAAATTGCAAGAAAGAGCAATTTGTATAGCTGTGCTCATCTTGTCTCCAGTCAGCATCCAAAAATTTATTCCAGCTTTCCTAAGAGTTTCTATTGTCTCCGGAACACCCTCCTGCATCATTATCAAAGTAGAAGTGCAGGTAAAACACCTTGTTCAACAGATTAGATAGGTTTGTGAAAAATGGAAATACATGTATGACCCTCAAATTGTAAGGGGTCATGAGCAGACATTGTCACCTGTAGACGATCCTCTATGGCAGCTACACCAAGGATCTCAAAATCACGCTCTAACCTTTGGCAGACTTCAGCTACTCTCCGCTGCAAAATAGAGTAAGTGGTATTAGTACAATTTCTATGGCAATCAAACAGACAATTGACTTAATGCAGAATGCCAGAAATCGTGAGCGAAAATAGGAACCTAAGAAAATGAAAAAGGAAAACTGAAAGTAGTGTCTTGTTTTACCTCTCTATCAACTAGAGTACTATTAGCCTCTTTAAACATTGAGGTCCACTCCTGATATTCATCCTCCTCTAATTTGCGCCAAGCAAGGCACAATGTTCTCAGACCCATTTGAGCATACTGTTCTACAGCTTCGGCAAAAGTCCTAACCTGTTGCCCTGACACAATCTATCTGTTAGATATTACAATTAAGATTCCATCCTCCTGAAGAAAAGATAATTAAACATGGACCATGGACAATGCCAAAAGCTAAGATATTCATGGAGAAAGACAAGAAATTGTAGGATACAGATAAAATAAATCCAACATATTGAGCAGATATGCCAAGAAGCTTATAGAACGATAAAAGAGAGAAACAAAAATCAAATAAAATGTCAGGATAATAGTTTTGAAAAGATGATTTATGCATTTTGTCTTTTAAGTTAGCACGAACCAATCATAGAGTGCAAGGAACAATATGGTGGATATTTACAGAAAATTAAGAAACAGAGAGATCAATTAGAGATGAAAAGTACTCGGTTCATGTTGAAGGAAACATGCTTTTTATAACTTCCATTGTTTATACTAAATGCACATAACCTTTTTCACCAGCCAAACTGGGCACAGTCAATAAGGTCTAGAATCACAAAGCTAGAGTAGAAGACACAACCCCAGAGTTATTCAATACAGATTCATACACTGCATCTGGACCAGGTTCCTATAGCCTAAGCCATCAAGACACAGAAATGAACCTTTTTCATGAATATAGCCTTGAATACAGATCAAATGAATCCGTTCTTGGTATCAGTTCTATCAAGAAGATCAATATATAAGCCAGTTTGATAAAATAATAGGGAGATTGAAGAAATTTTAAATTATTGTGAGAAGATGGCTATTCTAAACTTTTGGAAAGAGTGGGGAACTGAGCACTGATATAAATTCTATGCATAAAAGTTCAGAGCTAAAAGATTCCTATACCAAGCAACACGAAGTTTCCCCCAGCAATACTGTTGCCAATAGAACCGAAATAGTATCAATGGAAATAAGAATGAGATTACCAGAATAGGTAAGAGGAAGAATAGTTTCATCTGCTCCTTTTGACAAGATGAAAAGTTCCCCGCTTTGGCATTCCCTAACCACCACAGACATTCTTTTCCTGTCAGATGTGAACTCCAGAGTGTCAAGTACTTCATATCGCAGTGGAGATGCATTGAGGTTAATATCTGCAGCCAGGTACGTTTATAAGCATCTCATATAAAAATTAAGTACATCAACTATGAAAACTGTAGTACGTCAATCCAATCGAGTTTTGATTTAAAATAGGAAATATAAGATGCCCAAATTATATAATTAACTCATATTCAAGTTCAACTGTCCCAATAATCCCTTACAAATTGTACACCGTAAGTGGAATACAACCTCGTTCCTGACCTCAAAGTTGACTACATAACAAGGTTCAAAATTTTACATAATTTGTCGTAACAACGTGTTCACTACGGCTAAAATAATACTAATATTCTACATAATAGGCATATATATGTGTATGTGTATGTGTATGTGTATGTGTATGTGTATGTGTATGTGTATGTGTATGTGTATGTGTATGTGTATGTGTATGTGTATGTGTATGTGTATGTGTATGTGTATGTGTACGTGTCTACATGTTTGCTGCAGATATCTTGGAAGCCAGGTGGCAGGCCCTTCAAGCCCATCACCCATCCATCCCCTGATATCATCTAAGCTTACCAAGAATATTTCCGTTTTTATTCTCCAAAACCATGCGCAAACGAGCAGCAGCACATACAAGGGCTTCTTCATCTTGGGATAGTGCCTTGTATGAAATTGTCCCACTTTTGCTGTACAGAGTCACAGAAAAAGTAGGCCAGATATCACTAGAGGAGAAAATAATTCTTCATAACCAGATATAAAAGGAAGAGTTGTTCTTCTTTGCGTGTGTATCATTCCAGCAAGAATTATCTTATGAGTACATTGCAATAGTTACCTTCGTACGGGAATTACGGTATTGCATATTGCCATAACTTTGAGAAATAGAATGACATCAGCAGACCCAGTGGATACAGCATTAAGCAGTTGTGCATCTGTATAGCACAGGATCTGGGTATAAATAAAAGCTACATAATGAATTATACTAGAGAAACACCATGCATCAGCCAATTAGGATTTTTGCTTTAGCTGACACTACGGCATCCTGAATCTCTCTTACATTTTTTTTGTTATGGAAACTAAACCTGGATACACATGATGGCATCTCAAGACTCATCCATCTATTTTAGTAATCCTTAATCCAAGATAATGTTTTCCAAATGAGCTATGATTAATGCATGAGGAGATTTGCAAGACCGACCTGTCAAGGCATCCCCACTCTCATTCCCATAGAATCTCCCACTTATGCAGCATCTTTTGAAGATCATTTGGTTTTCAGTAAGAGTTCCTGTCTTATCTGTCAATATATACTCAACTTGTCCCAAGTCCTCACTGATTGCTTGGCTTTCAACAATAAGAAAAACAATAAGTAAATGAGAATTGCATGTACAATCAGGCAACAGTAGTTATGAGTTCATTCTCAGTTTCTTACTTAGCTGCATTGGACCGAATCCCTGTTTCTGGATCAACCATCTCGACATCCCAATCTATAAATTTGGCATACAGGCTTTTAGCTAGATCTAAGGACACCTGCAACAAAGACCATTCAGCAGTCCTCATATATGTTCATACTCCCTCTGATCCATAATATTAGAAACTATTTCCATTTTGGTCTGTCCCTTAAAAATAGAAACTTTCTAGTTTAGGAAACATTTTCTCTCTAATGACGTAGGAACCGTGCCGTTTCAAAAGTTTCTATTTTTTATAGATGGAGGGAGTAAATGTTATCGAGACATGCAACACATGTAGAATTCATTTAATGAATTACATTTATTCTTTCTAGTTTCTTTAAGTGTACAATTATCAGCTTTAGACATAAGCATCCCCAAGGAATAAGTTTAATTGTACAGACATCAGAACCCTAATCGAGAGACATGAAAATCAGATGGGATGATTAGAATACTCAAAAGCTTACCTTTATAGATATAGGAATCATGATGGAGCAAAGTAGTTCAAATCGAAGCGGGATGACCAGAAGCTCATACCAAGGACCTTCTTTTGGATATTGGACATACCATAGCTACAAAGGATAGATCAAGATGTTTACATCAGATGCAAAAAAGGAATCAAGGCACATCAAAGGTGCAGTGTGCTAGCAATGTATATAACAGATTTAAGCATCCTAAAATAGTTACACAGATTATTAACAAAGATGATCATCATCTTTCGTCTCAACAATTTCTTGAACAAAGCTAAGTTCTTAAAGATTACTATATTCTCACCGTCCGCGAATAGTTGTCTCATATTTCCTTTTCTGTCTGTCCACGAATAATTGTCAGATTAACCGTTTACTACTTTTGGTAAATGGACCCCATGTTCCACTAATTCCTCTCACTCACATTTTATAATAAAACTAAAGTAGAGCACACATTCCAGTAAATTTTTCTACCTATTTCCTTTACCTTTCTTAAAACCCGAGTCGAGTCAAAATAAGACAACTAACCGCAGACGGAGGGAGTAATACTTACTATAACTTCACCAAATAAACTTCACCCTAAAACATAGTACTAGGAGTATAATATTTGCTTCAAGACGTTATTGTGGGATTCCCATTTTTGATAACATTCTCTTGCACATTGAACTAATAAATTAAGACTGAGAGCAAGAATGAATTGACAATCTTTAAAGAGATATACCTTCCTCCCTACTTTGTCCTTAAAAACATTGCCAGCTATGCCCAGAACAATGACGACAACTATCTGGAAAACGAAAATTGCTCCAGTCAATTTGTCAACCATGGCATCTACAGCTGTAAGCTTTGGTTCAGCTATACCCCTACACATGCCCAGCTTGGTTTGATTGCCTGAAATAAAAAATAGATGGGGCGTTACAGCATACAGAAATAAAATGTACAGGAAAGAAGTTGAGAGCTATGACCTTGGAACTTATAAAGCTAGTGAAAGTTTGGGTGTGTGTCCAGAGAAGAACAATGAAAACAAAGCAAAAGTGAATCACACGTCTAAAAAATGTGTATTAATTAGAAGTATGCAGAAGCTCCCTTCTTGTCATTGGCAGAGCCGAAGAGATATTGAAATTTTATGCAGTGTCAAATAGACATGATAAGATTCAAAAAGAAAGACGGAGACTTTAGAGCCAAAAACATGACTCAAGTAGACAAAAGTTGATATGAAAATGTTTCTTGAATTGGAAAATGATTTTGCAGCATGTCCTTGTAAAGACGTTTGTGTCAAACTAATAAAGAGGAAAGACTCTAAAGATGGATGAAAACTGCTCTATGGACTACACTAATGAACCACTAACACAGCTACTACAAGTATGTTTTATCAGTCCCAATGATGTCACCAGAAAGACAACCTTTTATTCTATTCAATGTGCCTGAAGGTTTACAAACTTACCTGTGTATACAGCAACTCCGCATGCCCACTCTGTGTTCCTTAAGTAGCATGATTGAAGAAGTGTGTTTTTTATTGTCAAGGGGAAAATATCATTATCGAGAAATGGAGGAAACAGTCGCATGTTTGCATCAAACCTCCTAATATCTTTATTGGGACTGGGACACTCAATTACACCCTGGCACATGAACAAGAATTAATATAATGTGTATGATATTGTAAATAAACAATTCAAAACATACAAATGTCTTGCCTTGATCTTGTGCAACAAGTCAACATCTATTCCCATGCAAGCAGAAGGTATTGACCGTGTCTTTAGGTCAGTTTCACCATCTAGTGCTGCTGTCTAGAATACAAACACATCATTATCATCTACACATTAGGTGAACATACACATTCTGTCCTCAGACTGATGAACATCAGCATTTATTATAACTTGGACAATAAATCCAAACACCTCATAATAAACAAATTAATCTAAATATAGAGAGGGGGGTTACCTCCACATAGCAAACCCCTTGTGGATCAGCCGTGCCAAGTAACACAAGATCACAAGGAACTTCGTCATTTTCACGGAGCCATACTATGTTTCCGATACAAATGTCTTGAGCTTGAATCTAAGGAAACCAAAAAAATCACCAAAATGAGAAAGTCGAAGGGATAAAGACAGAAAAGACAATCATATAAGTTGAGAAATCAAGAAGCATTTCTATGAAAAACAATTTGCAGCAACAGTGACCTCTAAAAAATCATGTTATACATGACCGTGAAGACCTGTTGGACACATGATATGAATTGACTGCAAGCAGTTTCTACAAGTACTAATTGATAATAAAAAAACAAAATGTTTTACGCCAACATGGCATGCCCAGGGCACTCTTAATGTTGCCTTACACCCTTTTATGTATATGCATAATGTTGAACAGGTAATCTCCATATACATTACAAACATTTCTGGTGAGATAAGTATACTATAACCAACAAGAGCGCTGCAATACTGAGGATGTGAACAGCCCACTACCCCCCGATTTTAAAAAACAAATCCACCTGTTTAACTTTCCTGGTAAAACCATATTTTGGTGATCTAGAATGAGCACCCATCTCACTCAATTCAAAACAAATTCAAGATAGAACTGTAAAATAATGCCACAGTAGAACAGAAAAGCAAATCGGATGGCAGTTTACGCACCAGCTTTCTTATTCCTTGCCTTACAATCCAAATTTCTTTTTCATTTGCTTTTTTATCCGAGAGATGTCTATTGTAATCATCCCATGCTTCTTTACTTGAAGAGACTGCAAATATCAATATAAGAGGACCCCAAGTACTTGCAGGATTCACAGGAGTGATGAGGGACCAAAGTTGAAGGCAAGCAATCAACAGAAAGTATTGATTCATAAAGCGGCTGCAAATAAAAGATAGAGCTCACATTATGGATTAAAGAATACAATACTTAATACAGATGCTGGTGCTGCCAATAGAGATGATTGCACAGATTGAGTCCATAAAGATAAATCCATGAACGTGGTCTCAGTTGGTCAAGGTTTGCTGATTATAGCCAATAAAACATAGCAGGAAATGAAAAGGAAAAAGAAAAGTATAGTTCGTAGCAGTGACTGAAATACTACATAACTGACTAAGAATTATACAGTGACTGAAATACTACATAACCGGCTAAGAATTATATGTGTTCATGCTGGGGTTTGACCTCTCCACACTAAAGACCAATAATAGATCAAGTTGAAAGCAGCAGTATACATATTTTATAGAGGAGATATAAACGCTAACCTGAATTGTTCCCATAGATTTTTGGGGAGAAAATTCAATATGGTATACTTTCTATTTGATATACGATTGTCACAGTAGATATCTTTTGCTAGGTTGTCATCATTTATGTATACATATCGCTTCATGATCAACTTAATTGCAGGTGTCAAAGTAACACCGGCTCACAGCAACCCAGTCATTAACCACAGGGACACTCAGTGTGCAGTGATTGTGCTATGAGTTTCAGAAATTTGCACACCCTGCAATAAGTTTAAACTCTTATTAGCACTAGCACAATAAGTCTACTAAAAACAGAACACATATGGATGAAAATAAATCAGCACAAACAACCGAAAATTGCTTAGAAAAGTTGAAGGATCCAGATAAGTCCTCCCAAAACGATTGAATGATCATGATATGGACAGAGCAGGGTCAATAAACATGATTAGCCTAAATAAAATTCACTATCTGCAGACGCCTAACTGTGTTAAAAACGTGTTTGTCTGGGCAGTCAGATGCCCAGACATTGGAAAATTCTTCAAAATCGCAATCGAGGCTCGAATTAAACGAATTTAGAGGATCGCATTCACTAAAATAAAGGAACAAACGAAAGATTAAATATAACAATGCTCGATCGTTTAACCAATAAAAAGGAGTGAAATCTGACAACGCATTCGCTGTTTCCACTTAATCAACGCGGCGGGGAAGAATGTGTGGCGATGAAAGGGGATCATCGGTGGGTATATACTCGTATAAATCAAGCAATTGAGTGATATAGGGTTCTCACCTGTTTTCAAACTGTATTACGAAAGCAGAAACTGTCGTCAGCTATAAATGCTCTCCTCTTTTCTGCTGTTGGAGAAATCAATAGCAGCTAACGAAGAGGAATTCATTCGTTTCAGAGAAAATGAGGAAGAAGAAGATGGTGTTCCAGAATGATGATGAATGTTTTGCTTGCATTACATTACGTGAAAAACGGAATATACGAATTTTGATAACAAATATACGAATTAATAGAAAAATGTGTTCAATTGGAGAAGCACTCTAATATTAAGTACTCTTCAATGTTCCTTTATTTTTTGGATTAAATAAGTCTTGATATTTTTTTATTTTTTTGAAATAAGTGTTGATGTTAGCTCAATTTATTGACATGCATGCCCTTGTATCAGCTCATTTTTTATTTTTTTTTATAATTTTAATTTAAATGGGCTTAGCTCAATTTTTAGATACTCATACCTATTTGAAGCACTCAATTTTCTACCTTTATTTTGTTTAACAAAAATGTCAAAAGTATTACTCCTGCGGTCTCTTAATTCTTTTCTTTTTTGGCTGTCCTAAAAATTATGAACATTTTTTTTTTGGAAACTTCTTTCGTTTTAATAAGATGGAACCTATTCTCTACTAACTATACTTTATGGCCATGTTTGGTTGGCGGGAAAATAAAGTTGGCAAGGAAAATGATTCCTGGGAAAATGAATCCCTGGAATATGAATTCTAGTAACTTTACTTTCCTGTGTTTGAAAAATATCAAGATTTAAATATATACTTAATTTAAACACCAAATTAAAAATATACTTATTATTTTTTTATTTCTAAAGAAGAATAATATTGTACAATTTTTAATAAATTATTAGTATAAATAATAATTATTATATTATTATATTAATTACTAAGATGTATAGTTTAAATATGGATTATCCATCTTAATATATAATAATTTAATTATTATTATAGTTACATGGTATATTATACTCATTTATTATAATAATAAATAAAATAATTATTCTATTATAATTATAATATTTACAGATATTATAATTGAATAAATTTTATAAATTAAATTTGCACTATGACTCTATTGATTAATTATTAATTTATATTTACAATCATTATTATTTATTATATGATTTATATTATATAATTATATTTTAAATTATTTAATAAATTATTAATTTCTATTATGAATTATTATAAAATATAGTTATAATTATGATAATTTAATTATAGTTATTTATTATAGTAAAATTAAGTATTTATAAATTTAATTTATATTTAAAACATTGTCATTAATAATAATAATAATAATAATAATAATAATAATAATAATAATAATAATAATAATATATTGCTTAAACATGTAAGAATCCTAGAACTGAGAAAAAGAATACCTAAGAAAAGTTAGGATTCAGAATCTTAGAAAGTTGTACTAACTTTCTCTGTTCTCGGATTCTGATTACTTTTCCAATTTGATTAAAAACCGAAACAAACATAGAAATTTAAAATTTAAGGAATCAGATTGCTTTCTCAGACAGAATCCTGGCAACCAAACATGGCCTATAAACTTTTTGTTTCTATCTTTCTCGTACTTTACTAATTATGCATTAAAATCCGTATCGAACCAAATATTCATACTTTTCAAAGACGGGGGAAGTAATTATTTTGATTAATAGTTACTATTACTATTATTATTATACATTTTGTTTTGTCTTAATTTCTTTATCTTCAAAATTTTCTAGTAAATTTATCTTTCTAACATGACAAGTTTAATTTTCGTAAAATAATATTCTAATCACTTTTCTTATGATCTCGCACTTTACCAACACACTGGAGTATTATAGATATAATTTTAAAATTTATCATTTAAATTTGAGTCGTTTCGGCTGCAATTATTCGAAATAGCAGTAGTACTCTTTATATCTGTAGTAGTCTGTAGAAATTATTTTGAAAATACTAGAACTTAACTGAAGAATGTAGTAACCATGTATTCGAGTAGCTACAAAACGTCCACATTTAGACAAAATACAACAATACATGTTACTGCAATTGATAATTTACGACCACTCTTATTCCAACAATTATCCATTCTGCTACAGTTTAATATCGCCTCAGTTTAAATCTCTAGAAAAAAGAAAGAAAAATAAAAAACACCTTCAAATTGCATAATAGTTTGATGGAAATGGCAAGATAAGATGGTATGCTCGATCTCCGTTCAAGGGTTATCTAGCCAGACGGCTTCTCATACGGGAGTGGCAACTTTACTATCTATCGACTTCAATACTTGTTCACCCATCTCCTTGCAACCAACCAGTTTCTGGAATCAAAAGAATGTGATAGTCATAAACAGGAAAGATTAAACTCTCAATGATCACTTGGTTCAGTTTTTTGCCTTTTCAGCAGCAAGAATGTAAAACCAGAGGCAATAAAGAACAAAAGGCAATGGTTAAAACAAAACTGAACTCCATCAAAGAGAGATACCTGTCCAGCTGAGTATATATCACCCGTACGATATCCTCTGTCTAGAGTGTCTAAGACAGCAGCCTCAATCCTACGGGCAGCCTTCTCCTCTCCAAGACCATATCTCAAAAGCATGGCTGCACTCAACACTGTTGCCAACGGATTTGCTTTGTCCTGAAATATATACGGTTAACCCCACATAACAATAAAAGATAAGGTATGGTAGTCTTATCAGGGAAGCTATGACAAACCTGCCCAGCAATATCAGGAGCAGAACCATGTATTGGTTCGAACAACCCAGGTCCCTACAAGTCCAGTTTACAAATGTTAAATGTATAAAAAAAGGAAACACATACCGTTAGTTATTTAATGGAGGAAGATAATTCATCTCATACCGATTCACCAATGCTTGCGGATGGAAGCATCCCTATGCTACCAGTGATCATTGATGCTTCATCGGATAAAATATCGCCAAATATGTTATTTGTAACAATAGTGTCAAACTGCAATGACAATGTAGGCTTGTATTTATTCATGTCTTCTGATAATCACAAATCTAACACAGGGAAATCCAAAGACATGAACCTGTTTTGGGTTTCGGACAAGCTGCATGGCTGCATTGTCAACATACATGTGTGAGAGTTCAACATCCGGGTATTCTGAGGATAAGGCTGTGACTCTTTTTCTCCATAGCATGGAAGCCTGGCCATTACAAAATTACACAGGCACATTGAATATATATGAAGCACAGTTGAAACCAAAGCAATAATTTTCATGAAGTGATGCATGTTTATTACAAAGAAAATTTCTAGATTCAGTGAAGCATGTTGATTTCATGCAGAAGCATTGGTAGGAGCTGGAACACAAAGCATGTGAATGAAAAACACGTTAAGCCACCAACTGACCGATAAAGAGATCAGGCGTGATAAAAAATTTCTCCGGTGGTATCAGTGCATGATTATACTCCACTAGACAACTAGTTTCTCTTCTCTAAGCATGTGAAATATTAAATTAAAATGAGTCAATTACCTCCAAAACGTTAGCTTTATCAACAGAACAAAGTTTTCCACTACGTTTTCGAGCAGTTTCAAATGCAACCCGAGCAATGCGATCAATCTGAAAAAGGATATTCACATGATAGAAAGTATGGTTATATATTCTGAATTAGAAAAGAACTACTCAATAAAAATCACACAATGTTGTAAAATATTCATTGAGATAAGTAGTAGTTTCAAAAATCGAATATTAACGACTAATAGAAAAAATATTTCTTAAGGAGGTACAAGATTATTGCTTCCTGCAGCGGACGTTTAATCATTCCCTTTAACCATGTCAACTAAGGTTCCGTAGAAGACTACCTCATGACTGCTGTACACCTCAGTGTTGAATCCAATTTCTTCACCATTTTCATTTGTACTAAAACCCCTTGGCTTGCCAAAATAAATGCCTAATCAAATGATATACAATGAAAATAACTGTATCATCAAAATGATATCAAAGATATATTTCATAATCAAGTAGTATTAAGACCATTAGACAACTAACCTCCAGTAAGTTCCCTTACCACCATCAAATCCACACCCTCAGCGACATCTTTCTTCAAAGTTGAAGCATCCACTAACTAATACACAAGCAAAGTTGACCATTAAATATACTCCTAATACAGAGAAACACCAAATTAAATGTAGTAACATTGTAACAATAAGGCCCAAGAAAATTGCTGCATAATATTCATTTTCTTGCTTCCAATTCAATGTGTGGTTGGTTTGTTTTTCTTTCTTATTTCAGCCCAAAATTACAACTTAAGCGTGTTAAAAATAAACCATAACCTTGAAACTTGCCATAGAAATGAAGGCCAATCACAGCACATAAACTCGACATAATACATCCTACATCCATCTAACCTTGTCTGTGTAGTTTAGTCGTCAATAATAATCATCCCGAAACTACCAGAAATCTCAAATTTAAAAAGGATAGTACAGTAAAACCATCAGCCTCAGCTCGAACATTTTACCTGAGGCAAAACTGTAGCTGGTCTCAAGTTCGCAAAAACCTTAAGACCCGCCCGAAGCTGAAGCAGCCCTGTCTCAGGCTTCAAATGCTTCTCATTGTTATCCCACTTATACCTTCACATCAATATCAAAAGTTCAAGTAGTAATCCGAAACCATAACTAAAAATAACAGATAACCAAAGCTCGAAATCACCGTAGCTTTTCATCTTAACTACTAAAATAGTTAAATATAACATTTTTACCCTCCAATAGCCCCAAGAAGAACAGCATCAGAATCCTTTGCAGTCGAAAGGGTCTCTTCCGGCAAGGGCACACCGGTCAAATCAAGGGCGGCGCCGCCCACCGGAACCTCCTTGAACTTAAACTCGAATCCTGCCATTAAGTTCTTCTCAGTACCAAATTAATTAATTTGAGATAGAGAGAATGGAGAGGGAGAGATGACTCATTTCAATTGAACTCGGTTGCAACTGAGTTTTCGACCTTCAAGGGAGGCGACGAGCTGGAGGGCGCTCTTAGCAACAGAGATGACTTCAGGGCCAATGCCGTCGCCGGAGAGGAGGGTGATGTTGTAGCTCTTGGATGGCGCGGCAGCGGAGCAGCGGACAGTGGAGAATCTAGGGACGCGTTTGGAGGCGGGCTTGGAGTGAAGTAGCAGAGGAGCGAAGGGTTTGCAGTTGAGTTGCAGAGAAGCCGCCATGATTGAGAGTGAGATTGAAGAGGAATGAATGGATTTTACCTTCTAAGCAATTTGGGGATTTTTTTTTGTACATTTATAGTCATACTAATTTGTAATTTAAAATACTAAAACCAACAAGAGCTCTGCCCTAGCGCGAGTTGCAGACATTTTGATCGTCAACCTTAAATCATGCTTCCTTCAATCATCTCAAAACTACATCATTTCCGCTCACGCCGCTCTATTCTTCTCTCGAAGCTTCAAATTCTCCTCCTTTACCACACTTCTCCGCGTTCCAATCCTCAATTTCCTCACAGAGTGTCGCTGCATCCTCCTCGAACCCAACCGACAACCAGCTTCCCGGGCAACCCGGCTCCGACCCACTTCGAAAAATCGATTTTTGAACCGGAAACAGTTCTTGAAACCCTCAATTCTTATGCCAATGACTGGAAGCTCGCGCTGGAGTTCTTCAATTGGGTTGAAACCGAGTGTGAGTTCCGGCACTCAGCTCACACACTCAATCGGATTGTCGACATTCTTGGTAAGTTTTTCGAGTTCGAAATCGCCTGGGAGCTTATTGAAAGAATGCGGATAAATGGATGTTGTTTGCCTGATCACACGACTTTTAGGGTGTTGTTTAAGCGTTATGTATCGGCTCGCCTTATTAAAGCAGCAATTGATGCTTTTGCTAGATCGAATGATTATAATTTGAGGGATGAAGTTTCATTTTCGAATTTGATTGATGCTTTGTGCGAGTACAAGCATGTGATAGAGGCTGAAGAGCTCTGCTTCAAGAAAAGTTGGGGCGGCCAATATCATGACATTTTGCTTTGTTTTAATGTGGAAAATACAAAAAATTATAACATGATTCTACGCGGTTGGTTTAAAATGGAGTGGTGGAGGAAGTGTAGGGAGTTTTGGGAGGAGATGGATAAGAGGGGTGTGGAGAAAGACTTGTATTCGTACTCGATATATATGGACATCCAAAACAAAAGTGGGAAGCCGTGGAAGGCCGTGAAGCTGTACAAGGAGATGAAAAAGAAGGGTATTGAACTGGATGTGGTGGCGTACAACACAGTGATTCGTGCTATTGGGATTTCAGAAGGGGTTGATGTGGCAGTGAGGCTCTACAAAGAGATGGCTGAATTAGGTTGTTCACCAAATGTTGTAACTTTCAACACGATTCTAAAGCTTTTGTGCGAGAATGGAAGGTATAGAGAAGCACATAGGGTGCTCGATCTCATGACTAGAAAAGGTTGTCCGCCGAATATAGTTACATACCACTGCTTCTTCACGTGCCTTGAGAAGCCTCGCGAGATTCTTAGATATTTTGATAGGATGTTAGATAGTGGTGTCCGGCCAAGGATGGACACGTATGTCATGCTCATGAGGAAGTTTGGAAGATGGGGTTTCCTTCGTCCTGTTTTTATTCTCTGGGATAAGATGGCTTTACATGGGCTGAGCCCGAATGAGTGTGCTTATAATGCTCTGATTGATGTTTTGCTGCAGAAGGGTTTGGTTGACATGGCTCGCAAATATGATGAAGAGATGTTTTCGAAAGGGCTTTCACCTAAGCCAAGGGCTGAATTACAGACAAAAATGGCTGATGAAGGATCAGGAGATGGGTAAATTTTTTTCCTGTTTTTAACAATTTTGAATGTATTCTCATTCATGCCATAGCATGAAAATGAATTCATCTTGTCCTTCTCATTGAAACATATACACGATTCATATAGAGACTCTTCCTTGTGATTTTCAATTCTTTGGTTTCTGCAAGGGTGTTCATTTACAGCTTTGTGCTATCTGTTATTCCAAAGAAAATTTTCCATTCAATTAATATGAAATCTGAAATTTTATCGTGAGCTGGTTATACAACTCCAATACTTCTATTGTACAAATATTTTCTCCAAATTAGATCTTCCAATTTTAGAGGAACCTAAATGATTTGGAAATCTGTTCAATAAGTATAATAGTAGTAAGTTTTTAGTTTGATAACTTTGAAACAACAGTTGTAGGATATACCAGAACTGGCTTCTTGCTATACGATTGGTTCATGTGATTTTCAGCTCATATTTGGCTTTTGTTTCACTCATGTTTTTTTATGAGGTTGGTGGTTTTATTTGTTTTTAAAGATCACAGCTTTAACCTTTTCTAGTTTCTAAAATTTGAAGATTTGGTGTAGTATTTACGATTCAGATGTCTTTATGAAATTTAACTTTCATAGTGCACAAATTTCATTTCATGATGAAATTGCTTTACCTTTCTTGGTTTTTTGCTACTTTTGAGTCAATATTCTGAAATCAAGAATCCCATCTGCAGGTAGCTAGTTGCCAGTTTTTGGAATTGTTACATTCAGAGGCTTGATGCTAATGGTAGAGCCCCTTGGAGCACTGATATCCCCTCCATTAATGGTGAGTCGAAGATAAGTTTTTAGGCATGTATAAGGCTAGTTTCATATGGTAGCAGCAGAGACTGTGAGGCTATTAATCAATCTTAACTCCACGGATTTACTAACCCAACCTGATACCCGCAAAAGTCGGGTAGAGAGGGTTTGGGGTTTGCCAGTATCGGGTATTACCCAATTAAGTTAAAAGCCCTATTTTAAGTTACAAAACACACAATTTGTACAGAAACAGAACATAGGGAAAGAGACCGTTCTAATTTTTCTGTATCTAGTTTTCAGCTTTGAACTCTCATGTATTTTTTTCCAGTTTCGCTGACCTAATCATTTTTCTGCTTCCTTGACATTTCTGCAGGTGATGTTTTGGTTAACTGTGGCTCGAGTGGCGCTCCACATTGTGCATCAGAAGGGAATGGCTCGGTGATGATGTACGTCCCGAAATCTAATCCTTGCTGCACATAAAGGGCACATCAACTGCCCCAAGTGTGTTGGGCACGTACGATCCGGTCCCAGATCGAACAGCACATGTTTCTCGTTCTCAGTTCTCTTATTCGGTTCAAGTGAGCCCAAGTAAGAAAATTCTCCTCTTTCACTTCAACCCCGTTGTGTGCCCCTTCAAAGATTTTGATGACTTGTTTATGGTTGAAGGCTTAAAGCCAATTTTTTTACCTTTTCAAAAAAATTACTATTTTTTTGTGTTACTGCGCATGTGCTTGGCTTGAGTTATTTAGTCAAGGAATATTGTAGTAGTATAAGCATATATAGAAGAAAATTGAAATTAGTTTTTTTTTATAAATGAATAGAAATTTAAAGGACGCTTCATGATAGAGTAGAACTTAGACATTTGACCTCATGCATTAACCATAGGTACCTTAGGCACACAAATCGGGATTAGTCTTCTCCCCTATTAATAAGAGGTGTGCTTTTTGCAAATGACAATGAATTTTATTCACAAATTTGGTGCCTACATGCAAGCATCGGGTGCGGATATCCATGATCGTTAATCTTTATACGTACTTTGCTAATTTACTGAAATACCACCACTCGTTATCACCCTTTTTAATTTGTTTTATTTTAAATAAAATGATTAATAATTTCCCCCATTTACACCTTCCTATGAAATAAAAATAACAAAAGTGATGTGACTTGGCCGAACTGTAGAGAGGTAATGTCTGGTGCCAAATGTCTCGGGTTTTGAGTCCTCCACTCCCTGTAGCTCAGCCTTTAAATTTATATTCATTTACCCATAAAAAAATAACAAAACCACTACAATTAAAATTTAAATATTTAGTCAAAAATAATGAAATAAAAAAACCACTACAGTTAAAGTTATAATGTTTAGCCAAAAATATACAAATGCTAAAAATGACAAAATAATTAAGTACATGCCAAATTTTAATATTTATATTTTCCTACCGGCCACAATGGTTGCGTAGATGATAAAAATACCAAGGATGAGTTCTCACTTTCCACCAAAATCGCCGTATCTATTTTTCAAATATATCACATATTAAAACATTTTAATTTTCATTTCCTTACTTCTTTCATCTTCTCTGCGACCATCGCCGGCCATAATTGCAATCTCCATACACCACATCGTTAGCACAATCACATAAATAATCGAGATACTTACTTTCGTCCACAAAAATAGTTTTGTTTTTCTATTTTGGACATTTCAGAATTAGCCTCTATTTATAATAAATTTCTCACTCTAATAATATAAGCCACATTTTGTATCGTCAATACTTCAATCAATTTTTCACTTGTATCATTAAAATAGTAGTAGTACATGAAATACCTGGCATTCCTAGACACTACTTATATATATCATAAAAAAACATCCATATGGTGAGAGTCGTGAGACCAACATGTATTGTTTTGTATTTATTAGTTATATTTGTGTTTTATACGGAAATTATAAATCCCAAAAAAAGGAAGAAAATATTCAGAACCAATTAGCATTAGATAAGGTGTGAAAACGATAAAAATTTATTGAGACATGCAATTTTAATTGCATTTGTAAAATGGTCCTAACGATGTCGTTGCTGTAAAATGGTCCCTTTACATAAATTTATAGTACTGTATTATTTTTGAGGAGTATCATAGATCCAACAATGAAAAATATATAGTCACGGACTCCTCTTCACGTCGATATATAAACTGCATGGTAACAATTATGTAAAAACTTCAATAAAAATAAGAATAATATATATATGGCATGTTTGGTAGGGGTTAGGGGTGACAAATTGTGCGTGTTGTGTCGTTATCGTGTCGACACGATAACGACACAACACGCACAATTTGTCACCCCTAACCCCTACCAGTCGACACGATAATGACATGACACGATAACAACAAACACGAACACGACCTGTTAAGAAAACTCCAAACACGAACACGAACACGACCCGCTACCCTCAGACACGAACACAACACGAACACGACACAAATCCATTAACGATACGAACCATTTCGGGTCAACACGACACGATAACAACACATATACGACACAACACGATAACAACACTAGTAATAATATTATAATATATTAATATTATTTCTAATATGAAAATTTTAATTTTAATTTTTAAAATTTTAAAATAAATAAAAATAAAATTAATATTATATATACTTAACGTGTAACACGAACACGACACGAACACGACACGAAATTTTCCTTATCGTGTCAACACGATAAGGATACTAACCCAATAAGCATTGACACATACCCATTTATTTCGTGCGGGTTCGTGTCGTGCCAAAAATTGTCAGCCCTAGTAGGGGTGATAACTCATCTAGGGATGGAAATCCATGAACAAAAATGTCATTTTTGTTCATGGATTTCCATCCCTAGATGACATTTTTGTTCATGGATTTCCATCCCTAGATGAGTTATCACCTCTACCAAACATGGCCTAGAGTATGGGATATAATCAAATGCAAAACTCTATATATTGTACAAACTTAAAACTATGATCTGGACCGTTAGAAAATGTCAACAGATGACAAAATAACATCAACAGAAAATATCAACACAATGTCAACGGTTGATATCGTGTTGACATTGTGTTGACATAAAAATGTTGAAATTTTACCTTGTGTTAATATCGTGTTGATACTATGTTGAAAAGTTTGTTTAGTTACGTTAAAGTGTCAGTTCGTTAAAGACCATAATTTTATGTACTTATTCATTCATCTCAAACTTAAATCACCAATATAATCATGCAATTTTTCAACTTGTTTTTGCAACTAGATATAATATTGACAGACTTTGTTTTCCATAAAATTGATCGTTTATCAAGAAAAATAGATCAAGACAATTTTTGTATGTACATAGTACACAATGCCAGATCAATGGCATGGTCCTTCATCCATCTTTCTCTTTCTCTCTAAAAATGATTTACTCTTACTAAACGTGAAACATATTTATAACTTAGTTCCGTAATTGTAGTTTCATTTTTCGATTGAATGATAAGATTTGAGTGTATCCCATTTGATAATGATCTACAAGTAACTCACTTCATCTTCATTACATATTTAATTTCCCTATAAATACCTCTTCACCATTAACTCCACACACACCAAATTCAAGCATCAACCATGTCCTTCTTCCAACCAAACATCCTAACCACCCCAGGCTGTAAATTCAACGAAGGCCAATGGGTGGCGAAAATCCGAGAAACCCTAGACGAAGAACTCGATGAAGCAATCGAAATCCCAGTCACAATCTTCGGAGTTCCAAAACCCCTAATGATGTTTAGTCCGGACTCCTATATCCCACAACAGGTACCATTGGTGGAAACACCTTAAGTCATTCACAGGCGCTTAAGCCCCTACCAATCTATTTTTCGAATTTTAAACATATTTTATTGAAAAGTGTCTGTGTAGCCCTTACTGGAAAAAAAAATTGTACGTCGCAGGTGTCGATGGGGCCGTACCACCGCCTCCGCATGGAGCTCTACGACACGGAGCGGTACAAGGTCGAGGCGGCCAAGCGCATCCAGCAGGTCCTCCCAAATGTGGACCTCGAAACCCTAGTCGAACGCCTCATGAAACGCGACCAACACATCCGCGCCTGCTACCACCGCCCGGTCAACTTCGGGAGCGAGGCCCTGGCCTGGATAATGGCCCTGGACGCGTGCTTCACCTTCGAGTTCACCCACGCCTGCGGCCTCAAGAAAGGGAAGATCCTCAAGAAGGTCCCCTCCGGCCTCTCCCACATCATCGACTCCTCCGGGAAGAAGATGGCCCACAACTCCATCCTCAGAGACTTGCTCATGCTGGAAAATCAAATCCCACTGTTGGTCATGAGGATGCTTCTCGAGCTCCATTTCTGTTCTAAAGAGACGGCGGATCAGCATCTGCTCACGATTCTGACGTCGATGAGCAGATCTCTGTCGCCTTTCAAGGCGGCCGAGAAGGCAGAGATGGCCGCGGTGAGAGAGTACGCGCACGTGCTCGACTTTCTGTACCACTTCATCGTGCCAGAAGCCGACATACCTTATCCGAAGAAGGAGAAGAAGAGGAAGAGGGAAGAGCTGTGCGAGGCGGAGGCGGAGCCCACAAAGCTGTGTAAGCTGGTTTGTTCAGTATGGTGTCTGCTATCGAAACTAATATTAGGGTTTATTCGTGTGGTGAAATGCATCATCTTCTGGAAACCCTTGAAATTGCTGGTGAAGATTCCCTGGACGATTATGATGAAAATCCCCATATTCAGAATTCTGAAAGACCAATTCGAACGCGTGAACGAAACGCTACACAAGGAGAAGGACGAGGACGAAGAATCCGGCTCAAGCCACCACGAGAAGCCTCCGCTGATGGAGGAAATCGCAATCCCCTCCGTCACACAGCTGGTGAAGGTCGGGGTGAAGTTCGCAGCCACGAGCGGAGGAATCTCGAGTATCAAATTCGACAACAAAACCCTAACCCTACACATGCCGGTGATAAAATTGGACGAGAACTCGGGGGTGGTGCTGAGGAATCTGGTGGCGTACGAGGCGTGTACCGCGCCAGGGCCGCTGGTGCTGGCGCGGTACATGGAGCTGATGAACGGGATCATCGACACGGACGCGGACGCGAATGTTTTATGCGGGAAGGGGATAATTGTGAATCATATGAAGAGCGAGAAGGAGGTGGCGGAGATGTGGAATGGGATGTGCAACTCGGTGAGATTGACGAAAGTGCCCCTGCTGGATAAAGCGATAGTGGATGTGAATAAGTTTTACAACGAGCATTGGAGGGTTAGAATGGGGAGGTTCATGAGGGATAATGTGTTTGGGTCGTGGAAGATTCTGACGTTTGTGGCTGCGATAGTGATGCTGGTTTTGGTGTGTATGGAGGATTTCTGTCAGATTTATTCATGTAGTAGGATTTTCCCCAAGATTGAAGCTCTACAGCCCCTCAACCCCAATCTTGATTAGTAATTTAGGTACGAATATGTTGTACATGTACATGAGATGAAATTTAAGTGTATAAATATGTAGCCAGGAAAATTGGTAGTGATTTTATGTTACTAGGACACAATAAAATCGGTAGCGGGATTTTCAAAACTTTATAAAGGATGATTAATGTAAAAATGTTAGTAAAATGTGTGGATCTTACTTTTATTTATATTAATTTTATAATTAAATAGTATAAGTGAAATAAGTTAGCATAATATTAAGTCTAAGTAACCAAAAATAGTTCAAATTGCAATAGTGACCTGATGAGGAGTAGTAGAATTCTAGAAGGCATGCATACCTTTAAAGAATTACTCTCTTCGTTCCATAGTAATAGAGGCGTTTCTTTTCAGCACAGAGATTAAGAAAAATTATGTTAGGTGAATTAAGTAAAGGGAGAATAAAATGGAAAATGGAAAAGGTAGAAAGATGAAGAGAAAAAAGTAAGAGAGAGTAAAGTATGTGTGGAAAAATGTGTTGACTTTTACTAGAAAGAATATGACTCTATTCCTATGAAATGTATCAAAATGGTAAAATGACTCTATTACTATGGAACGGAGGGAGTACTAGAATAGCCGCAAGCCTGACATGGTCTTTTTTCTTTTTTACTTTTTGTTTGTATTTTCTAAGATTATAAACATTTTTTAAAATTTTCTTAAGGCTCATAAGTATTTTGAGTTCAATCTGAGATGTTTCAATATAATCCCTAAATGCTCAATATTTTGTTGGACTAGAGGTCTTCATCTTCCATACTAAGCCCACGAAACACAAAAGTTAGAATGGCCCAGTCTACTTTGGGCTAACAAGAACTTTTAATTCCTCACCTTTTTTTTACGTTTACTAATTTTTAACTTTTTTTTAGATAAAGTATTTATATACTTGAGTATAATTTTAGTTCAACTAATTATGTTCAATCGATATGATTAATTGAATCAAGAGGTGTGTGATCATTGATCAAATACTAACTAAGTTATAGTAATAACTAATATCAATTTTATGTTAAAAACCTTGACGGACCTAGGTGGGGTTGAGTGGGGTCGATCGACTCCACCGTGGTCCTACGAGCACTGCCGGAAACTCCATTCTTGGACCTCCGAGATCCCGCACAACTCCATCTTTGACCCCACGGAGCTCCGCCTTGACCGCGAGCGGCGAACTTCCACCACAATCCTTCAGCCTCTGCAGTAAATAAAATGGGAGATAAAGAAAATTCGTAAGTAAAATAGAATAGATGAGAGAGATGGAGACAGAATGGACACATAGAAAGAGCAGAGAGTTCAAATGAAGAAAAAGATACGTTTAACGCTTATTTTATTCAATCAATTTTTTTAATTAAATGGGCTAAAAGGGCCCATTATTAAATTAGTTGCTACAGTGTGATAATAAAAGATAGATCCATTGATTAATGGAAGATAATTATATTTATATTTTTTTATTTATTGATTTTTTTTCAATTATTGATAAACATGAAAGTATTTATTTAAAAAATATTTAAATATATCATTAAAAATAAAAATTTAAATTGTACTCCATCCGTCCACGAAAATTTGTCCCAGTTTTTCATTTCCGTCCGTCCCCCAAAATTTGTCCCATTTCACTTTTATCATTTTCGGTAGTGGACCTCATATTCCACTAACTCATTCCTACTCACATTTTATTATAAAACTAATACTTTAAAAGTAGGACCCACAATTCACTAACTTTTTCAACTCAATTTTCATTACATTTCTTAAAACCCGTGCCGGTCAAACCGGGACGAATTTTCGTGGACGGAGGGAGTAATAGTTTATATAGGGATGTGTTAAAATGATAACCCCTCTTAAAATAACCCCATACCACCGTTCCTAGCCAATCATTTGTATACGTGGACGAATAATCAGCTGCCATGTGGCAGTCATAAAAAATTCACAAGGATAAATTTACGCGGACTGCAACATCCAATACTCTAGAGTCTAGACTGCAATATCCAATACTCTAGACTGCAAGGTGACGCAGACTGCAATATCCAATACGCTAGACTGCAATCTATAGATTGTTGTAGATTGCTGTCTAACGTTTATACTATTGCAGTCTAGCATATATAATATTGTAGTCTAGCGTGGTGTCAAAGTGTCATTTTAAGAGTGTTGTCATTTTAACGCACCCCTAAATATTTTTTTAAATAATTATACTACTATTATTTTTGTATTATATTCGACCCCACAAGTTTCGATTTCTGGATCTATTATTGGTTAAAAATATCAACACAAAGACATAAATTTATCAATCTTCTTGTGTTGATAAACTTATGTCTTTGTGTTGATATTTAAATTTACATGTTGTATTAATATAATTATATTTTTATATTATTAATACACAGAATTGAAAGTTATTAGTTATTATTATAAATTAGTTAGCGCATGCAGCTCGATTGAATCATTAACAAACTTTATTAAATCGCTCGTTGCTCCGATTTTTAAAATACTTGGCTAAAAGAATCCTAAAAAGTGATTCTCTTTTTCCTTTCTAAATAACCCAATTAAATATTGAACTGCATATTTTAGTGGTTTAACATCACCTTCGATTTATTAGCTTGATTAAAATTAAGTAACTTTAATTGGTCAAATATATATATATATATATGATGAATTAAATATATTATTATAGTATTAAGTAGCATCCAATCATTGTGTTTGTAAGCAAAAGAGCCCCAATATATATACAAAAATTAGTTGTTTTTTTATTTACTCCATATAATTATAAAAAGAACTTGATTGGCATATGATTGGTTTTAGTTATTCATTCTTAAACTATAATATACTGTACTAATCAAGATCCATTCAGAATCTCTTATTAATTACAGTTTGGGCCAGCTTAATTTGCAATGAATTAAAACTACACCACATATATAGTTGCATCTTAGCTTATCTTTTGTTGAGAATTAAGTTCTTGATTGATCGAAAACGATACCTTTCAGCATCTTGACTTTAGGCATGGCCATTCACATCAAATATATTCTATATTAATTAAAAGGGAAAAATCAGAACGTGAAAGTAATGGTTCAACAATATGGCCCATTTCACCAAGAAATTAAATGCAACTTAGCAATTACCGTCATTATAAAATTTATTGAACAAATTTTGACCCAAATATGCCCATGTCACAGAACCAATGTTCCACTTTTGTTTCTTACACTATGATTACTTTGATGCTTCGTTTACAAACCATCAAAATTAAGCTAATTAAAGCTTTCTTTTTGAACTGTATAGTCAGAAAAAGAAAGTCAGAAAAGTAAAGAATAAGAATTAAAGAGAAGACAGAGAATTATAATGTCCAAATGAGCTCTCGAGGTTGGAAGAGTTTTTTTTAGTTAGTAGTAGTAGTATTAAATTAGGACAAATTGTGAAAAATTATTTAATGCCATATTAAAGGATTGCAGAAAATATTTTTTTCATTGATTGGGATTGACAAGGATGGTTGCCAATAGAGTATAGGTAGGTTTTTTATAGCTCACTCAAAGCGATGAGCACTATAATTGCTCAGTCATTATCTAAAGTATTTTAAGTTATTTTTTGTGTTGCTAATTTGATTGGATTGGTTGTGAATTAGTATTAAACATGAAGCGTTTCCACCACTCCAATAAATTACATATATAGTGACAACGCAGCAGCATAACAAAAAATATATAGTGAGTCATCGCTCAATAGATGATAACAATAATATATTAAGATAAAATAGTATTAGAGCTAACATTTTCTTTACTAATACTACAATATACAGATGAACAGATTTGTTTTTTTTACAAAGCTGGCCTAAAAAAGAAACTAACGAATATAGGAAACATCTAATCTATCACGAAGCAACGAACTGCTAATGTAATTGGTTTTATTCATTTTCTACTTTGTTTTCAGAATTATCCACAAGTACTGTTTATTAGTTTAACGTTACGAATAACTGAGACAAAGAGCTACATGTATTATCTTTTCCATTAATTTATTGTTTATGGGGAAAAAATCGCTCTAGATATCATTTTCTATATGACTGACACACATAAATTGACAAATTATTAGTATTAATACAGAAAGACCAAAAACAGTACATATATGTCAAGATGTGGACCATTTTTAATTTAAAAAAATAATAATTAAAGGAAAAGTTAGTTCACTCTTCACACCTCATGATGTTCCAACATTTCATCTTTACCCCACGTTTTTTTTAACTTAAAAAAGTTAGTTCCTTGCTCTATCATTTAATACCCCATTAAAAAAATAATTCGGTTTTAGCCCACTAATTTAAAGTTGATCATATATGCCCAATATTTGGGCTGTATTATTCCTTTACTTACTTCTCTGAGAAATTTGAAATGCATAACTACTAAGCACTTATAAATATATCTCAATACGAAACTTGGACCCGTGAAAAGACAAGGTTGGCATTCTATCTCACCTTAATTAATTTATTGATCATATAAAATTATACATTCCAACACATTTCCAACGAATTTTATTTTCATATTCCAAACTTAAAATTTAAAATATATACTAACGTCTAGTAGAACAAATTTTTGCATCCACCCTATGTAAGCCACCCTTACTTCAATTTCTCATAAATACACACATAGTACAATATATTCCAATATACCATAGAGATATTAATACATATGGCGTGTGTCCTGAAACTTCAGTGGGAAATCTCACACCCAACCACTTTACTATTGATTCAAATATCTACATCTTTCCCTCATTTTTAATGGTTTCATTTTTCGAAACGTGAAACATGTACAGAGTGAGTCCAATGAACTTTCCACTATAACCAACTCATTTTCATCTTCTTTACATATTTATTCACCCTATAAATACTACTATACCATAAACTCCACACTCCAATTCACACACACACACACACCAAACCAAGCCTCAACCACCATGTCCTTCTTCCAACAAAGCATCCTAACAAACCCCGGCTCCAAGTTCGACGAAACCCTATGGGTCGCCAAAATCCGAAAAACCCTAGACGAGGAGCTCGAAGAAGAAATCGAAATCCCAGTCACAATCTTCGGAGTTCCAAAGCCCCTATTGATATGTGATCCAGACTCATACATCCCGCAGCAGGTGGCTTACCAATCAAATAAATTTCATATTACATTTTTATATACTGAAACAATTTTCTATGCCAGGTGGCGATCGGGCCGTACCACCACCTCCGCCTGGAGCTCTACGACATGGAGCGGTACAAGGTGGCCGCGGCCAAGCGGATCCAGCGCGAGCTCCACAACGTCAAGCTCCAGACCCTCGTCGACCGCCTCGTCAAACACGACCACCGCATCCGCGCCTGCTACCACCGCCCCCTCAACTACGGCCCCGAGGCCCTCGCCTGGATGATGGCCGTCGACGTCTGCTTCGTCTTCGAGTTCATCCGCGTCTGCGGCATCAAGCAGGGGAAGATCCTCGGCAAGATCCCCTCCGGCCTCTGCCACCTCATCGACGCCTCCGGCAACAAAACCGCCCACAACTCCATCCTCCGAGACCTCCTCATGCTCGAGAATCAGATCCCGTTCTTCGTCATGAGAATGCTCTTCGAGCTCCAGTTCGCTTCGAGAGAGACTGCCGATCTGAAGCTGCTCGCGATCATGACGTCGCTCAGCAGCGACCTGTCGCCGTTCAAGCCAGCGGAAAAGCCGGAGACGGCCGCGGTTGGCGAGCACGCGCATTTACTTGACTTTTTGTACCACTTCATCGTCCCCAAATCCGAAACTACGTCGTTTCACACTCACGAAATTGAAATCCAAGGCGGCGGAAACAAGGAGGAGGAGAAGACAGAGGAGGAGACGTTCGCGGAGCCGAGCCACCTCCGAAATCTGGCCGATCTAGTGTGGAGGATGCTGTCGAAGCTGAAACGAGGGCCGATTGAGTTGATTAAGCGCGTGATCTTATCGAAACCCTTGAAATTAGTCGTAAAACTGCCATGGACGATTCTAACAAAAATCCCCATAGTGAAAATGCTGAAAGAGCCGATCGAAAACGCGTTCCAGACGTTCCACAAGGGGAAGAAGGAAGACGGGGAAGGAGACGAAGAGGCCGGAGCCAGCCAGAAGCCTCCGCTCCTCGAAGAAATCGCGATCCCCTCCGTGACTCAGCTGGCCGAGGCCGGAGTCCAGTTCGTTGCAGCGAGCGAGGGAATCTCCGGCATCAGATTCGACAGCAAGACCCTGACGTTCCACGTCCCGGTGATAAACCTAGACGTGAACTCGGAGGTCGTGCTGAGGAATCTGGTGGCGTACGAGGCGTGTAGCGCGCCAGGACCGCTGGTGCTGGCGCGGTACGTGGAGCTGATGAACGGGATCGTGGACACGGACGTGGACGCGAAGTATTTATGCGGGAAGGGGATAATTGTGAACCATCTGAAGAGCGAGAAGGAGGTGGCGGAGATGTGGAATGGGATGAGCAAGTCGGTGAGATTGACGAAAGTGCCCTCGCTGGATACGGTGATTGCGGATGTGAATAAGTTTTACAGCGAGAGGTGGAGGGTTAGAATGGGGAAGTTTATGAGGGATTATGTGTTTGGGTCGTGGAAGATTCTGACGTTTTTGGCTGCGATAGCGATGCTGCTTCTCATGTTTATGCAGGCGTTTTGCCAAGTTTATTCTTGCAGTCGGATTATACCGATTGAAGCTCTTGAGCCACTTGATCCCAATGTTAATCAGTAGAAAATTTGGTAGGGTTTTTGAGATAGGATGTGTATGGTGTGTTTTAGAGTAACTTTTTTGTTGGGGTGTTTATGTGTGGTTATTGTGATTGGATATAACTTTCCATTATTTGTCATCCTTAATTATTGGGGGAACACCACAATGTGGTTGTAAGTATTCTGCCTTTTTGGTTTGCCATATGATAAAATGTTTTCTTTTTGTAAAGGTGTGATATGTATATATCCTCCTTGTCTAGTTTCGAATAACTTTGGGGGTGGTCTAGTACGGAAGATAAATAAATAAAACATGATAAGAACACATAGTTTTGGTCGTTTTTTATTATATAATTCTAAGATAAATGAGTATTAAATGTCGCTTTTGACTTAATGCAAATTTTAAGATATGTAAATAAAATTTGGTGGAAAAAGCTATAATACAATATAAGTGGAATAAGTTAGTACTCCTTCCGTCCCCCATTAAGAGTCACACTTTTCTATTTCGGTCCGTCCCCAATTAAGAATCACCATAAATAGTAAGTAGGTTCCACGTTCCACTAACTCAATTCACTCATTTTATTATAAAACCAATATAAAAAATGGGTCTCACATTCCACTAACTTTTTCAACCAACTTTTCTTTAAATTTCTTAAAACTCGTGCCCGGTCAAAGTGTGACTCCTAATCGAGAACGGAGGGAGTACAAAATAGTAATAGTATAATAAAATTGAAATGATACATTTAGTTATTTAACTGTGCACATCTCGAAATGACAATATGAAATGGACATAGTGAATAATTATTGTTTAAGTAATTAATTTAAATCTGTGGTCGGATATAACCCTCCAACATGTGTGCGCATGCAATTAATAGGGTTGTCGTTGAAAAGTAAGTAACATTTCAACGTTGGGTCTAACTTAATTTGTCTATGGTAAAATAACAGCCAGCTAGCTAAATGTTACTAATGGATATTTCAAGCTTGCAAATTGCAATAAATCACTTACTATTACTAAGGAAAGTTAACAAGCTTAAGTATATATATCTTGCACATCATTCAACTGAATAATAATGGATATTAGATTATTAGTAATTTCAAACTTGTCTTATACAGTCCAGTATATAATTAAATATTGGATTGCGTTTGGAAAAGTGAAGATCACAGTGCGCAATAGTGTAGGCTATGTAGCTTAGAATGTTTTGCACGCCTATTATTTAATCACAACAAAAGCATGTGATGTTTGGGTTTAATTGAATAATTTGGGTGGGATAATGCTTCTTTTTTTGGTAGTCCATCTTATCATAATAAATCATAAGAAAATAGTAAATTAATTATAAAGAGGACAAAAGAAGCTAGCATTTGGTAGTCCCTCAATTCATTGTGTATTTATGTATGTTATGGAGTGTGGGGTATCTTAAACGCATCAAATATTTCTAATCTTGATCATTGATGGTAAAATATGGACGATTCAGATCGTGTCCCAAAAGGACCCAAAGATTCTGAACTTAAATAAGTAGATTTTTTTGGAGAATATGAGATTGCTTAAACATTGAAATATATAAATTGAAGAATAAGAGAGGAGAGAGGTGGTTAACAGTTAACACAGCTATATCCTTATATATAAACACCACATAAAAAATTGTTGAGCTGCGATACGAAATCTATTCGACAGTCAAGTAGTTTGAATGCCAGATAATAGCACCTCAAATTTGTTTTGGCTGCACTTAATTTAATATACTCAAGTGGTGTTTGTTTTGGCTGCACTAATTTGTTTTAAGAACTCATTCCCTACTAGAAATATATAGTCTTGTTATTTTTATATTCACCAAAATTAGTTTTCATCTAATTATGATATGTTCCCTCTAATGGAAATGAGTCGTATTTTATTAACAATGCTCCAACCATCTTTTCCTATCTAGCATCAATTGTAAAGATTACTCCCCCATTCTCCGATTAATTGTCACTCTTTGGCCGGGCACACCTTTTAAGAATTGTAAAGAAAAAGTGGTTAAAAAAGTTAGTGAAATGTGAGACCCACTTTTTTATATTAGTTGTATAATAAAATATGAGTGAAGTGAGTTAGTGGAATGTGAGATTTACTTACCATCTATGGTAAAAATGATGTGTGACAATTATTGAGGGACGGATCGAAATGAAGAGTGACAATTAATCGGGGACGGATGGAGTATTTTTCCTGGTGGGTTGAAAGAGTATACGACAGTCATGGCTGAGAAATATACTAGGGGGTGTTCGATTTGCAAGATTGTATCCCATGATTAAATTAGTAGTGTGTTTGGTTCATTAGATTTAGCCCTCCAATTCAATTATAGATGGATAATAATGAGATAATTAGTCATAGCTAATCCTGTATTACTAAAATAATCTCATAACTCAATTCTAGATTATATCTTAGTATTATTTTATCTAGGAAACTGAAAACCACCAAACTTGTAATACTATAATGCTAGAGACTTGACATATATCCGATTTTATTAATCTTGATTGGGAATCTTTGAAATAGAAAATGAACGAATTTTCTTAAAAGGACCAATTTATCCTCAATTTTATTTTCTGAGTCTCGTCACACTATGCTGACGCAACCCCATATCTTTGGAGCTATATATATAATCGCTTTCAAGTTTCAACAACAATTTTTTTTAGTTTTTGAGTAATGATAAACAACCAAACTTTGTACGACCAAAACAAGATTATATTAATAATTTTAATGTGTTAATTAAATATTAAAATACTAAATATAGTTAGTTAACAAATTAAAAACACTTTATTAGTTTTTGGCCTCATTTTCAATTTTTTATTTTTATATTTGAATTATTTCTCTATTATTTTTCAAATTTGAATTAAAATCTGCATTAATTATATTTTATAATTCAAAAAAATTTAAAAAATTATACACAAACACCATAATATTATGAACGTTCCCTATATTATATATATGTCTATATTTTTTAATTAAATATATAAATAAATTATATTTTTCCTAAAATAAACTAATTTTTGGTTGTATAAAATTTGGTTGCATAGCTTTATTGTTTTTTTTAAGCGAAACGAGAAGAATTGGGTCCTCTAGCCAATGAGGAAGTTATGCTTACGTAGTTCTGCAGCAGCCTATGAATTGTGATTGGTTTACTCCTAATTTTATATAGTACAAATATATTGGGAGTTTAATTGTTATTCAACAGGAGTTAACACTTGATTAAATTTTAAGGTGAAATAACTACTCTTATTTTTACGATATTCTGATATGTATATACTGCATGATGAAAATATCAAAATAATCATATTAATAGTGAAAGAGTTTTAACTTTTAACCCTAGAAGGGATAGCTTGATATAATTGGTTTATATTCATATGTGATCCACAATAGTGTGGTAAATAATTTAATCCGCGCGAATGGTACTATTTTAGAGTCTAAATATTAAAAATGAGTTCTAAAAAGTACTCCCTCCGTCTGCCATTAGGAGTCTTATTTATGAGCGGCACGGGTTTTAAAATTTTTTAAGAAAAATGGGTGGAAAATAATTAGTGGAATAGAGGTCCCACGTGTATATATTAGTTTTAAATGAAATGTGAGTGAAATGAGTTAGTGGAAGGTAAGACTCTATTATCATTTATGATAAAAGTGAACTAGGACTTCTATTCGTGAATAGACTAAAATGAAAAAATGGGACTCCTATTCACGGACAGAAGAGTAACGTGTAACGTGACTTTTCTTAGAACTTTTGTTCACAGTGTTAGTTTCTTGACTTTTTTATACCTACTATTCCCGAGGCTTGTTTTCATGAATTATTTTCTACGCTTCTAATATCGATATAGAGAAAGATTGAAAATAGTTTTAGCCCGAATGCAACTTCCTTTTGGATAATACAAACTTGAGTTGCCTTTTATTTGTATCTTCTTCCTATTCTTTTTCTTATTTTCATGTATAGCTGAGCTTGTTGAATAATCTTCACAATTTCTTTCAATAATTGGAGGGGGCGAATTTTTTTTTTCCAATGCAATTAATTTCTGTTACGAAACATTTATATTACATGCTTAATACAAAAGTACAAACGTTCACACTTTTCAACAATATTAAGTAGGTTTTATGTAACAGTCCGCCAGTTTAGGGTATAATAAATGCGGCGACTGCTACCTAGGCAGACTCAAAAACAACACAACATAGGCTAGGGTTTCATTTAATGGGATTTTACCAAGGTATTTAACGAACTATCAAAATAATAAGTCAACGGTTTAATCAAGAAAATCAAAAGATGAATAGATATCATAACTATGCTCAAAGGTCAAGGGTTTAATGTAAATCCAACAAAACTCATTGTGTCTCGATATTCTAAGCAATAATGAAATATTTCAA
>NC_062966.1:21217159-21262430 GCF_023119035.1 Salvia hispanica
GTCTTGAACTTTGAGAAATGCCACTTTATGGTTACAGAAGGAATTGTTCTAGGACACGTGGTGTCAGAAAAGGGGATCCAGGTGGATCAAGCTAAAGTGGATGTCATATCCAAACTACCCTTCCCTACTGATCAGAAAGGAATAAGAGGTTTCCTTGGCCATGCTGGATTTTATCGAAGATTTATCAAGGACTTCGCCAAGATTGCCCAACCTCTTACCAGGCTTCTCCAAAACGAGGTGGAGTTCGTCTTCGATGAGCATTGCAAGGCTGCTTTCAACCTCCTTAAGGAAAAATTGATTTCTGCACCGATCATTCAGGCTCCTGACTGGGATCACCCCTTCGAGGTGATGTGCGATGCTAGTGACTATGCAGTGGGGGCCGTGCTGGGTCAGAAGATAGATGGAAAAAGGTACGTGATATTCTATGCATCAAAAACCCTGAATCAAGCCCAACGGAATTATGACACCACCGAGAAAGAGATGTTGGCGGTTGTCTATTCATTCGAGAAGTTCAGGCAGTACCTACTGGGATCCAGAGTCATCGTCTATACTGACCATGCGGCAATCAAGTATCTCATTGCGAAGAAGGAGTCAAAGCCCCGACTGATTAGGTGGGTGCTGCTTTTATAAGAATTCGACTGGGAGGTAGAAGACAAAAAGAGAGTTGAAAACAAGGTAGCGGACCACTTGAGCAGAATAATACAAGAAGGGAACAATGAAGATGTGAGGGATCGATTCCCGGAAGAGCATTTATGTGAAGTGATTTTCTCCGCAAGGAAGATCGATTGGGAAGAAGTGATGAGACTCACTGGTCAGGACGCAACAACCAAGGACAAGGAGAAAGTGGGACAGGAACCCTGGTATGCGGACTTGGCAAACTACCTAGTAACAGGAGAGCTGCCAACGGTGCCAAACGTGACAAAGGCTCAGAGGATGAAGATCAAGAGCGAGGCAAAGTATTATTTCTGGGACGACCCATACTTGTGGAAGGCAGGAGCAGACCAGGTCATCAGAAGATGTGTTCCTGACTGGGAGCAAGCGGGATGTATCTGACGCATTGCCACTCCTTGGCATGTGGAGGACATTTCGGGCCAAGGAAGACTGCCAGAAAAGTGCTAGATAGCGGATTCTACTGGCCCACCCTGAACAGAGATGCATACGAGTTCTGCAAAGGTTGTGACCGTTGCCAACTGACCGGTGGGATCTCCGCGAGAGATGAAATGCCGCAAGTTCCAATAATAGTTTGTGAAGTGTTCGACATATGGGGTATGGACTTCATGGGTCCTTTTCCCTCATCTTATGGGAACTCCTACATCCTGGTGGCGGTTGACTACGTGTCAAAATGGATAGAAGCCAAGGCCACAAGCACTTGTGAATCTAAGGAAGTCACCAAGTTCCTCAAGAGTCATATATTCAGCCGATTTGGGATACCAAGGGCAATCATATCCGATCAAGGGACTCACTTCTGCAACCGAACGGTCGAAGCATTGATGAAGAAGTACGGAGTTCATCACCGCCTATCCAGTCCTTACCACCCTCAAGCCAACGGGCAAGCAGAGATCTCAAACAGGGAAATAAAGAGCATTTTAGAGAAGACAGTCAACCCCTCCAGAAAAGATTGGAGCACAAGGTTGGAAGATGCTCTGTGGGCATATCGGACAGCATACAAAACTCCTATAGGGATGTCCCCCTATCGCATCGTCTTTGGGAAGATGTGTCACTTGCCAGTGGGAATTGAACACCGAGCATACTGGGCAGTACAACAGGTTAATATGGATGCTAAGGCCTGTGAAGAGGAAAGGAAGCTGCAACTACAAGAGCTGGAAGAACTCAGATTGGAGTCGTTCGACTCAGCCATGTGGTATAAAGAGAAAACAAAGATGTGGCACGACAAAAATCTGAGAACCAAGGATCTCCAAGTTGGTCAGAAAGTACTACTCTTCCAGTCAAGACTGAAGCTAATGCCTGGGAAGCTCAAATCCAAATGGGCAGGACCCTACATTATCACTGCGTTACGTGCTAATGGAGCGGTCGAGATTTCAGGGAGTATCCCTAACTCTGAACCTTTTGTCGTTAATGGACATAGATTGAAAATATATAGGGAAAATGAAGAGGTGTGTGTAGTGGAAGAAATTCCACTACACTTTAAGAGCGTCTAAATGACCAGTAGGAAAGGGATTTGAAGTTTCACCTGGTCAACGGCATAAGTATTGTACTTACTGACCGGGTAAAATTTCAAATACCCTTAGTAATGATGTAAATATTGTAGATAGTTGGTAATTTAATTTAAGTTAAGAAGGAAAAACAACAAAAAAGATTTTTTTCGGATCTTAAATATTAATTCGGAGTTCGTACTGACCACGAGGATACCACTTGGGTGAAACTCTGAATTATATTAAAGAGCCATTTATTTACTTTTTTCTATTTCTAGCTAATTGAGAGGAGGGAGTTGAGTAAAGTTTGAATTTGGGCGTGTTGCAGCTTTGCAGGCGAGTGCAGAGGCTGGGAGGCGCGTGAGGCAAGGACGTGACAAGCAACATCCAATCGGCTGCCAGCAAGCACAACCGCCTCCCACACGAAGCGTCTCAACCGAGCGACCGCCTACAACCGGTCAAAACCCTCAACTGCCCACCCCTCTATAAAACACCCCACCGCCTACTCCCCTTCACTTTACAAACTCTCACCTGCACTCTCTCTCCCACAACCGCAACCCCCACTCCGAAAACCACCACCCACTACAGAAACCACCGCAAACCACCACCGGTACGGTCATGGCAAAGAGAAAGGCAACCAACAACCCGGCATCTACCACCGGCGAAGCCTCGTCAGAACTCCAGCCAGCAGCCGAGTCGCGGCCGCCAAGCCCACAACGATCACAACCACCGCCGACGACACAAATCCCGGCGATGATTCCTCTAGACGCACTGGCGGCGTTTCTAAGCCAACAGGACCCCAACAGAGACTGGGCAACAACCCTAGCCGGATTTAGCCTAACCGGAGGAATGCCGGCGACATCAAACCCTACCCCAACTGCAACCACAGAAAACCCACCCACCACCAACCCAAAAACCTCAATTCCAACGTCCGAAAATATTTCCACAACAATTGCTGCACAATTAGAACCCTCCCACCCTTCTCCCATACACCAACAAACGGAGCCGCTGGACGTCAGCCCTCTTTCCGCCTATCAAGATCCCAACTGGGGAGAAACAGAAAACAAGGAGAGCGGAGGGAGAGCAAGCGAGAGCGAGAAAGATGAAGCAGAGGAGATTAGGGCCACTGACGCAAAAATCGATGTAGCGGGGGAGGAGATAGATCTGAACGAGACGGCCAGGAAGCAAGGGATAATGACGGATGAAGAATTCCAAACGGTTTTGGGCAAAGGGGATCGAATCGTGGTAAACCATGAAGGGGTGGCTGAGGTACTGGACCTCGCATCCCAGGCAGTAGGGAAGGAGGAAGCAACAAAGAAAGCGGAAAAGTCGGAAGGGGTAGTCCACCAATCAGTGGAGGAGAAGACAGACGAACAACCGGAAAAGGCAGAACAACCTGAGGAGGAAGGGCAAGAGCCAGAAACACATATAGAGGAAGCCTCAGTGGTGACTAAACCCAAGACAGTAAAGAGGAGGCTAGTGTTGAAAAACGACCCCAAGGCGGAAAAGCAGAAACCCCAAAGAGTGTCACAGAGATGTTTGGGAAAGTGGACGTCCAACAAGGCCGGAGCAAACACCGCAGCAGATGCAGTGGAGGTTTCGAGTGATGACGAGAAGACTACTCCTACAAAACCTGGGGAGGAGCCCTCGAATGCTAGCCAGGAGGACACCCAATTGGCAACAGGGACGATATCAGCAACGCCGACTGACCAGGAGGAGAATACTGACAAGGTGGCTGAGGGTCTGGACCTCGCATCAAAGTCAGTAGGTCGGGAGGAAGCAGCAAGAAGTGATACTAGCGCCCGCATGGTGGCCGAGCCTACCGCCCAGGAGGACACTTCAACACAAGCCGACGAGGAAGCAGAGGCAATGGATATCGAAGAAACCAAGTACATTCAAGAAAGGAAGAGGAAGGGGAAAGCCCCTGTCAAGAAGAAACAAGTCAAGAAGAAGCAGCGCACTGCCAATGCAAGCATAGTGATCAGAGAGCCGGAAGAGAAAGAGAGATCAAGCGACACGGACTACACTTCCAGCGAGGATTCTGACTCAGAGAGTGATATCTCTCTGGAAGGAGAAGACTATCACGAACAACAGCTCCCAGACAACCACCTTGAACTAGTCCACCCTCCGGTAGAGAGGATTGTATACCGGCGGTGGAGGGTAACGCTCACTGATGAGCTTATGGAGGACATGAAGCACTACGACACCAAAAAGCTTCAAGATGCATTTGACGACAAGGATGACAGTAGCAAGCAAGTCAAATGCGGAAAGGTACTCCATATACCCTCTTTGGATGAGTTGTCTGTTCGTGATTCCTTCCTGGCTAGTATGGAAGCATTGGGTTTTGAATGGCTGCTAGAGAATAGGGACCCAGAGATATCTGTGAGATTAGCGAAGGAGTTCTTCACCACGTTTAGGTTCCAACTCACTACGGACCTAGACGAGGTGTCAATCTCCTTTAGGATATTCGGTGGAGAACTATCGATGAGTCTGATAGAGTGGACTGTGCGATTGGATATGTGTAGCCTGGAGGAGGTTATAGGTCCGGACTGGAGAAGCCGTGAGAGGGGGGTACCGAGGCGTCATGTAGAATTTGAGCCCCAGGAAGCCTGGGAGGAGTTAACCCACCCCAATGCTGGCCAGTTCGCCTCCACAAAATCCAGATCCACCCACTTCAACAATTCCATGCTACGGTTGGTGCAGCTCTACTTAGGCTATAACCTACTGGGGCAGAGCAACTCCGCTGCAAGAACGTCCATGACCGAATTGTACTTGGTATGGTGCGCAAAGCATGGAAGGAAACTGCACCTAGGGTTTTGGACAGCCTACCAATGCCACCTGATAGCCACCTACCCAGCCAGAAACTTGTCGCTCTGCCACATACTAGGAGCCTTCGTGCGCAACAACATCATCATAACAGAGGCAGAGGACCTGTCTCCAATGTACATGGTCGACGCTCCTGGCCTATTCGATATACCCTTCTTCGTCCGCACCAACTTGGTATACTACAGAGAAGGTGTACCCCAGTTCTACCAAATGGGAGAAGCCCCTGGAGGAAGAGCACAACAAGGCTAGGAGGTGCAAGCTGCCCAGATCGACCAAGCGCAGAGGCCGAGGCAAGATAACCCTGGAGAGGGCAAGTGACTGAGCTGGCCGAGGAGAATAGACAATCGCGGGCGAGATGGCGAAGCTGACAACCCTAATGGAGAGCATACTAAAGGAGTTGGCAAGAGGGAAAGCAAGCAGTGGAGTTGGAACAAGCGGACATGGTGGACAGGAAGAAGAACCCACCGAACCTGAGGAAGAAGCGGCGATGGACAATAGGAGGATGATGACAACCAACCTGGACCTACTGAAGAAGAACCAACGGAACCACCTGCACAAAACCCTGCCCCAAGAAGGAGCAGGAGGAACATCCGACCGAACAACCCCCAACTGACCAGTTAGTTTTCTTTTTTTTTTTTTTTTTTTTTTAAGTTTTTTCTTTGTTTATGTTTTCGTACTTTTATTAAATAGGTAGATTTATGTGTTTTAATTGTATGCAAACCCCATTCATAACACTTAGCCTATTTAATAGTCTAAGTGTGAGAAGTAAAAGTGTGACATCCCTAACCCAAAATCATACATTATTTTGCATATTAGCATATTATATTGTCATTTTTACCGTAGTATATTAAGTGTGTGTCATAGATATATTTAGTATTACGATCAATCAGTATAGTCGAATAAATAAATAGTTTTGATTCATGAGAATTTTTATATAAATGTACATAATATATAATAAGTATTGATTATTTTGTTTATATTAAATAATTAATATAAATGCGTATGCATGTGTTGTAACGTGTGCATATGTAAATGGGATTATAGTACTATTCATGTATGTAATTTATATATATACATATTTATAATTTTAGTTTGTGGATAGACTAAGATTACATACACTAAATAAATAAATGTGTGTACGTGGCATAGCAAATGCATTTTTATGTATCATTTGGTAGTCTAAATTTTTACAAAGATACACGTTTCTAAATTCTCCTTTATACGTGTTTTTAGTATAAATACAAAGTATAATACTAAGTGACTCACCTAGTTTTGCAGCTTACACGTATTAGGACTATATAGTATATTCTATTTTCATGAGAATGGAAAAGAGAAGATTGGAGGAATCTACTGTATTAGAAAGGGGCGAAAGTTAGGAGAAAAACAAAAAAGAGAAGAACAACAGAAGTAGAAAATAATAAGATGAAGAATATTTAGGATTTAGGAGTAACAACTATATATAATCTGAGAGTGGTAAACGAAGAGAAGGGATCGAGCTTTTGAGTTGTTTATCCATCGTGATCAGGTGTGTATAAATCACACTTTTAATTTTACATGGTTTATGTGATTAATTGCTATGTGTTAAATTGGAGTGAATATTTGAATTATATGATGTGAGCTTGAAATGGTTATGTGTTATTTGATATTGATGGTGAAATGTGATGTGGATATGTGGTTTGTGCAAAATATATGTTTACCTATAGTATTGGAATTAATTGATGGAATATATGGTTATGTAATTGGTGCAATGGATATGTTTGATGTATCATATTGGAATCATTTGAATCATGGGATTAAAGAGGATATGTGACACTCTTGCTCTGGATCTGATATACAATGGCAAAAGACCTATGGGTCATATACAATGATAATAGACCTACGGGTCAATACAAAGAGCAAAGAGGGACCTTCGTGGAAAGGTCAATATGCAAAGAGGGGCCTTCGTGGAAAGGTCAAATCAAAGAGGGACCTTCGTGGAAAGGTCAAATAAATATAAGGGACCTACGGGTCGTATACAATGGAAATCCCGGGCAGATACCAGGCTTGATGTGTCACAGAATAATAAAAAGAATGGAGAGACATATGCATATGAATGTTAAATTGTTTATGATATTTATTACTTCCGGTTATATATGTTGGTAAATGAATGTATTTGATATTTGTATGTGGAATTAAAGGTAAGGTTTATATGCACTGAGTTGTGGCTCATATAAACCACTAATATTTTTCAGGAATAAGATATGAGTGAAGTATTTGGTTGAGATGAGTCGTAGGAATTGCACATGTTATCAGGGTCGGCGGCTGACGCATTTTGGCAACCTTCTCCTCCTCATCATTTTTGCATGTAGATAAATGTGTAGTATATAGAGTGGTGAGAGGGTCCCACTACTTTTTAGAATGTTTGAAATATGTACTTGATAAATAGTGGTTATTTGTTTTAAATATTTGAATTTATTTATAGTAAGTGCATACGTAATAAGGGTTGAGGTGTGACAAAAAGGTTTGCTACTTTTGGTGCATATGTTTAATTGTTTTTCTTTGTGTTTTGTCGTGAGCTTGATACCTCACACTTAGCCTACTGCGTAGTCTAAGTGTGAGGAGTTATATGTTTTTACTTCATGTTTGTAAATATATTGCTCTGTTTTGTTTATAGATCTAGGTATATATCTGAAACTCTCCCACTTAGCCTATTGCATAGTCTAAGTGTGAGAAGTTTTTAGATATAATATGTGTTTGTTATAAATATGTGTCTGTCATACTAGCCATTCCCAATTTTCACTTCACAGCCCGTATCTGGGGCAGACACTTGTGAAGTGAGAGGGGGGAGCAAATGGCCAGTATGACATGTATATATGTGTTATTTGAGTCAGTGCATGTTAGTTTTTTTTTTTTAGGTTTGTTTAGGTCTAGGAATTATGTGTTATGTTTTATGAATGGGCTTAAAACTCAACTGCCTCGAACTGACGGTGAGGGGAATTGAGGGAGATAAGGCATGCCGGAAAACAGAAACCACCCCCTCCACTAACCCCTAGTCAGTATAGATGATGCAAGTATGAAGGAAAAACTCATCCCTTAGGTCAGACATGAAAGCCCTCTCAAAAGGTGAGTTAAAAGCCCCAAAGTGGAACTACTTTCCACTAAATACTGAAAGAAAAAGAAGAGAGGCTACCACATGATGTCTAGGGCAAGGTGACCGCGTGTAGCAAACCCTGAAGGCAGTAGGAAACCCCCCCCTCTACATTAAAAAAAAAGGAAAAAAAAAACCTACCCTTAGAACCCCATTTTCTAGCCTGAATTATACCCCGAAATAACCCATCAACCACTGGAACTGTGTGCGTGCAAGGCATGAGGCAAGGAAGCAACTGACCAGGAGGACATACAAAATGAACCAGCTGAAGAAGAGAAAAACAAAGAAAGAAGGAGAAAATAGATCTGAAGTTTCCAGATCCAAAAAAATAGAAGAAGGAATAAGGGTGGCGAAGCCACAGAAAGAAAAATTGAAGAAAATGGTCGCAGATACTTGACCACAAAAAGAGAAATGAGAATAAGGAATAAGGGTGGCGAAGCCACGAAGAAGCTACTGACCAGTGGGAAGCCAAATGTCAGAAATTGTCCAGCCAAAGAAGAAGCCCTAGCCAGAAGCCCGAATGCACACAGTTCTCCCTCATCAAATAAGTAGTTATTGTTGGACCTTAGAGCCTTAGGGACAACTACCCCAAACATTACAAGCCACTAGCCCCATTACAAACCTTAAAGACCTTCGGGAGCTGCATGTGAGATCTGAGTCCGAAACATCTATGGTTTAGCATTGAGAAAAAACAGTCCTAACATCCCCTGTGAGGAATGAGTGACTGAAGTGAACCCAGTGTTTGGCCTAGGATTGGGTGATCCTGACAAGCAGATATGCTTCTAATATCGATATAGAGAAAGATTGAAAATAGTTTTAGCCCGAATGCAACTTCCTTTTGGATAATACAAACTTGAGTTGCCTTTTATTTGTATCTTCTTCCTATTCTTTTTCTTATTTTCATGTATAGCTGAGCTTGTTGAATAATCTTCACAATTTCTTTCAATAATTGGAGGGGGCGAATTTTTTTTTTCCAATGCAATTAATTTCTTTTACGAAACATTTATATTACATGCTTAATACAAAAGTACAAACGTTCACACTTTTCAACAATATTAAGTAGGTTTTATGTAACAGTCCGCCAGTTTAGGGTATAATAAATGCGGCGACTGCTACCTAGGCAGACTCAAAAACAACACAACATAGGCTAGGGTTTCATTTAATGGGATTTTACCAAGGTATTTAACGAACTATCAAAACAATAAGTCAACGGTTTAATCAAGAAAATCAAAAGATGAATAGATATCATAACTATGCTCAAAGGTCAAGGGTTTAATGTAAATCCAACAAAACTCATTGTGTCTCGATATTCTAAGCAATAATGAAATATTTCAAAAACAATGATACTAAGTTTCATGTTTAGCGGAAGCAACCAAGAGAAAAGTGAAGAACATGTATGAAGACACAACTCCACTTGATGTTTCAAACGATCATATCATTATTCAATTTATTAGCTCAACACCGCCACCCGCTCGTCACCGCTCAACCTGCACATAGGGAAAACACATGCAGGGCTGAGTATTTTAAACATACTCAGTGGACTCATACCAAAACGTTTTAATAGTTATGCCACCCTTACCATAGTGAACTCGAGGTTTAGCATTTATTTAAAGAATAGCATCGAGTATTGATAAGTCGTATTCTAAGCCTTGGTTACTGGTCGGTATGTCGTGAAATGCATGTATTATCTGCAAAACAGTTGCTTAAGTGTGCAGGATTGAAGGATCCAAGTCAGTAGGAGACGATTCGGGTGACGCAAGTGAAAAGGGCTCCAGAAGGGTGCGATACTGACCAGGATGCATGCCAGATAAAAGGCTCGAGATGGAGAAGGAGGATAGCTGGGATGATCATTGACGAGGGCAAAAAGGTCAAAATGCGGGAGAAATCTACCCTAAAAGCAAGGGCAAGCCTCCCTATAAAAGAAGCCGCTTGGAGAGAGAGGAGGAGTTGAGTTCGGAGTTTGACAATCACACTTAGTAGAATTCTCTCTAGAAGATCCATCCTTCAGCATTATCCCACCTCTCATTCCTCGCCACAGCCATGGTCACTTGACGTCCAGAGTTTGCCGGAGAAGTCATCAGTTCGCCGTTCCAGCCAGTTATTGTAGCAGTGTAGTAGTATCATCGCCCGGAGTGGCAAAAACAATCTTAATCGCTTTCTTAGTTTAAAGTTTAATGGTTTTCATCATTTAAGTTTCTTGCAAACACTCATCGTTGTTGCTCTTTGAAGTACCTTGTTATTTTCCAACATTCACGTTATGAAGTTTCTATTTCGCATGTCACTTTGGTTCGAGTTTGCTTCATTCTGCCTAGGAAAGTTAGATTTAGTTATTGCTTTCAATTTCTAAGTGTTTTCTTATCGGGAGTTGTTGATTTAAAGGTTGTAGCTATGTTTAGCAAGTTTTCATGCATGAGTTTCCTTTCTGCGCCGTGATTACCACCTTGCATGTCAGTCAGTAGAAGTAAAGTTGCAGTTTTACCGTTTAATTTAAGTTTAAGCATTTTAATCGATGGATCTTGAGTTTGAATTTATGAATCTGAAGTTTTAGTTATGGTGTCTGTGTTCATATGATTTTTGTCAATACTTGGTGAGGAAGAAAACGTCAAAATCAACTTTGTTGGACCACCTTTTACTTTTAAGTTACTTTTACTTTTGTTCCTTACTTTTCAGATGTACTATCCAGACCTGTCAGAGAACCCCAGCCAACAGATATATCTTGTAGCCTAAATTTCCTCTTTTAGTAACTGTCCACTTTCCATATGTCTCTGATACACCTTGTCCCCTATTTTTACGAACACTCCCACATGTCTGTTATTTTCCCGCCTACTAGTCAGTAGAGTACCACCTTTATTTGCCGTCTAGGTAAAATCTCAACCCAAGCGTGGTAGCTAACCAAAACACCCAGGAAAGTCACCGCAGTTATCAAAACGTGTCCATCCTCGTGGGATTCGACCCTTACCTCCATTATACTAGCCAGTAGAAATGGGTTGAGGAAATTTGTTTGAAGCCAGGTCCCGGTTATCGTACCAACGACTCAGCTGGGTCGGGAATCACTTCCTGATCAGTTGGATACACTCCAATTCACATACGAAAACCACTAGGACAAAGAACCTGCACTTCAAGTATCACAAAAGAATTTCATGGACTGTCCAGTCAAACAATACCTCCCATTTTCTCATCAATCAACAATGTGATGGTGCGACGAAGTGTGGCCACACTTTCGCCCACGAGACCGGCCGACTAGCAAGGACGGCTCTCGATCTCTCGTGTACACTAGCCTGATAGGGTTTGCGGCCCTACTCGGACCCGAATTCGTTTATATAGCCCTATAGCCTAATGGAGCGCACTCGCAAACTAGGCATCAGGCACACACAATATCCAAAATAACCATAGGCATGGCATAACAGTTTAATCCATCCTTATTGCTCCACTTTCATAAATTTGCAACATAAGAGAGAGTTTAAGAATAAAGCCCACCTCGATTCCTAGATTTCAAGTACGTTCTTCTTCTTGCTATCACATCGAGAACGCGAGTTACCACCTTTAATTTATGTGTATCACAAGTAAGTCTCAATCATTGATCAAAATCATGCATGTTCTCAACGTTTCCCTTTTTCCCATTAATTCGTTTTACTATCACCATTCAAAATCAAAGTATGATTATCATGTCACTTTTATTCGCACCACAACTCCCGATCTATCATCAAAATATGTCACGCATGAGTGTTTTAAAACACGCCCACACGCACACACACAAACATACACGCACCAACTCACACACACACGCGATTCACACACCCACACATATATGCATCCCATATTCATCAATTGTTTCCCCTTTCACTCATTCTAAATGCATGAGGGCTCAAGAACACCGATTAATCGGTAGATAAAGAAAGATCAATATAGAAAATACATTTTGCAATAGAATGAACGGTAGAAACAAAGTAATAGCCTTGATTCGTCAAAGATTCTTGAATTTCAACTTCAATTCTTCTCAAACGATGAAGAAATCTTGGAGGAAAGTAGAAGAAAAATTGGGAGAGAGTGGGGAGAGAGGAGGCGTGATTTTGGAGTAGCGGGAGGCGTGTATTTTGTGATCTAGGGTTTAGGTTTTGCCTCTTATTTATAGAGTGCAAGATATAATCCCATAATTGAATAAATAAAATATTTGGAAGAGATTTGGGAGAGGAATGACGTGAGAAATGTGGGGATTTCGAATTCATATGCTATTTATTAGCATATGATGGATATTTCACGGAGTAGAATAAAATATCACGGAGCAGAATAAAAATAATAAATCTCCCACTAAGAATAGGAAATAGGCGTGATTTATTGATTCTCTACAAGGAATCAATATTAAAATAAAATATGGCAAGATCTCTTTAGATATGGTAAGATATGCTAGGATATTTGAATTTATTTATGGAAGAGAATAAATAAGAGATCAAATAATAAAATAAAAATCTCTTCTCCCATAAAATAATAGGATTTTCGAAAATCCCCCTAGAAACAACATAAGGGCCGAAAATTTCATCAAATATATAAGGGATGATCGGACTTTGGATTTAAATTGGATAATTATCCCTAGCAATAACTAAATCCAAGAAAAATAGGATTTCTTTCCAATAAATAGGAGGGTCAAAAATTCCATATGAATAAATAATGCTCATATTTAATTCTCACTCATCCCTTAGGAAATTAATTCACCACAATATTATTTCATCCCGTATCAAATATTCGAATATTCACATCACAAAATCCACCATTCAATTTTTACCGCCACGTCACATTTTCAACGACTTTGACTATTCCACGGCCACGTCATATTTTCCACAATATTGACTATTTCATAGCCACGTCATATATTCAACAAGTTTGTTCAACTCAAACTCAACTCCATATCGCAATTAGGTCACAAAGAATATTGCAATAAATCACTCATTTAATCCACATATATCATAGCATTAAAAGCATTTAATGCAAAAATTTTCACGTCTCAAAAATTAGGGTTCAAAAAAGTGGGATGTTACATTTTATTTTGATATATTCTACTAATATACTATACTACATTTTACACATACGATATAGTGATAAAAGAATATGTATAAGAAAGTCATGACTTATTTGATCCCTCTTATGTATAGAAAGAGATGCTATTTATTGATTGATTAGTTCATCACTAATATCCTATTGAATTATAGATAGAATCTGAAATCATGTAATAAAATTTATATAGCATTTGAAATAATAAAAATAGACTTAAGTTAACCTCAATCCATGTCATATATGAAAGTCAAGCAAAGCCCACTTGTGTGTAGATTAATAACAATTAAATGAATTATTTGATCTAATAATTAATCAATAATCACACATGCAAGAACACATGGTTAATTTTTAATTAATATCTCATATTGGACTTTTCTCTTCACATTTTACCTAGCCACTCGAATCTCCCCTGTGAATGCGTTGTTCTTGACATTAAAATTAATATACAAACCATTCAAGAACCTCAATTATTGACTTAGATCGCCACATTACAAATTTTAATTAAACATTCACATTCAATTATCCTATATTCAATTCCAATAATTCACCATGCAAAACTCATTACAATATATCAGGACACTAGTACTATTTAAACCCTTACTCCTAAATCACAAATTGTTCATTCAAAAACCCTAATTATTTACATTTCTTGATACAATGTCAATGCAGCAAAGGCCGCACTTCGACGAATCCCTATGGGTGAAGCGCATCCAGCAATCCATCGACGACGATCTCGACGAGGATAGCAAGATCCCGGTGACTATCTTCGCCGTCCCCAAAATCCTAATGGCGACCGATCCGGATTCATACATCCCGCAACAAGTGGCGATCGGGCCGTACCACCATCTTCGTGCCGAACTCTACGACATGGAGCGCTACAAAGTCGCCGCTGCCAAAAGGTACCATAATTTGCCAATTAAAATTTTAGCTCACAGTCGTGACTCGCTCTGATACTTATATACTAATTTCATTAGTTTTTTTTATTAAAAGGAACCAAAAGGAGCTAGACAACGTGAAGCTGAAGCAACTCGTTGATCATCTCATGAAGATGGAGCTCCGAATCAAAGCCAGCTACCACCGCCCCCTCGGAATCGGGGTGGAAGCCCTAGCTTGGATGATGGCGGTCGATGTCTCCTTCCTGTTCGAGTTTATGCAGGTCTGCGCCGTGAAGGAGGGGAAGGTGATCACCAGGATTCCGTCGAGAATGGATTATCTCATCGATTTGGCGCGGAGAAAAACCGCTCACAACGCGATTCTCAGAGACATCGTGATGCTCGAGAATCAGATCCCGCTGTTTGTGATGAGGAAGCTTCTGGAGCTTCAATTCTCGTCGCTGGAGATGGCGGACGACAGACTTCACGCGATGCTCGCCGCCCTCGCCAAGGATCTCTCCCCCTTTCAGATGGCGGAGTCCTACCAACGCGTTGCGCTTGGCGATTGCGCTCACTTGCTCGAGTTTCTCTACAATTACGTCGTTCCGAGCACGGACCGGGAGAAGCCGGCGTCGATCGAGATCGACGTGGCGGAGGAGGGCGCGGCGGAGGGAGAGGAGGAGATGGTGGAGACGACGCACGTGAGGCAGCTGCGCGTGGTGGTGTGGCGCGTGATCTACACCTCCGTGAGGACGCCTGCGCGTTTCGTGAAAAGGGTAATTCTGTCAAAACCGATGAAATTGGCGGTAAAATTGCCGTGGAAGGTGGTTTCCAACATCCCGCTTTTGAAGACGCTGACGCAGCCGATTGAGAGCATGTTCTCCGACTACGGGGAGAAGAAGGACGACGGCGACGGCGGAGATGACGAGGAGAAGCCGCCGCTGCAGGAGGAGATCGTGATCCCCTCCGTCACGCAGCTTGTGGACGCAGGGGTGAATTTCGTGCCGACGGAGAAGGGGATCTCGGGGTTCAATTTCGATTCGACAACCCTGACATTGACGATTCCGGTGGTGAAGCTGGATCTGAACTCGGAGGTGGTGCTGAGGAACCTGGTGGCGTACGAGGCGTGCGTGAAGTCGGGGCCGATGGTGATGGCGCGGTACACGGAGCTGATGAACGGGATCGTGGACACGGAGGTGGACGCGGCGGTGCTGTGCCGGAGGGGGATAATCGTGAACCACCTGAAGAGCGAGAGGGAGGTGGCGGATCTGTGGAACGGGATGAGCAAGTCGATCAGGCTGACGAGAGTGCATTCGCTGGATTGTGTGATCGCGGATGTGAATAAGTTCTACAGCGATCGGTGGAAGGTGAAATTGGCCAAGTTCATGAGGGAGTATGTGTTCGGATCGTGGAGGTTACTGACGTTTCTGGCGGCGGTGGTGATGGTGGCGCTCATGTGTTTGCAGGCGTTTTGCCAGGTGTATAGCTGTCACAAGATTCTGCGCATCAAAGCGCTTGAGCCTGATGGCACTCAATGATTCATTTCAATTTCTTTTCTCTCTTTTCTCTGAATTTGGAGAACGAATGTGCAAACTTATGTTTTGTAATTGTCACTACTCTTTTATCGTTTTTTTCTGTGTTAGCGTTCACTGATTTTAACTTAATCGTCGGTTTGGTTCATAGTAAGATCATCATTTTCAATTTCGGAGAATTAAACAATATTAATCATTTTCAATTTCGGAATCGGCATATCAGTTAATCGGTCTTGTTTCCATCCTAACACGTTCTAAGTGTGAATCAACGATTAATTGATGGTTTCGGTGCAGTTTTTACTCAAATTAGAGGAAAATGTCAAATATTCGTCGGTTTTCGATTCTAAAGCGGAACTCATGTGATCAAGGTTGCTGGTTCGGCTACGGTTCCAACGGGGTTGGAACCGGGGGCAACACTCTTCCAAGTGTGAGGGGTGATTTGTATTTGTCAATTTTGTACTCCCTCCGTCCCAGATTTATAGTCACATTTTGCTATAAAAGTTCGTCCCACATTTATAATCACATTTAGAACTTTTCATATTTGGACATAAAATTTTACCCCATTATTCACTAAAATTACACTCAAATGCCATTATCTACATTAAAATAAATCAAAACAAAAATAAAAAACCAAAAAGTAAAAAAGGGACCCACCTTTAACCAACTCACTTCATTTATTACACACTTCATCATCTCACTTCATTTATTACACACTCTATCATCTCACTTCATCATCTCATTTTATTCATTACACACTCCACCTCTTACTTCATTAATTACACACTCCACCAATTCCTTAAAACTTGTGCCATAACTAAATGTGACTATAAATATGGGACGGAGGGAGTAGTATAATATAATGCAATATTATATAATTATATTGTTGACAAGAAGGCGGGAATTTTATATTCTTGGTAGCTTTGTTTTCGGCTCCAATTTTATAAACACAAGGTAAGACAAATTTGGAATCAAATTATTATAGGAGTTGGCCCTACCAAAAACATTATCTGTAAATATGAAGGCATGATTATGGTTGTTGAAGTTTAATTGTGTTATAAGCTAGCACGTTATTGGAGTATTATTGAAATAATTTTTTGGATCTACTTAGGATTAGTGGAGATCATGTGCTTTAATCCTATCTCACTATCTGTTAACTTTTACAAAAATAAAAACAGTCTCATTCACTAAAGCATGTAAGGGATAAATCAATCAAATTCTAGTTACTTTTCATTCCAAAATAATTAATGATAAAAAGAGTAACTTACCAAGTACTGCTCTCGGCCTGGCCGAGACCCTTGGACAATCCGAATTAATTTTATTTTTTTTTCCAGTTTTTGTGTTAATTTTTTTGGGTTTTGGAGAAGATGAAGTAAAGAAGGTGTTGTTAGAGTTTATATACTAGAAATCACCTTTCGATTGTTTGAATACTGTTAAAACTCTTATTTTATTTTCCAAAGGAATAAACGGATTATTTTTGTCATAATGTTGTTATGTTTTACATTTAATGGATGTTTATTACATGTTTAAATGTATAAGTAACTTAACAAAGTCTAAGTCTTTGTTTTAGTAGACCGGTTGTGGGCGTCGTTCACTTTAAGGTAACACGGTCAGTTCTAAACAAAGAAAAAGAAGAATTTCACAGCCTAGATATGCTTAGACTACCTATCGTGAAAGGTTCCAATGTCAGTCCGATTATTTCTAAGCCTTACTGAAATAAGATGACGTAGGTGTGGTATAGCACTGAATGGATCTAACAGCGAGATAGTCTTTATGTTATCTACTGATAGACGGGGTCTTGTAAATTGTTATTTCTTAATCAATGTACGTTAGCATTGAGCATACGGTATTGATTATGCACTACTTTGACTTACCAAATGGTGCGGGTTTTTCGCAACCCAATAAGCCTGGTATATTGGGTAGTGGTGATTAATATCTAACGGTGCTAGGATTGCTATTACGTTGAATCGTGCGCGAGGTGAGTCTCGTTTGATAACATCCTCAAGAGAAGATTGAAATAAGGTTTTATTATTCGGAACCTAGCTAGTTGGAGTTTAATTACTCTATGAATGATAAATGAGATTTTCTTGTTGGGTCCTCTCTTGGAATAAATAAGATATTAATTAATTAAGTCCATAGCAGACAATAATTAATTAATGGATGTTTCTATCTTAAGCGCGGGAAATAAATATCAAGTATTGGAAACCCGAAGTACTTATAATTTCGAATTTGGATGGGGAGTGCAATATTACTTCTGTAGTGGTTGCTCGTAATATTCCAATTATAAGCTTATATTAAATTGGGTTTAATTTAATTAGTAAAAAGCTAATTGGAGGAGCCCATATCCAAAACCTTCCATAGATCTCTGTCTCGACCCAATATGTGACTTATTATAAATAGGAGAATAAAGGAGACAGAAAATACACTTGTTTTTACTCAAAATTTTCGTCCCTCTCTCTTTCTAGTAAGAGGACGATTTTTCCTCTTCTTCGAGGGATTGGTTTTCCGTCTTCTTTATTTAAGTCCTAGTATACTGGTGAGATCAGCCCACTCTGATATCGGTTTACAGTCCGGGAACCAGACAGAAGATCCGTGGTTTTGTACTAAAGATCTTCACGTAGAGAAGGCGCTAGCTATCTTCGATTCTTTGGAGAATCATCAAGGTATAATGGCTAAACCGTAGAAAAGCATGTTTTAGGTTTCAATTAATTTAAAGCATGTTTTATTTGAGTTATGAGCATGATACATGTGATAATTACGCGAATAAAATTTGTCTAAATATCTGCTAAATAGATCAGAATTATTATGTAATTGATTTATGTGAGCGCTTCCGCTGCCAGTTCCTTCAGATGAAGTGCAGAGAGAGAGTGTATGTGACGAAAATTTAACGGCGGTTTTCAAAAAATTTAGCATTAATTTAGGAAACAAATCAATCTCAATCACTAAATCCCTATTAAATTGGTCAACTTTTTAATTAAGGATTGTGATTTCAATTCACACCCTAATTACGGAAATAACTAAATTCAAATTTTCAATAAATATATTTACTTGTAATTGTCAAATTTTTTAAAATTAATTTAGTTTTTAAAATTATTATAGTCCAATAATTTTTATTCTAGCTAAATTAAATATAAGAAAAAATGTAAGAAAATAATTTTAATTGGTGGCCCGGAGGGTAGACATGCCCACGGTTTGTAAACCGGCGGTTCCGGTTTCAGGAAATGTGGATCCGGAACCGAACCGTGAGGCTATTTCACGGTTCCGGTTTGGAACTGCCGGTTTTTCGGTGATTTTTTACGATTTTTCACGGTTCCGAACTGCCGGTTTTCGGCGGTTTTTCGTGGTTACGGCTTGGTTTCACGGTTTCGGTTTGTAAAATTTAAAACCGGAACCGGCCCATGGTTCAAAATATGGTGGTTCCGGTTCAAGAAAAAAGTCACGGTTCCGCGGTTAACCGCCGAAACCGAAAACCTTGGGCATCTCTAACAGAGGGCCACCATTATAGTGGCCAGGTTTTCATAGGCAGAGGCAAGTTTTGTTGGACATGCCCAAAAAATGGTGGCTTGGGCATGTTCAAGAGGGCCACCATCGTGGACACTCTCAAGCAACCCAAACAGCAGATTAGTGGGTATGGACAGAAAAAGTCTTGGGCTATCCCTTAAAAACAAACGTGACCTTTAAGAATTATTTTTTGGACTTAGAGAGTAGTAGTATCTAATTACATTTAATATTGGATAAGGAGAGAATTTAAGTAACAAAAAAACACAAGAGTTCTTAAAGAACAAACTACTTAAACTAGTAGGAAGTACAGTATATGTTAATTTTAATGAAACTTTGGCTTTGGATTCAACAAATGGTGATAAGTTTTATCCAAACTTCTTTTTAAAATTGTTAAATTCGCATACGAACTTAATAATTTATGGACAAGCATACGCTTAACAGTGATATTTCTCTAACTTCGAGTTGTCTAATTGATTTAAAACTAAAAGCCAAAACTGGTTATGAATGTATTCTCATTTTATCATTTTGGTTTTATACTTTATCTTTTGAATTTTTGCATCCTGAACATTTCAACTCAGATCACAATTGATCCTACACTAATAATTCCATCAATTTTTAAACAGTTTTAACTCGATTTTGTTGTACGGTTTTAACCCGAATGGGACTGTTAAAATCATAAAAATCGGTCAAAATCGAGTTAAAACCGTTTAAAAATTGACGGAATTGTTAGTGTAGGACCAATTGTGATCCGAGTTAAAATATTCATGATGCAAAAATTCAAAAGATAAAATATAAGACTAAAATCATAAAATGGACATATGTTCAGTAACAGTTGTGGTCTTTCTCTTGTTTTAATTATACAACTTTCCACTTGGGATGTATATATTGGAGAAGGTAATAAACATAATTAAAAGCCACTTTCCATTAGTAAATTAGTAACTGCAGCAGCCAAGAGTTGTTTCAACACGTAACAACTTCAATATATATATGTAATGAAATCACTCATTATGAAGATGGTTTTTGAAAATTCTAATAGACATCCTGAAACTCTGTATCCAAATGCAAAATCTTTTTTCCTTTTGATGCCTGCAAAATTCAATTCCTCAATTTCTACTAATGGAAGATTAGTACTCCTCGAATGGAAGAAAATAATTATTTGTAGTTATTAAAACTTTTTTTCATACTATATCTATTTCCCAATTATGAAAAATAACAGTAGTACTACTACTCCATTAACATAGCATATCGTCTCCAAATGGTATAACTGGCCAATGTCGCCTGAATAAATAATTTCATATACTCGTATATAGAACGGTTGAGTTTATCTTAAATACTGCTAGTACTATATGCATTGGAAAATCCTTTTTATACAAATTAAGTCTAAACAACCATTATCAAATAGTACTCCTATGATCGCACGAGGCTTGTTACATTAGAAATAGAAATACTCCACATGGTGGACAGTTGAAGTAATTGATTTCAAAGAATAACTATAGTTAGTAAATGAATTCGATTAGAATTTAGTACTACTATAAAACGTAACGAGGTACTCCATCCGTCCCCAACTATGTTGAGTCATATTCCTCTTTGGGATGTCCCAACTAAATTGAGTCATTTTCTTTTTTAATAAAAAACTAAAACTTCCGATCACTTTTACTTTATTCCACCAAATACTTACTCTCTCTTTATCTTTCTTACTTTATTCTTCTCTTTTACTTTTTGACACAATATCTTATTCTTTGTGCCCAAAAGATTTGTCTCAACTTAGTTGGAACGGATCTTGTATATTTGTTTGACTAATTAAAATATGAGTAATAAAATAGTCCCTTTTATCCAATGTTTTGCTATGACTATAAAAACATGAAGCTTCTCTCTAATATGCACGTTTTGCAACTCGTACACTACATAGATTCTCTCTCTTTATCAAAAATCAATTCCAACCAGTCCGAAAGCCTCAATCCATTTCCACCAATTACACACAGAGCTTGTTACACACAGTTATCCATTCCCATTTACATTTAGCCTCTCACTCACACTTTCAAACCCACATTCCTCCCCAACACCATGATGCCGAGCTTCACCACCAAAACCACTTCTTTCCTCGCTCTATCAGCCTTAATCCTCCTCCTCTTCACATCCCTCTCTTCACCTGGTACGTTTTATCAACTGGGATATGTCCAAAATCACATCTTTTGCCAACCCTTTTCATATGTCTTGCAGGTGCGGCTGACGGCGCCGTCGTTCCGCGGCGCTCTGTTTTGGGAAACGAAACGGCTTTAGTGCTTGCTGAGGAGAGAACGCGTAGGAAGGATCCGCTTGATAACCTCAACTACTACACAGGAGGCTGGAATATCAGCAATGAACATTACTTTACTGTAAGAGCTTCTTTGTTTTTGCCTCCTTTGCTTACTGTCTTTGTAACAGATACTACTAGGAGTATATTTGTTGTTGAGCAATTTAGTTTTATTTACTAGGTTTGACTAGCTAAAATTGGGGCTCAATTGTTTCAAAAGGTTAACTTTTTAGTGCTGCTTCATGGGATATTACATCAAGTTGAAATTGTTCAAAGAGATTCTTTCTCAGTCTTAGATATGTTGTCTAGAAATTGCTGAGGTAGATAAAGATTGGTTCATATAGAATTGTCTGTTTTTGTGATGTTCGAGTTGTGCCTTAAACTTGGACTTGGTGAAAAATGATGTTTACTTGTTCAAGTATCTAATTAGCGTCTTAAAGGTTTTAACTTTCTAGCTATTAAATTGAACAAGTTGTATGGCTTGAAAATTGAAATAATTGTTTTTTTCCCTCTATTTTGATGCAGTCTGTGTTTTACACTGGCTCTACCCTTACCCTTATTGCTTTAGCCTGGTTTGTGCTGTTTGGGATCTTCTTGCTTCTGTCGTGTATGTACGTCTGCTGCTGCAGACGCCGCACTTATGGCTATTCGCGTGTTGCCTATGCACTCTCGCTCATTCTCTTAACATTGTTCACAGTTGCTGCTGTGTAAGCCTGCTCCCTTTTGAACTTTATGCCATTTCTGCTCGGACTTGATCTGATTCATATTGCCTTCTCGTGCATCAGAGTTGGTTCTATTGTTCTTTACACCGGCCAAGGGAAGTTCCACGACAGTACAAAAGATACGTTCGAGTATGTGCTGGGACAAGCAGATTCCACTGTTGGCAACCTGAAAAGCTTTTCGAGTTATCTCACTTCTGCCAAGACGGTTGGAGTAGATCAAGTTTTTCTTCCTAAAGACGTGCAGAACAACATTGACAAGGTCAACACGTTGGTCACCTCTGCTGCCGACACTCTTGAGAGTGCAACGGAGAATAATAAGGATGAAATATTCAAATATTTGGATGATGTGTGAGTGTATTTTGAGCTAACTGCTTTATCGTTCGTATTTTCCTCACTGTTGTACACATGTCTTACTCTTATCTTGGTTCCGTTTAACGACTTACAGGGGGTGGACTCTCATTATAGTAGCTGCTGTAATGCTTACCCTTGCATTTCTTGGTTTTGGTAAGTTCTGATTCCTTCAATTTGTAGTTTTTGGAATGGTGATTTTCCAAATAAATGATGTTTGATGATTAGTTGATTTGTGATCTGGTGCAGTGTTATCCGTTTTCGGCCTACAGTTTCTCGTATACATGTGAGTGAACTTCAAGGATACGTTCCATACATTAACCTTCTGTTAACTTCAGTTGCACAATCTCAAAATCCTATGCTATTCTTCGTAGATTGGTCATCGTTGGTTGGATCATCGTTGCACTCGCTTTCATCTTGTGTGGCGTATTCCTTGTTCTTCACAAGTAAGTGTCGTCTACACAAAGAATCTTTCCTTCTTTCCTGTTGAAATGCTAACTAGCCACATTTTTGTTATCTGTTAGTGTGATGGGAGATACCTGTGTGGCCATGAGTGATTGGGTTGGTAACCCGACAGCTCACACCGCGTTAGACAAAGTCATCCCGTGTGTGGACACAGCTACCGCTGAAGAAGCTCGCTCCCAAAGCAAAGAAGTGACCTTCCAAATGGTTCAGCTCGTGAATGGGATCATCGCTAATGTATCCAACCGCAATCTACCTCCTGTCGTTGGACCTTTGTCGTACAACCAGTCCGGCCCTTTGGTGCCTCTTCTCTGCAATCCGTATAATCCCGACAAGACAGACCGTAAAACATGCAATCCTGGTGAAGTTGGCTTCGCAAATGCAACACAAGTAAAACTGCTTATCCTCAAGGTTGAGCCAACTTTACTCAGCTGAGGCTCGTCTAATGTCTCGAATATGGGTCATATGGTGCAGGTTTGGAAGAATTACGAATGCCAAGTTGCGAACAACAAATGCACGACAGTAGGGCGCCTAACGCCTAGTATGTATGATCAAATGAGTGGAGCTGTGAATGTGAGCTACGGGCTGTACCACTACGGGCCGTTCCTGACCAACCTAGTGGACTGCACGTTCGTACGAGACACTTTCGAGGCAATACACAAGGATCACTGCCCGGACTTGAGGCTCTACAGCAGGTGGGTGTACATTGGTTTGTTGATGGCCTCTGTTGCTGTGATGCTCTCTCTCGTGTTTTGGGTGGTCTATGCACGAGAGAGGCGACACCGCAAGTATACGAAGCAAGCTGATGCTGCGACTCAGGCCTCTTATGAATCCAAAGAGCCCTGAGATGGTGAGGATTTGCATCTCCAACTTCACTTGTATAGATCTTTTTTCATTGAAGATTTGAGTTTCTTAGCACTATTTTCACCAGATTAACTGATTAAGTAAGAATTCTTGGTGAAATTTTCCTACTAATGGTTTGTGATTATTTCTGATATTTATCAGCTTGTGTTTTAGAAATCACAAATTTGACAAACTAACAGCCTTGAGCCTTCTATACATGTATGGTTAAATTCTGAGTTACATATGTATTTCTAATTTGATCAAATATAATTATGATTCCACTCTTCATAAAAAAACACCTATATTGAAAACTTACATGGAGTACTTGATTTTAATTTTATATAACTAAAATGCATTCATCAAATTATTAATCACACATGATCAATCAAATGAAATGTGATACAATGATCTAAAATTATCAAGATTTGTGGACCCTCTACTAACAAATTATGTAGTAGTATGATTTTAGAGCACTCCCAATGGGCTCGGCGTTAAACTCGGCGATTTTTCGCCGAAAATCGCCGAGTTTTTGCCGGCCAATGGGAAGAATTCGGCGAATTCTCGGCGTTATTCCTCCCGAATTAACGCCAACCGGCGATCCATCGCCGAAACATCGCCGAATCATCGCCGCCCACTGTGGGCGCGATTCGGCGATGTTCGGCGATAATTTTTTTTTTTTTTTTTTTTAAACGGCTATATCTATAATTCCACCACTATAAATACTTCCTCTTCCTCCTCCATTCATCACACACAATTCTCTCAATTTTTCAATCTCTTATCTCAATCTTCAATCTTCAAAATTATGAGCTCTAGTAGGAAAAATTCTCGAAAAAGTAAGGGTAAGGGCAAAGAGTCGAGTTCGCAAATTCCCAACACTGATGAAGCAAATGAGCAGTGGATGAGCTCGTTGTTGTCGATGGGTTCTCCTCCCGGCCAATATCCATATGCGGGTCCGTCCCCATTGCAGACTCCTACGCCACGCAGACTTTCTCCGTACTTCCAGTCTACCCTCAGCATGCCCTTTCCAGCCGACGATGTGTATCGCCCCTAGATAGTCACATCGTTGTTCGACACCCCTGGATCAACCCCAGGCGACGAAGAATCTCAGGCCGCGACGTACACAACGGATCCGATACTCAGCACGGACGACTACGAGGTGGAAGAAACGCCCGCCGAGCCGCCTTCCAGGAGCGGGAAGGGGAAGGCGCCGGCGTCGACGGCTGCGACTGATACGGCTTCCGATGAGAAGCCGAAGCGGACAAGGACTACTTACACTCTCGAAGAGTCCGAGCTGATAGCCAACTGCTGGGCGGACACGACGCAAGACCCGGTGCGCAGCAACTACCGGACTGAGATCATGTTCTGGGCGCAGGTTACGGAGAAGTACACGACCAACAAGACTACCTCGATGAAGGACCATGGCAGTGAGGCGATCCGCCGGCATTGGGAGCGCCTCATGAGGGACTGCGCCCATTTCAACGGTATATATTCTAACTTGATGACGAACATGACGAGTGGCCAGAACGAGCACATGGTCCGAGATGAGGCCATCCGGATGTATAGTGGCCAGTTCTTGTCGAAGGGCTTCAAGTATTGGAAAATCTATGATAGGCTGAAGGATCTCCCCAAATTCCGGACGGAGATGCACAGCGCGCTGCACGGGAAATCGGTGCGCTCGCGACTTAGCGGTGCGGAGAGTGAGGGCAGCACGATCCCCATCGACTTGTCTGAGGATGGTCCGCACGAGCGCCCTGTGGGAGCGAAGAAGGCGAAGGGGAGGCGGAAGGGGAAGGGCACATCGTCAGATGCCCAGTCGGAATCCCCGTTCTTACAACAAGCCACGTTCTCTTCCAATGCCGCCACTCTGGCGCAGTTGTACACGCTGTACTTCACCGACGGCGGAACCCCAGAAGAGAAGCAGTCCCTCTGGTCGACCATCCAAAATATGAAGATCAAGATGGGCCTCTCGCCGGACGCTCCTCCCTCTTAGTTTTTTAAATCCTTGTTTTTTATGGTTTTTTATTTGTAGTTTTTTTTTTCTCGTTGTATTATATTTTCCAATGATTAACACAACGACGAATTGTTCATTTATAAATCTATTTAGTAAACACATTTGTAGGGAAAATTAAATAATATTAAAAATGATGATGTAAAAATGAAATGTTGAGTTAGGGAGAAATAAGAGAGAAATAAGGGAGAAACCATTGGAGCAGTTGGCTAAAAGTTGGCTAAAAACTGGGGATAAATTTTGGTGCTGATGTGGCGCTGATATGGCAGGAGTTAGGGAGAAATAAGGGAGTTTTGAGGGAGAGCATTGGGAGTGCTCTTACCGACTTTATTATTACAAAAGCTTTGCTTAAGCCTCAAGAACCACTTAATTATTTTCATAATTATTAGACCTGACCATGAGAGATGCTGGTGAAAAACGGACAGCAAGAAGCAAATTTATTTCAAAATTCAATTTTAATAATTCAATCCATCAGGTTATAAAGCCCAGCTGGCAATTATATGTCTTTTTTTAGTTGTTTTTGTGTTGCTTTGGTCCTTATAATGAGCCCACCTAGTTCACCAGCTGAATTATAATACTGGATTATAATGATAAATTATTAAATCTCCTCTGATTTTCAGTCTCGTCTCAAAGTACTATATATAGAGAATTTTTCATAATTTTTTTTAACTTATATATAAAAAAAATCATCATGAAGCAAGGAATTTTAATATAGTCAAACACGTCAATATTGAACTATTTAATTTGTTGTTACAAACTCATTGGTTGGTTTAGTGCTATCAGATTTAGAAAGCGACGCTTATGAGACCAAACGTAGTGAAAAAGGTAGTTGTTGACGTCAAAAAATCATATAGTAGCTGCTACAAACAATAAAATGGAGAATGAAGAATTAAATTGAATTTTAACACCAAAGAGACAAACCACTACTATATGATGTGGTCGGCGTTAGCTAAAAAGGCCGAATTTAATGGCATAATCACAAAATATTTAGAGCCTTAAAGTTTTTAAAACAATCTAAAAAATTAGATGGTAATATTAGTATATAAATTATCGATGAAAATAGCAGCAAAATTTTCCTAACAATTAATATGATAGTGATTAGTAACCAATATTTCCAATTCCTACTCCAATAATGTAGGAGTTGTAGCATAATTAATTGCATTCAGTTTTGAGCCATTCACAACTCAATCACGAAATAAAGATAATCTAAACGCTGGTTTGACCCATTTAATGGCTCTTGGTATTTATTTCATTATTATTTTAGAGGGAAAGACTTTATGCATAATTTTCAAAGTAGAGACTAAGACCACTTTGATTTGAAATTTGGTAATCTTGAAATGTCTTAATTCTTAAGACATTAAAATCACCAAAGAATTATTCAACCATCTCTCCCTAACCAGTGCTGACACGTTACAAATATATCATCGAATAATATTTATTTTGAAGCCGCAAGATTCCTTGCAAACTTCAATTTTCCGTGCCGGCTCATGTGCTTTTTTCGTGGTTGGTTAAAATCAGTTACACTTGATCCAATCACTAATCAGGATGTAAAAAGTTTATCTATTACTCATAAAACTTCGTGTATTCATAAAAATAATTTCTTTTTTATTTTGATCCATCCACTAAAATTAATCTCAAATTTATTTAGGAAAAGCTTTTTACTAGTAAGTACTATTTTTCTCTTCTTTCTTCTACTTATCCATTTTTTCCTTTTTCTAATAATTATGAGACTATTTGTATACATGGAATGAGTAATATTGTCGATTGATGGAGTGGGTTAATTAAAAATTAACAGGCGAAAAATAGCAAAAAAGAAAGTTTTCACTTCTCTTTTGTATCTTGCATCTATAGTATTTCTGTCCCGGTGGATTTCTCTCTCATTTACTAAAAGTATGGAATCTTAGGTTATTAATTGGACGAATATCGGTCATTCCGAATTTTTTTTTTTACTGATATTCAAGAAAAAGGTATTCTAGAAAAGTTCATAGAAAATCGTCTTCTTTGAAGAAATGATCCAGGAATGAGACTATTTTTTATACATTCCGAGTAATATATTATTCATAAAAATGCAAAAATCGAATTTTCCACATTAATACCATTAACAATTTGACATGTTTTCATCCAAATAACAAACTAGTTGATGGTATCTGCAGGCCTAAAATATGTTCCTTTCTTTTCTAGGTAGTTGTCAAATCTCTAATCTCTAGGCATCTCAAGTGATTTTTTCCTACTACTTTTTGTAGTCTTTTAAATACTTGGCAGAAAGCAAGCAAATATTGTCAAAAGAAGAGGTGGGAGATTTGTGTTGGACAGTTATCAACGAATAAACATGTGTCGGCCACGTGGCAGCAACACATTCGAAAAAGGATGCTATAGTGCGCCATGTGCCGCTCATCAACACCACATATTGTTTCTGATTTATTTCAATATATTAAAAATAATTATAATGCTAAGTATGTGTTGATTAGTGGTAGAATGATTAACTGAGTGTAAATGTTTAGAAAATTCAGCATTGATTGATGATAAGTATATTAAACATATATTGTATTTTTACGAAAAAGGGTTGATTACAATTAAACAGCAACTTCCAACATGAATCATTAATTTAGTTTACAAATCTAAAATCACTTGCCGATTTTAAAATTAAACATACTCCATAATTTATCCCTATATAGATTAGTTCAATGAAGAAATTAGGCTTTAATTTATTAAAATTTAATGGAAAGAGATGTTGATAGAAAAGTACTGGTCACTGCTACCAGATTCATATGCGCTGCATTGAAATTGATGTTGATGTCAACATTGTGGTCTCGTACCAATGGTTAGCTCAGCCATCCATACATACGTTTAGTCCATTCGCATTCGATTATACTCCAAGTACTCGTATAACTTTTTTTCCTCTGACCATCCACAACGTTGTCTCTTATCCGTCTCTTAACTGTCTCATCTTTTTACTATTCATGGACCCTACTGTACTTTTAAGCTCATCTCTTAACTAAGAGACAACACCTGCATTGCCCTCCATCTCTTAACCATCTCTTAACTATTCATTCAATTTCATTTTTTATTTTTAATTCCAACATATTCAATTAATAAAAACACACTTCATTGAAATAAAATAAATATTACAACTTAAAAGCCTAAAAAATAGAAAAAAAGTACATAATTTAAAATCCTAAAAAATAAAAAAAAAACACATAATTAAAAATACTCTAAATGAAACTATAAAAACTACTCCGCCGGTGAATCATCATCCCCCGAAGTCGGCGGTGCAGCTATACCAAGTTGAGCTCTCATATACTCAATTCCGGCCATATGGGCTGCAACTTGGCCAGGATTCATTTTTGAGAGGTCCGCCATCGTGGCGACTAGGTACATAGACATTAGGGTGTGCGAGCCCGTGCCCGTGCCCGTGCCGGAGCCCGAGCCCTCGCCCGCCTGGCTTGGTCCGCCGCGGCCCATCCCTCTCGCTCTAGCGCCGCCTTCGCCGCCTTGGTCCCTTGCGGCCGACGTCGTGCACCGGAAGAAGACCCCCCTGCATCATCGGTTGGCGTGCCCTCACGTGAGGTGTTGCCTTCGCCGCCATCACTAGACGAGTAGTGGCCATGCGTCGTGCGCTTCGTGCGTTTCGAGCCCGACTCGACACCGCCAGCCCACCTGTCAAGGTGGTGAACTTGCGACCAAACATCGACAAGCTTGAAATCTTTGCCGACGTCGTCTTTGAAGACCCGCAACGCCGCTCTCAGAATGTCGGCTCCACCGGCTCCGCTTTGATAATTCGCCTCTTCTCCCCTGTATATCGCGCAAAAATTTTTGACATCTTTGTCGCTTCGCTCCCAATGACTGCGGAGCATCTTCACGTTGCGGGGAACGGTATTCGTCGGCCTTCGTGCGTTGTAAACTTCGGTGACTTTTAGCCAAAAACACTTGTGGGTTTGTTGATTCCCCGACGACAGGATCGTACGAGACGCCGATCCAAGCGTCGTACAGAGCCAATTTCTCGGCTTGGCTGTATGCATGACGCCTGTCGTCTCCCACCAGCCTCTGCATCCGCTGCCTCCTCTTCCTCCTCGGCATTGACGCCGAGATCGAGGTTGATCCCTGCCGGAGCCGGAGCCGGAGCCTCCACCAATTGGCCGGTCGGGCAAACTGCGTTCAGGCGCCAAAAAAATCTCTCGGAATTTGGGATAATCCCGGCCATTGCCGTACCTCTGGGAGGGGGACGATAGTATGCATCCACATCAAAATGCGGTGTTTGGTACGCCGGCGGGGTGGTCGAGCCTTGGGTGCCCGGCGACAAACCGGGAGTACCCAAACAGTTGTACATGCTCGCCCAATCGTCGAACGAGTTCAAGTCGAACCCGACGGAGCGCCGCCTGCCGGAGCCGCCGCCGCCTGGAGTTTCCATCGCCGGACATTTTTTCAACAATTTGAGAGTAGTGTTTGTGTGTAAAATGGAAGAGGAATGAGATTAGTGTTTGTGTGTAAAATGGTGAATGGAGTATGAAGTATATTTATAGAAGAATAAAAAAAAAATGAAAATTCGACCGTTTTGTTCCCAGCGGTCATTTGACCGTTTGAAAAAATATATTTTTTTTTTATTAAATTCGAATTTTTCGAATTTATAAAAAAAAATATTACGTCATAATTACGACGCCCACTCGCGGGCCGGCGAGTGGGCGTCACGCAATGCTCCAGCGCGCGCGTCGTCTCGCCAGCTCGAGGCCGGCCTCGCCGGGTCGCGTCGCGCGACGAGATGTCTCGTCTCGTCGAGACGAGACGAGCCTCGCAACGCTGACTCGATGCTGGCTCGTGTCGTCGAGACGAGATCGAGCCCGCGTTGCGGATGCTCTAAGGGCATTCATAATAGGGTAGAATAGACGACGCCCTAAGCCTCGCCCTACGCATCACCACATCAGCATTTTATCCTCCGCCCCTTCCACCTACAATGTGGCGGACTATAGCCCGTCCTAAGCATTTTATTTATTATTTAAATATTTAAACACTATAAAAATTCATTAATCATATTTTTTATGTTTGCAAATATATCAATTAGCAAGAATAAAAATTAAAAACACCACAAATTAAAGGCATATCCTATTGTCAGTATTTATTTTTTACTGTATATTTTATGTTTGCAAATATGGAAATCGTCGGAATTCATTATTGAATTCAGAGAGAAATTGAGATGAGGAAGAGAGTGGAGTGAAAGGTGTGAAATGAAGTAAAAAAAATTGATGATATATAGAAGAAAATAAAAAAAAAATAAAAAATGTGTGCATAGTCCGGCCTATAGTCTGCCCCCTGCAATGGGCGGACTATAGGCCGGATTATGCAAAAATGGGTGCATAGTCCGCGGACGATGCATAGTCCGCGGACTAAGGAGTGGGCTTAGGGCGGGGTACTGCAGTGGCGGACTAAGGGGCGGACGATGCATCGTCCGTCGCATCATCCGCCTCATCGTGGATGGCCTAAACGTTGTTTATAAGTAATTTTTATTCTAAGTTTGAAATTTTAGACTTGTTACGTACGTGGTTTGCTTTTACATATTGCCCTCTTGAATAATCATTGGGGCTTATATTGCCCTCTTCTTGATTATTTGTGCCAATTAACCTCTGACTTTATAAATTGGCTCTTGGTGTTTCATTTATGGAAGACATCATCAATTCAAGTGTATGTTATCATCTCTGAAATATTAGATGCGACTTTAGACCAACATTTATTATTGAGAATTAATTTAAATAGATAAAAATATTAAATTGTTTATTAATAGTATGCCTAATTTCTTGATTATTTTGGACTAACTTGGTTGATTTTATTTCCCTGAAAGTGATACGATTTGGGATATCCTAAAATTTCAATTTGTTTAGCAAATAGTGAATTAATCTAAACTATTTTTTAGGTAAATTAGCAATGAGTTTCTAGAAACTTATAGTAAATCGTATTTGATGCAATAATACATTAGAATGGAGTTAAAGTGAAGAAACCGAAGATAAGGTGTTGAAAGGGAACAAAAGTAATGTATGTCATACAGCAATTAAGATATTCCTTCACCTTTTGCCTTTCTTTGATTCTTTGACGACTTCTTAATTTTTTCATTAATTAATATAGGAGTATTTCGTTAGTGGTCCTTTCCAACAAGTTTCTCCTACTAAAAATATGATAATATTAAAAGGGTACCATGAAGCTTAAAATAATACGAATCTTGCTTAGTTAATCAAGAACAAATTCAGTGGAAAAAAGATTGCACTATGATAGCTTTTATAGTTATTAATATTGTTTCATGTCAATTTATTGGGTTCAATTAGATTCAAGTAATCTTCCCTGTTATTGTTGTGAGCCTTGTATACGTTATGTATATATTTTGCTTAATTCTTACTACTATTTAATTGCCTATCAACGGTTTATTATAGTTCTAGTATATACTTAAAGACTTATTTGAAATTAGAATTTAATACTCCAGCTTCAATAACATAACCAATTAAGACCATCATAAATGTGGAAACAAATAGTACTCCCTACAACAATTAATGTAAGGCAAGTTTACTTCAAAGCTATTAATTCAATCGCATTTCATTATTGTAAAACTAAAACTAAATAAATACTCTATACTTTCTGATTTGCGCATAGTAATAGTTTAATAATGGACGTTATAACTTATAAGTTTTTAATTCAAAATTAGTAAAGTGAGGTAGAGATAAAAAAAAATATATTAAAATATATTAGTGAAAGATGATATATATCGTTCAAAGAAAAACTTTAATAATAATAAATAGAGACTAATTTTAATCGATAAATTAAAATAGAAAAATATAATAACTATTTTCCATGGAGGGTGGGATAGTTTATTGATGTTCTACAAAAATATACCCCGCTTTAATATGTCATACTTGGATGTATATAATCATATTGATTTTGCTTTGACAGAATATAATCATATATTCCTTAAAACATTGCCCATTTCTTTCTTTTGCCTATTTTAATTAATGCTAAGTAATTATTTAGATATTTCTTTTAATTGTAATTGTAATTGTAATTGTTACTTAATTTGTGTATGAGTCATATTTAACTTAATACCTACTACCCCCGTTAAAAAAAGTCAATGTTAGAGCCACATGAGCTCCATTGTCCTTCATAAAATTTCATCATAAATACCAGTATGTGATTTTGTTTTTGCAATCTCTAAATTTGTCCCCTCTAAAATGCTTATAATTCCTCTCTATATATATTTGCTTCCCATTCAAAATTGTATTCTTGGCTCCACCCTTGAAATAAATTGATAAAGTGAAGAGAGAATATAAGCAAAACAGTATAAGATTTATCAAAAATGAGATGAATAATATTTCGAGAGACATACTAATATAATACTAGTATGAACCATATTTATTGAGTTATGCCATCATTTATTAAGGTCAATAAAATTGATTTTGATGAGCTGGTTTCTATACATATAGGATCCATAATGTGGGATACACTTGAGTTTAGTCATATATTTACTGTGACTTGATTTTACATTAATCATTCTTGACAAATTTAAAATAAAATTGAAGATGAAATTCCACTTTCTCCCACCTTATAAGGGATAGGAAATTTTGTAGTTTCGATTGATCAATTCGAATTTAAGATTCATTAAAAAACTAATTAACTCCCTAATATGAGTAGGGGCCAAGGACTCATTCCAAGCGTTGTCACTTATTTCGTGATTTATATAATCCATAAATACAATCACACACGCGTACTATACACTGAATTCATAATAATCCAAAAAAAAAAATTTTGAAAAAAAAGTACTCCTAAATTGTTCATATTACATTTTCCGAAAAAAAAAGTTCCATATCACATCATTTATACTGCTATATAATAATATAATTAATAACAAAATTAATTTACAGTAGTATAATTTAAGTAAATTTTAAATTGGAAAATACTATGTACTTGTACTACATTATCTTCTTTTTTTAATTTATAAAATCGTGCCGGATAAAACATGAAAAACTTGTAGAAGAGGAAAGTAGATAAATTGAAATTGGAGCTATAAGAAATAAACAAAATTGTTGAGGTTAAAAATGAAGAGGGGGAGTTTGGTTTGTGTGGGGCTAGAATAGGGCAACCGTAAAAACAAACATCATGGGACGTGTCAGATAATGAAGGTAGGAGTCCACATTTCTTGTGACATTTGGCGTATAATTCGGCGCCTCAGGAATTTCACCCCGCCTTCATTACTTCTGCGTGACCCTCACGCTTTTTCTCTTACTTTTTTAATCACTCTACTAATTGTATTTTACTGTTGTTGTGGGACCAATTTCATAATTTCAACTTCTGTTATCAAAATTCAACATTTCATTCATATGTAAGTAGCGTGGATGAGTTCTAATTAAAGCATCAAACTTTAGTAGGACTATAAAGCACTTTTTAAATATTTAAATAAATGGTTATTGTTTAGTAATATATATTGAGTTTTTTTAACTACTATCGTGCAATACTAGCTTAGTTTTAGGTCGAAAAATATATTTTAAAAAAAGTTAAAATTTAATTATATCTTGTATATGAAAATTGATGCAGAAAAACTACACTTGAAATTTAGACGAAACATTTTTCATCCATATTCAAAAATTTAAATATGACAATATAAAGCAGTGTTGAGATTTTTTAGCTACAAGAAGATTTTTTATATGGGATGCTCGAAAGTCAAATCCATAATAATTCAACTATTGAATTATGTATTCTGCTGATTAAGTCTTTATAATACTAGGATGAACTAGAGATCACTACACATGATAATATCACCTTATCTCCATTTTTTCCGTGGACGAAATCATAATAATTAAAGGATTATGAATTATTAAGCTTCCGACCTAATATTCAGTATATATCTTTCAAGCAATTCTATTATTGATCATTTAAGCCTATCAAGTTTTACTTTTAGTTTTTAGCAATATTAAAGGCCTGCAGTTATATCTAATTACTCAAAACGTGACATGATATTATTGGATTATGCACATTTGCGATTTTCTTGACCATATCCATCGTTAATTGCATTACCCTTGCAAAGTTACTTTTATTGAGTATCAGGAAAAGAAATCTTATTCAAATATACAATGTATTGTTAATTGGGTTCAAATTCGCAAACGTTTGATAACTTTTTAATTGTAATACCATCCATAGTCAGACTCTCACCAATGAATTATTATTATTATTATTATTATTATTATTATTATTATTATTATTATTATTATTGTTATTGTTATTGTTATTATTATTATTATTATTATTATTATTATATTTACTTATTATAACTCAAAATTGTTTTACGATCACTTAATGATCAACTCATCTAGAGAATTAATCCTCATGATATTCATAGAGAATTAGGGGTCAACATCTAAATAAAAGCCACAATATTGAAGTCGTTATAACCAACTATTATTGGACACATCAAAATTTTAGTGATTAAAACACAATTAATTGTATCCAATTCCACAAAGTATCCTACCAAGTCAATAATGAGTACATTGAAAGTTCATAAATTAGTCCTTAACAAAAAGAATATTGTAAATTATCACTCACCACTATAAAAATATCCAAGAAATTTACACGAATACAAAAAAAGTATTCCTAATTCCAATAGTATATTCTGAAGCGCTTAACCATCACGGCATCGGAGCGCGTGGCGCGTTCAGTTTCTGACAGCCCATTGCTTTGTGTGTGGCGCCCACAGGAAAATCTTATTCCACCTCCATATCGTAACCAACGGCCGGTTCACACGGAATTCCCCAAAACACCCCTACACTTGACCATAATTACTCGACTGCCACCGCCCAACCTCTCCTATATAACCCTAGCTTCCTTTGTTATTAGGTTTGCCGAAATAGAGACTCAACCGCCCCTTCTAAAATTCCTTTCCCCAATCTTTTCCGCTTTTTCCAGAATCGCAAAAAACGCTATTTCCACTCCAAGGTACAACCAATGGAAACGTCTTCCAGAAACAGATCCTCGCACGGTACAACCCTCCACAGCCACTTCCAGCGCTCCCTCTCCCCCTCCGGCCGATTCTTCCCCTCCTCCATCTCGGCGTCTTCCGCCGCGACGTTCTCCGCCCGCTCCGATCCCCGCACCGGATCCGACTCCGTCCTCGCCCGATCCACCAGCCCTACCCGCGTCAGCCTCGGCAGATCCGTTTCCCCGTCTTCCTCCGTCCGATTCTCCGCTCCCCGGAGGCATCCGATCGCCTCTCACCACCAGAAGCAGCAGCAGAGCCACCGCTCCCTGCCGAAGAAGACGTGCATGTGCTCCCCTACGACGCACCCAGGCTCATTCCGGTGCAGCCTCCACAAGAACAGCATCGTCCCCGGCTACGGAAGCCAGGCGTCGCCGTCGCCGTCGTCGTATCGGTCTAGCCATCAATTGAATATGCGGCGCTCGGCGATGACGAATTCGCTCGTGCGAATCGGCACGGTGGAGGGGGATTTGGTGAAGAGAGCTCTCGCGGCGCTGATTCGGCCGTCGTCGCACAGCTTGCGCCGGCGGCACGACTTTCAACCGCGGCCGAGCCGGCTTTCCGTCATGTCGAAAGCCGATGGGTTATAATTTGAGGAAAAATTGATTTCTGTCGTTTTTTGTGTACAGGACTGACTCGGTGAGTGACGCGCTGAGTGAACTCGGCCGATTTAGCCGGTTTTTTACGTGGCTGTGGAAATTTTGAATTTGGAAAACCCTCTTTGTGTGAGTTCTGCGGTTGTAGTAAATGAACTCATAGCGGTTTTCCTTTTTTTATTTTATATTTTATTTTTTCTCTATTTTATTAGCGGTGAATTGGTATATGATTGAGAATGGGGTTGATAGTAAAATTTAAGATTTTAAATTAAAAGCAAATCTAATTCTGAATCATGTTTGAGCAGATTTGCTGCAATTTTGGGAAATTTGTAAATATAGAATTTAAGTTCATTTTGTTGTTCCGTTACAAATTTTTTTTAATGTGGTTTTTATTTATTTTATTCTTTTGTAAAGTTTTGTCTAGAGGTATCTGGAATGCATAAAAATTGGCAGAGATCTATGATCCAGATTTACTGACCCAAAACTGAATAAAAAATTCTTTATTATCTGAAAGGGGAAATAGGAAATTCTAATTTATTTAAACAGGATATTAGGAGTATATTTTAATGATAAAAGTTCATCAAGTCTGCTCAAAATTTGGGTACTCTACATTGCACCTTATACTGCAGTGACATACAAAAATGACAAATTTCGTACTAGAAACATAAATTGATTGAGGTATGTTATTCAAACTAAATTTGAATTTTGATTTCAACTAACTGTACATGTTGAAATTAAAATGTGGAGTACTTTCCGATTTTAATTCAAATTTATTTTTTTGGTTAAAGTTTAAATTATATAGCCTTCTTTCACGAGAAAAATTTAGTGGTCCGAACACGTAAATGCAATGTGTCCACTAATTATAATTGCAAAGCAAAAGAAAAAATAGGGAATATTTCTACAGTAAGTGATTAATGGATGTGCCTGTAATATTTGCATGCCACTTAGACCATCTCTAACGGTACACTAAAACTCATTTTTAGTGTAAATAATTTCTCCAACCATACACCAAACTCAAACCCTTTCAATGGAATAACATCAAATATGGTGTTTATTCCAAAATTTTGTTAAAGAAATACTCAAAAATGGTGTAAACTTAAAGATGGTGTAAATGGTTGGAGTAAAACTACTTTTTGGTATGACATATACTCAAAAATGTGTTTGAATTTTTCGTAAATGGTTGGAGATGGCCTTAGAGCATCTCCAAGGGAGAAAGGTAAATTGAGAAGGTATATTTCTCATTTACCTTCTAAAAAAATAAGTATATCTTCTTAAAAAATAATGTACTCCAAGGAAAGAAGATAAATTAAAAAGGCAAATAAAAATGACTATCATTTTACTCTTTTTACCAAAAAGAGTAAACATACATTCTCAAAATGAAAGAAGGTATAATATCTCTCCATATACCCTTTCCATTGGAGCATGGTTTTTTTTGAAGAAAAGGTAAATATGGTAGTTATTTCCCTTTACCTTTCCATTTACCATCTCCCTTGGAGATGCTCTTAGTAATTAGTTCATCAGTAATTTTCATTTTTAATTTATTCCAAATAAGTAATTTTCGTTTTTAATTTATTCCAAATAAGACAGTATATTCTATTTTCATAGTACTTTGTAAAAAGTTTCTCCTCTACGTTTTTATAAATGTATTCAACTATATTCTTGTTTTATTATTCCCTCCTTATGCTATTAAATGTCTTATCACTACAAAAACCTTACTCCCCCGTTCCCTTTTAAATGTTCCATATTTGACAAGTACGGATTTTAAGAAATTGTTTGACCTTTTAAAGGAAAGTGGGTAGAAAAAGTTAATAGAATATAAACCACACTTTTATATACTCCCTCCGTCCCAGATTAAGAGTCACTTTTTGGCATAAAAGTTCGTCCCAGTTTAAGAGTCACTTTTAGAATTTTCCATATTTGATCATACAATTTTACCTCATGCTTCATCAAAATTACATCAAAATGCTATTATCTACATTAAAATAAACCAAAATAAAAATCAAAAGTCAAAAGGGACTCACCTTCAACCAACTCTACCATCTCATTTCATTTATTACACATTCCACCATCTCACTTCACACACTTCAACTCTTTCTTAAAATCCGAGCCATAACAATAAGTGACTCCAAATATGGGACGGAGGGAGTATTAGTTTTATAATAATTGTGAGTAGAATGAATTAGTGGGATATCTGATCCATTTAATAAAAGTAGTACAAGTGAAATCAAACATTTATTGGGGACCGTCCAAATAAGAAAATATGAGACATTTAATATGGACGGGAGGGATTATATTTTAAGAACACAAAAATTTAGACATAATTACTTGCGTTGAAATTTTTTTAAAAATATAAACAAGTAGAATCCATCTTTTACTAACTTTTTATAACCACTTCTTTTACAAAGCCGGTCAAAAATGCGACATTTATTGCCGGATGGTGGGAATACAATACACTTAAGATTCTGTTTAAAATAGCATGTCATTTGACAATATGACCATTATAAATTGGAGAAAAAGAATATTTCTTGAGATTCGAACATTTTTTCCTTCTTTTTCAGTTCTTTTTCCTCTTGTGGTTGAATGAATCAAATGATAGTGTATGAATAACAAAATGGGTGTGGTGATTATTCTCCTATACATAGATGGTTATTTGAGAATTTAATTTATAATTGGAGTATTTTTTTAATGGAGAATACTTCACTTTTTATCAAAAAGTAAAAGTGGGAATAAATAGGAGAGGGGTATGTTTGAGGAAAAGGTATTCCTAAAAGTAGGGAATAATATGTGAATGTGCGAATTTAGAAAGCATAAAAAATAAGTAAAAGTACCATTCCAGACAGTATGGAATAATATGTGAATCTGCCAAACTAAGAAAGTTAAAAAAACTAATTGGAAAGATAGTATTAATGTATACATTACAAAAACCAATTAATGTCTTCAACTAGTAGTCCAAAATCTAGTATGTAGGGTCTCAATTGGTTGTATGGCAAATTATAATTTGAAAAAATAAATTCCATAATTGTATCGAGTGGGTGGAAGATGTCTAGAATAAATGAATGAATCAATAAATTAAAATAAAAGAATTGTTTGGGAGCATGTGAGCCTGTAGGTGAAGGGCCATGTTTCATGGAACGGATACAATAATTGTGGGAGGTGTGGATTTGTTTATTCCATAAATAGATCAAAGTGTGTATATATATGATATGAGTAATATATTTAATTAGATACATAATTATATTGCCTTCCACAGGTGGTATCAATTAGTAGACTATATATATTTGCATATGATGTTTGGCAGAGATGTGAAGGGTGATTGATTATAATGATACATGTTATTATGTGATATCAACCAAATATCATCATTAATTTCAATTGTTGTGGTTTGGTCAAATTTGCCTATCAAACTAAGATTAGAGAGTCTAACTAGTATATCGGTTCATTAAAATGTGAAGTAAAAAGTTTTAAAAATTAAAAGTGTTTTTATCTAAGAATATCCTTACTTCGTGTCTTTTACTTCAAGTTCATATATGTACGTTAATTTCATCAACTTCGAGTATGATTAAATTTTGTTATTTATATTGTACATGTTCATAAGGTAAATTATAAACCGAGCTGAGCCGAGGTGAATTTATCGTCATTGTAAAGCTTGGTTGGTTTAGTACTAATCCGAGTTTCAAACACTGTATTTATCAAATACTTTGAGGCTCATAGGGTTATTCGAGTCAAATCAAACCTTTTAAATATAAATACATGCATATGTATATTTTATTATTTAAATTTATTGTGTATGTTATGTACTTATATGGCTGTGTAATTTTAGTACGTATGATCGTTGATTAAACAACGAGTATATGGGATCAGAGAACTTAATGGTCAAATGCTGGTAGAACGATCACATCAGTGTCATGAATTAAATTAGATAAAAAATGTTGCTCCACGAACTTATTAGCTCTTCAAATAACTAATTCTCAGAGCATACACTAGTAACACAACGAGCAATTTTATTAAATCGGACCTAATTCGCAATAGGGAGAATCGTGTTGTAAGGGAGTGGGGTGTGCTAAGAATCTCGGAACGGATCACCTATACATACTGTAGAGCGCCCCAAACTGTAAGACCAAGGCTAATCCGGTCGCCATGTACGAATTTAGGCAGGGTCGGGAAGGGTCGATCGGCTAAATGTATGATGTGAGTAGGACCATTAATAGTGCTATGAGGGTCGGGGGTTCTAGGCCCATATCATCATGTGGATATTGGTATGCTCAGCATTATGAATCCATTAGTAAAATTTGGTTACAAGTTAAAAACCAAAATATTTTGCTTTCTTCTCATATTTTGGCCCATTAGTATTTGTAGAAACTATGGGCTTGTAAAATAAACTTTGAGGCATAATTAACTATTGAAACAACCCATAACACAGTCACAATAATGTATAGAGATTTTAATTTTGTTTTTGTACAAATATGAGACATTTATTTCATTTTAACAACACGTGTGTGGGAGATAAGAGTGGATTTGTCTATTTAATGGCGCTAGATTTCAAAACAAATTCAAGTTTTTCTTTGCCATTTCACAATAAAGATTCTACTGTATAGTGTGTTAACAACAATTTGACTGTTGAAAAAGCAATATAGTTTTTGTCAATAAATTTTATCATATTCTTATACCTACTCCAATAGTACATTCTCATATGTTGTGGACCTTGGTGGCCACAGTCTATTAATGGCTTAATGCAGACATTTGTACAAGAAAAAGACTTGTGAGCGCGCGTCACTTAATTCTATTAATTACACACTTTATACTTATTTCGTCCGAAAATAATAATTTCATTTGTATGCGATACATATTTTGCTCAACAAATATACAACTATTATACACTTTGCAATTGATGAAACGATTATATTAATCGCTCAAAAGTGATTAAACGTAAATTAACATTAATACTGTACAACATTATTTTATTTCGTAACTCAATTGTATTTTTATTGTTAAATGAATTCTACCCAAAGTAAAATAGTGAAAATAGTAGTGCACTTTTAAGATTCAACACTCACATCATTTTAATATAAAATTTATTCCTTCGTATAAGAATATGCACTCTTTCATTTTTAGTTCGTTCCACAAGAATATACATTTTTTAAATTTAAAAATTATTTTCTCTATAATGAGATGGAACACATTCTCCACTGATAATAGTTTGATTATTTTCTTCTTTTTACTTTCTTTCTTACTTTACCAATTATTATATATTAAAACTCGTGACCAACCAAAAGTGCATATTCAGTAGGACAAAGGGGTATTTAGAACATTGAATTCCATATATCGGATTCAGCATAAAAGTAGCATTAATTCCAGAATACAAATTGAACCCTAAATCTGTCATTTGCCAAGTCCCGCTTCCGGCGCATCACGTGGGATAAATTTGTGTCGGACTATGGGGTCGGATCGGATGAGAAATTTACACAGTTTAGTAAAGTTTATGATTTTTCATGCAACATTTAAAGTTTACAGAAAAAACCAAACTGTATCAAAAGTTCATGACTTTACATAGCAATTTGCCGTATTGAATCACCGTGAATTGAAAAAAATGGACCGTTTCGATAGTAAATGTACATGTGATAGAACTGGATTTTATTAATTTTTAAAATATATACATTTCCTTACTACATTTGTTATAATATGTGTAATTAATTGAACCAAATAAAAATATGTAAGCAAAGTTGCAAACTTGGGAGACCAGCTTCTATTAATTCTACTACATGTCAAATTACTTCCCGAAATTTAAGGGTCCGTTCAATTTTAAAATTGGCAAGTGTAAGAAAAGCAATAGAAGAAAATGAAAAGTTTTGTCAAATTAATCTATAAAAAAACCTCATTACTTTATCATGAAACAACCCACATTCATAAAGGCATGTCGCTTTCACATGTATGAAAAAAACCATTTTGAAGACGTCTACATATAAAAAAAAGCATCAACATACTACAACAAAACAAATAACGAAATTACCAATGTCTTTTAAAAAAAACAATAATTAACAAATAGTACCAACAAAATAAAATATTCCATTTATACCACAAAAGAAGATCCAAGATCTCCCAAATGCGAAAAGTCCTAATTTTGATTCTCATAAACCCACCCAACTGTTATACAGAGCAGAATCAATGGTGGACCTTAAAGCAGGAAGCCGGCCGCCGTGGGTGGGATTAGGCGCGGCGGTGTGGGTCCAGATAGCTGCCGGAAATGCCTACACTTTCTCTCTCTACTCTCCCGTTCTCAAATCAGTTCTCGGCTTCAGCCAGCAGCAGCTCACCATTCTCGGCGTCGCCAATGATATCGGAGAAAACGTCGGGATTCTTCCCGGAATCGCCTGCAACCATCTCCCTCCTTGGTCTGTTCTTCTCGTCGGCGTTTTCACCTCTTTTTTCGGCTATGGCCTTATCTGGCTCGCTGTTAGCCAGACTCTTCCTTCCGTGCCTTATTGGGTTGTAAGTTTCCTTTGATATAAATATTTTGCAAAATAATTGTGTAATTAAGAATTTAGCTATTTAGTTGTTTGGTTTTAGGCTTTCAGCTATTGAATAAATTGCTCCTGGTCCTCAAATTTGTTCATTGAAATGCTATGATTGCAAAAATTGATGTAATGAGTGATTATTGTTTGGTGGAAAATGAGATGTTCTGATTACTGTTGCAGTTGTGGTGTGCGTTGTGTGTTGCAACAAACAGCAGTGCGTGGCTTGGGACGGCGGTCCTGGTGACCAACATGAGGAACTTCCCTCTCAGTCGGGGCACGGTTGCTGGGATTCTAAAAGGCTATATTGGTTTGAGTGGTGCTGTCTTTACGGAGGTGTTCACTATGCTCCTTAACGGTTCGGCTTCCAAGCATTTGCTGCTGTTAACGCTCGGGATACCGGTGATAGGTCTGGCAATGATGTACTTTGTTCGGCCCTGTACCCCGGCCTTGGGAGATGACTCGCGGGAGCATGGCCATTTTCTTTTCGTGCAAGGAGCTAGTGTCGCCCTCGCCGTTTATCTCCTCACCACAACCATCTTAAAGAACTTCTTGTCTCTTGGAAATGCAATCTCCTACGCCTTCATTGCTGTGATGGTTGTTCTCTTGATGGCTCCACTCGCAATTCCCTTGAAAATGACTTTGTTTCCCGTGACTAGTAAGAAACAGGGCGAGCAAGCTGATTCGAACACAATGGATCCTCTGCTGACCCCATCTTCGTCAGCAACCAATATTGGAAGCTATTACGAGTCTGAAGATGTGTCTGAGGTGGATATGCTTCTTGCTGTGGGTGAGGGCGCTGTTAAAAAGAAAAGGAAACCTAGGAGGGGAGAGGACTTCACGTTTCGTGAAGCTATTGTGAAGGCCGACTTTTGGCTTCTGTGGTTTGTTTACTTCTTTGGAGTTGGCTCGGGAGTGACCGTCCTTAATAATTTGGCCCAGATTGGTGTTTCACTTGGTGTCAATGATGCTACCATATTACTGAGCTTGTTCAGCTTTTGTAACTTTTTGGGCCGCCTTGGATCTGGAGTTGTCTCGGAACACTTTGTGAGGTAAACTTACATAAGGTTTCGAAATTTGTTTCAATAGTTTCTCCAAATATGTAAATTTTCTTGCTAGAGGGACTTAAACTTACATAAACCCCTCTGTTGATATTCTTACTGTTGGATAGTTTGTACGAAGGGGAAGTAAGTACTGTGTAAGATGGTCTAATCGGTTCATGTCCCGAATCTAAATATTATAGAGCACCGGAACCGGATAAATATTAACATTGAATATGGACTTGAATCACGAAGAAGACCCATCAAATGGTCTTAAGCAAGGCTCTGTGATTTGTGTATGCCTCGTTTCTAAATGCTGAGGTCGTTGAAAGGTTGTTCACCATTTCACTCATTGCAGGTCGAAAACAATTCCTCGGACATTTTGGATGGCAGTGACACAATCAATCATGGTCCTGACATTTCTTCTCTACGCTTCAGCCATGAATGGCACCCTCTATGCTGCAACAGCGTTGCTAGGGGTTTGCTACGGGGTCCAATTTGGAATAATGATCCCAACTGCATCCGAACTCTTTGGACTGAAACACTTTGGCATAATCTTCAACTTCATTGGGCTGGGGAATCCTGTTGGGGCACTTCTCTTCTCAGGTTGGCTTGCTGGTCAGGTATACGACACAGAGGCTGCTAAGCAGTTAGGGTCCTCGTGCATCGGTGTGAACTGCTTTAGGCTCACGTTCCTTGTGTTGGCCGGGCTTTGTGGGGTGGGGACTTTGTTGAGCATAGTGCTCACCGTAAGACTAAAACCGGTGTACCAAATGCTCTATGCAAATGGCTCGTTCCGCCTGCCTCAGAGCTCCGATCACTGATTACGAGAGGGTTTATGAAACCATTCACTTGTGTGTGTGTAGAACATAGTCATCATCTAAGTTATTACCTCTTGGAATTTTGTTGTGTAATATTGGCATGAGTTTTATATATGTATAAGCCTACCACCATGTCTATATTGTGAAGAGAGGAACAAAATCTTGATGACATAGTTAATATGGAGAGTTGTCTATTTCTGTATTTGATACTCTAATTTGTTGTTATTGTGTTTTTCTTCTTCTGCGTGTGTTTGAATGTGTTCATCTAATGCCAGAAGTTTCATTTTAAATGTTTTCAAGTAGGTGTAGTACTTTGTTTTGCCTTTATATAAGAAAGTTAATTCACATAGCAATTTCTTTAGATTTATTTTATTTTAGCATGGCACAGTTCAATTATTATCAATTCATTTAAAATAACCATGAAATAAGAAAACTTAAAGAGCATGAGTTGGCCTAAACAATAATAATAATAATAATAATAATGATATTATATGTTAATGCACACAAGATTGCTTCTTTTATAAAATAATGAATTTTATACATTACAACTATACTTGATTCATGATACTCGTGGA
>NC_062966.1:21598831-21631074 GCF_023119035.1 Salvia hispanica
CGTCAAAATTTGAAAAAAAAAATCTAGAATTTTCGTATTTTTTGTACACAGGTTAATGTCAATGCAAGCTAAGATAATATGTCAATATAAAGCATATACAATGTCAATCCTAAATTTGTGTTGACATTCTCAAAGTATTGTGTTGATATTTTCGAAACACTATATTGACATTTTCATCCAAAACCCTAATTTGGCATTTTTTTTAAAAAAAAATCGATTTAATTAATAAAAACGAAAATTACACGTGGCAAATTGTAGACCACACGTTTTTTGAAATCATGTGGCCTTAAATTAGTTGTAGTTAGCAATTAAATGATGAGTTAGCAATTGATCACTCCTCAATTCCGCTATTAATTAAAGAATGACTACTCTCCGCCACTAATTCCTCTAGTAAACCGTGTTTTTTTTTTAGTGTACTACTTCTATTCATGTTGATAGAGACGCTTCATTTTTTGCATGTATTTTAGAAAAATAATAGTAATACATAGTTAAAGGGTAAAAAAAAAAGTAAATTAAGAGAGAGAATAATGTAGAAATACTCATGTTCTCTCTCTAACTTTATTTTTTCTCTAATCTAACTATTTATTACTTCATCCGTTCTATAATAGATGTCACACTTTCTATTTTAGTTCAGTGGCGAAGCCAATTAAGGACAAGGGGTATAATTGTATCTAGTGGCAGACGAAGAAATATTATATTGGGGGGTCCAAATTATAATTGATAAACTTGTTACATAAGTTTAGTGTCAACGATGCCAAAAATAGTTACGACGTGAACAATATAAATTAAAGGTACAGTGATAGTGTCGTTGTAAAAAAAAGATTTAACAAAAAACTTAGTATTATCGAAATAATTTAAGAATAAATTTTTTTAAAGAAAAAACCTAACTTTAAAATAAATTTACCTTATATAATAATACATATGCATGCTAAAGAATTAAGTATAATAGTTATGAATTACGTATACTAATATACAAATGTGAAAAAATAAAAAATGGGTAACAAGAATCGGACCTGAAACTCAAGGTTGAGAGTTATGACACTCAACCAGCTGCACTGCACCATACTTTGTTGAGTATTTTTGAATACTAAATGGAGTATATAAGAGCATCCGCAATGGTCGGCTAGCGACCGGCTAGCTGATTCGTCGCGCTAGCCGATCGGCTAGCCGAACCATTGCAATCGGCCAGCGCGAAATCGGCGAGCGCATCGGCGTGGGCTGGCCGATCGCTCGTCGCTAGCCGATCCGCTGGCCGATCGGCTAGCCGCCATTGCAGAGGCCCGATCGGCCCGCGCCGATTTTCGTTTTTTTTTTTTTTTTTTTTACCACGAGGAGGGCGACGGCGACGGCGATGAGGAGTAGAGAGTGGCGGGGCTCCGGTGTTGAAGCCCTTTTTTTTTTAAAAAAAAATCATGTACTTTTTTTTAAAAATCTTTGTATTTTTTTTTTTAATGGAATGGATTATTTTTCCCGTATATGTGTCGTAAATTTAATTCCGTATATCGCAATTTTAATTCCGTAAATGTAGTATATTTTGAATTGTTTTTATTGCGGCTGGCCTATGGCTGGCCTAAATCTGACGTGGCAGGTGGTTTTTTTAGTGTTGCTGACGTGGCAGAGAAGAGAATGGCTGGCCTATGACTGGCCTATTAACCATTGCGGATGCTCTAATGTTATGTCAAATTGGTGGGGGTTCCATTGGACTCCCAGTGATTGTATCCCCAAAACCTTGACTAGCCTAGTGGTAAAAGGTTCACATGCCAATATGTTAGACCCAGGTTTGATTTCTGTCAGGCGCATTTTAAGCTATTTGCTTGCATTTTTTATTTTAATTTGTTAATTGATTCAGTTTTGTTACATATGAACGTATGATTGGCTTAGTCATTAAATATAACATTTTATTATTTGTCTTCTAATTGGTGTGTTTGAGTAATAACAAACTGTTTTTGAAAACAATTCAAGCCTTTAACAAATGTTTTATCACTTTCAAATACTTCAATTATATTTTTATCATTTTCTGTTTTTTATAAATTGAAACTTAGCAAAATATTTTTTTTTTCTTTCTAATATAACTTATTTAATATGTTAATATTATATTCATATTTATATAACATATTCGTGACTAACAACTATATAAGGCACTCATAATTCACAAACTGTCTATATAATTCATAATTCAAAAAAGTAGAAGAAAATTAACAGGTTGAATTTTAAAGCTCTTAGTCTAAACAATTATATTTCGCACCCCCGAAACAAAATTTCTGGACCTGCCACTGTTTTAGTTTGTACCACAAAAGATGTCACACTTTAAAAAAAAAAGTTTCTCTCACATTAATATAAATATCTTATTTTTTAATTTATTTTCTAATTTCAGTTAACACACAAAATAACATCTTCTAAAATCTAGTGTCAATTTCCTGAGTATACCATCTATTATAGGATAAGTGAGTAGTATTATTTTTTCAAAATGAATGTAGAAAATGAAACGTTTTTATTAAGACGGAAAGGAGCTAGTAATTTAGGTCCTCGGATTTAGACTAATTTTGAAATGGGAAATGCTATGTGGCCACATTATGGCCAGCCATAAACTGGTTTAATAGATAAAAAAACCGATTAGTTTATAAGTTCCGGTTCAACTCAAATGATTCTTACTCTTATGCCCATGTAGTATTTAGCTGGATAAATTGCACTTTAAATTTATATTCCTATTTTTATCCCGCCAGCTTGCTCACAAAAGGGGCGCTTCTTTTTTTTCATTTTCAAATTCCCACGCCCTTCCCATTGTATTTCTTCCCTCTGTTTCTTTTTTTCATTTTCAAATTCTCTCTCATCCCTTAGCTTCTATCCCCATCCCACATATTCCTTCCCTCTCAAATCTCCCTTTACTTTTTCTATTTTCTGTAAAAATAAAATTTCCAAATTTAATATAGGAGCAAATATCAATTGAAATGAGTGTATCAAATTAATCTAATATTTGATTAAATTATTAAATCTAAAATTTTATTCAGTTAATCTTGACATTCATTGATACAACGGGGTATAAGATAACTTGGATCTATGATGAAACCAAATGTTCATATGAATTTAATGTTTAACTTATTCAGTTACTAACTTAAATCTAATAGTAATGCTAAACATAATTGTTTGATTTAATAAATTATTCAACTAAATATAATATTTAATTAAATAATTCAACTGAATGGAAGATTAAAGTGTCTTCAATTGTTAAATTATTCTAATAGTCAATTTAATTGTTCGATTGAATCTAAATTCAATTAATTACTGAATTTTTCTCGTCCAAGAATTGAATCTAATATTCGTATGAGTTTTTAAATTGAGTATATAAAACAAAGTTTAGACAAGCCTAAAACCAATTAAAGAAGGATTTGATCAATTATATAGTATTATAATACTAATTATGAACTATATTCTTTCACGGGGTTTTTTCATAATGAAAATGTAGACAACAAATAGAATATAAAAAATATTATAAGAAAATAAATAGATCAATTAATAAAATATTTTTTCCAAACTATTTAATCAGTCAAAACATTATATTGATATTAGTTGTGGGTTAGATAGCATTTAAGGTGTGATTATCATTTATAGAATAGATAGATTAACTATTTAATTATTCTTATCCAACAATTTAATTTACAAAAACTTATAATGAAATTTAAAGTTTGATTACATTATAATTAAAGGTGGTTCAATTTTAATATCTCAATATAGATAGATTAATTATTGAAATTTTCTTGTCCAAGAATTTAATCTAATATTTGATTGGGTTGTTGAATTGCGTACTCCCTCTGTTCTAAGGAAGATGATCCATTTTCTGGATGACGCAGGATTTAATGCCGTTTTATTTTGTGGAGTATGTTATGTGGAGAAAATAAAATAGAGACAAAATTATTTTTATTTTTAGTAATGAGTCATTTTGGGCATAGCAAACCAAAAAGAAAATTTATTATCTTCGGTGGAACGAAAGGATTATAAGATAAAATAAAAGTTTAGACAAGCCTAAAATCAATTAAACATGTGCATAGAGAAGGTAATTTTGCTGCAGACTTTCTCTCCCAATATGCATATAGCTTTGATAAAGGAGTTCATGTTCTTGATGGCCCTCCACCGGGTATGAATGTTTGGCTACTTCATGATAGATTAAGTGTTTCTTATTTGCGATAGTTTCTTGAGTTTTCTGGGTTGTGCCCAGCTTTCTTTACCAAAAAAAAAAAGAAAATTTGAATGTTGTTAATTTTTTATATTAGAAAATAAATAGATCAATTATGAAATTATTCTCGCCGAACATGTTGATAATATAACATTTTTGAATGTGATTAAGTTAATATTTTTACAAAACATATAGATTAACCATTGAATTATTCTTATCCATCTATTTAACTTAGTAAAAGTTTATAATGAGACTAAAATTTGATTAAATTAGTAATTTAAAGGTGGTTCAATTCAAATATCACAAAATAGATAGATTAATTATTAAATTTTTCTTATCTAAGAATTGAATCAATTCACTTAGGCCTGCTTAACCGGTTCTCCGGTTCTCGGGTACCCGGAATCGGAACCGAAACCGATCGGGTAATCGAAGAACTGGACCCGAAGAATCCGGTTCCGGTTCCGGTACCGGTTCTAATGTTTTCATAAATTCCGGTTCCGGTTCTACCCGGAACCGACCGGTTCTTACCCGGAACCGAATAATATATATTAAATTTAATTTTTTTTTATTAAAATTGAAGTATAGTAATTAATGGTAATTCATTTATTATTATCAAGGTTGGTTTAGATTCTTTAGTTTTACTGAATGTATTCCTTTGCTACTTTGATATTGCTTAAAATAAATGCTACTCTTGGTTTGACAATATAATTTTCCAATTTATGTGTTTGGATCATTATTTACCATTATAATTTGAGTGCCTTAAACAAAAATAATTTTAACAGATCATGAAAGCTCTGAGAGGAGTCAAGGTGGAGGTTACTAATCGAGGAAACATGCGAAAGAATATACCGTAACTCTGGTTTGACATCACAGACAACTCGTGGGCTAACGTGAGAATCAAATTTCTTGATACTAAGTGGAGATAATGTAATTTTTGTTATATATAAGTTAAATCTAGTTTGGTGTCAGATTAAAATTAGGTAAATAATAAACAACTTTTCGTTAATTAGTATACTTAAATCAAAATTAAAACTACAAATCGGTTCCGGTTCGGAACCGGTACCGGCCGGTTCTTACCCGGTCGGTTCCAAACCGGAACCACCCGGTTCCGGTTCCAAGATTCATGAGATTTTGCAACCGGGTACCCGGTCAACCGGACCGGGTAGAACCGGAACCGGCCGAATAAGCAGGCCTAAATTCACTTGTTCAATTTAATCTAAAATTATTTAAGAAATTTAAATATTCAATTTTATCTAAAACTATTTAAGAACTTTAAATATTCAATTTAATCTAATATTACTAATAATAAAAACTCTAAACTTTATTCATAATTTTCAATCGAATCAAATAGTATCAATTAGAAACTCAAATTCTTAATCGAGACAAAGTTCATCAATCCAATCTTTCAAGATTGATTTCACATTCAATTGTTAATACCAATTCCTTCTATAGGTAAATTTACAATAAAATAATATTAATTCACATATCAAATATTTGGAGTATTATGCTATATCAAAAAAAAAAAAAAAAAAAAAAAAAAAAAAAAAAAACTAATTACAATTAAGAATATTATATTTTATTCTAAGACTAGTCACTTCTAAACTAAAAATTTTATTTTTTTAATATTCTAATTTTGAGCTTATCATTCATTATTTATTCTATGAATACTCATTCCGAATTAAGAACATTATTTGTTGTATTCTATTTATTGTTTACATTTTCATTATGAACTATTCTTTTCGGGGTTTACGCATATTTTTTTTAATTCATCCATAATTTTTTTGTCAAACTGATTGTACCATAATTAAGGTTTATTAGGACGTGTGATGCCATCTACTGATGTACATGAGAGAATCACATTTCCATGGATTAAATTTCACTAAAGTGGTATACTATAATACGCCTTTATACTTATATTAATGTATGAGCAATCAATTAATTATGGCTTCTTAGAGCACTCCCAATACTCTCCCTAAAAACTCCCTTATTTCTCCCTAACTCCTGCCACATCAGCGCCACATCAGCATCAAAATTTATCCCCAGTTTTTAGCCAACTTTTAGCCAACTGCTCCAATGGTTTCTCCCTTATTTCTCCCTTATTTCTCCCTAACTCAACATTTCATTTTTACATCATCATTTTTAATATTATTTAATTTTCCCTACAAATGTGTTTAATAAATAGATTTATAAATGAACAATTCGTCGTTGTATTAATCATTGGAAAATATAATACAACGAGAAAAAAAAAACTACAAATAAAAAACCATAAAAAACAAGGATTTAAAAAACTAAGAGGGAGGAGCGTCCGGCGAGAGGTCCATCTTGATCTTCATATTTTGGATGGTCGACCAGAGGGACTGCTTCTCTTCTGGGGTTCCGCCGCCGGTGAAGTACAGCGTGTACAACTGCGCCAGAGTGGCGGCATTGGAAGAGAACGTGGCTTGTTGTAAGAACGGGGATTCCGACTGGGCATCTGACGATGTGCCCTTCCCCTTCCGCCTCCCCTTCGCCTTCTTCGCTCCCACAGGGCGCTCGTGCGGACCATCCTCAGACAAGTCGATGGGGATCGCGCTGCCCTCACTCTCCGCACCGCTAAGTCGCGAGCGCACCGATTTCCCGTGCAGCGCGCTGTGCATCTCCTTCCGGAATTTGGGGAGATCCTTCAGCCTATCATAGATTTTCCAATACTTGAAGCCCTTCGACAAGAACTGGCCACTATACATCCGGATGGCCTCATCTCGGACCATGTGCTCGTTCTGGCCACTCGTCATGTTCGTCATCAAGTTAGAATATATACCGTTGAAATGGGCGCAGTCCCTCATGAGGCGCTCCCAATGCCGGCGGATCGCCTCACTGCCATGGTCCTTCATCGAGGCAGTCTTGTTGGTCGTGTACTTCTCCGTAACCTGCGCCCAGAACATGATCTCAGTCCGGTAGTTGCTGCGCACCGGGTCTTGCGTCGTGTCCGCCCAGCAGTTGGCTATCAGCTCGGACTCTTCGAGAGTGTAAGTAGTCCTTGTCCGCTTCGGCTTCTCATCGGAAGCCGTATCGTCGCAGCCGTCGACGTCGCGCGCCTTCCCCTTCCCGCTCCTGGAAGGCGGCTCGGCGGGCGTTTCTTCCACCTCGTAGTCGTCCGTGCTGAGTGTCGGATCCGTTGTGTACGTCGCGGCCTGAGATTCTTCGTCGCCCTGGGGTTGATCCAGGGGTGTCGAACAACGATGTGACTATCTGGGGGCGATACACATCGTCGGCTGGAAAGGGCATGCTGAGGGCAGACTGGAAGTACGGAGAAAGTCTGCGTGGCGTAGGAGTCTGCAATGGGGACGGACCCGCATATGGATATTGGCCGGGAGGAGAACCCATCGACAACAACGAGCTCATCCACTGCTCATTTGCTTCATCAGTGTTGGGAATTTGCGAACTCGACTCTTTGCCCTTACCCTTACTTTTTCAAGAATTTTTCCTACTAGAGCTCATAATTTTGAAGATTGAGATAAGAGATTGAAAAATTGAGAGAATTGTGTGTGATGAATGGAGGAGGAAGAGGAAGTATTTATAGTGGTGGAATTATAGATATAGCCGTTTTAAAAAAAAAAAAAAAAAATTATCGCCGAACATCGCCGAATCGCACCCACGGTGGGCGGCGATGTTTCGGCGATGGATCGCCGGTTGGCGTTAATTCGGGAGGAATAACGCCGAGAATTCGCCGAAATCGTCCCATTGGCCGGCGAAAACTCGCCGATTTTCGGCGAAAAATTGCCGAGTTTAACGCCAAGCCCATTGGGAGTGCTCTTAGATTCAAATTCCAAGAGGCTATTAAATACGTATCTTTAATTCAAAATTTGAAACATATAAATTCCCTCCATCAGCAAGAAACGAGATAATTAAGGGAATTAGAAAAAACAAAAATAAGATCCAGGATATATATGTAATTTTCATTTATCCACTAACTCTAACTAATATTTTATTCAATAACTAACACTTAAATTTACTAATTTATTCTTGTGTGGCTAGCCATAATGTGGCCATTTAGGATCACTCTTTTGAAATGAATTGATAAAGTTGATATGCACTAGAGTTGACAAGTTCTCCCCATTTTGTTCTCTTTTTGTCTTTTTGTTTTAGGTCATAAATGATTACCTAACTACCATTAAATTATAAACCATTTTGGCATAGTGTAGACCATCATGCATAATTGCATTCATTATCTTAGGAAATAATGATAATAAATTATTGAATGTAAACGTAAAGGTCCTTCATTTTGTGCATATCCTATATTCACCTACTTCATCCCTATTTGGTTCTTGTGTTTCCCAATTAAGTTTGTTTAAACCCAAAAATGTTGTGGAATTTATTAATTTGGCTTATGGAGTAGTCATTTTTTTAGAATACCATGAAAATTGAATCAAATATTTCTCTATCAAATTGAAACAATAAACCTCATCTTATTTAATTATATAAGTAGTAGTAATAAAATACATGAATTCATGGCCATTGATAATCACTAAGGGCCAAATGAAGCAACATAGGACACTAAAATGATTGGCAATGAATATTATGTTCTTTATTTGTACTCAAATTCTGTTCCTGGGAAAAAAATTATAACCAGATATACTAGCAAATATCAATAATACAATGTGATACAAAAGAATTTTAATAAATCTTCATCTATTAATCAGAATTTCCCTCAAACATAACGAAAATTTGTGGTAAGTAGTAACTAAAATTTTTACATATTATAATCCCCAATTTATTTGACGATGTTGAGGTTGAGCGTGAAAAGTCACATTCAATGAAAATTCACAATTAATTGCGTATTATGTAGCAGTTCTGAAAGTTGAAATAATAATCAAGTGGAGTATAATTTTCACGAAAATCATGTGAACATAAGATTATACGAAAAATAGATTTATTTAAACATTGAATATTTTTTTTGAAAGATAACAACATATTTTACATAAAACTAATAAAAAGAAAAGTAAAGAAATCGTGATTATAGGTTCGCAAAATTAACCGCTGCCGCACCGGAATCACATCACGCGCTTGGCAGCCTTGGGCGGCCGGCGGCGCGTCTTGCCGCTGTTGCCGAAGGCGCCGCAGAGTCCGCAGGCGGAAACCCTAGGGGACGGCGGCTCGAGCGGCGGCGGAGCTCTCCCCGCGCGTCCGCCGCTGGATCGGCTCCTCTCGACTGCGATTCCGCCGCTTAGAGCGGAATTCTCGGCGGCGGCGGATTTGACGTTTTGAGATCGCTTGTTTTTGTATTCTTCCTTTTGTTGATCGGCTAGCTTGTTGAGCTCTCCAGAGAGGAATTTGTCGTCCCATACGAATCCCGAGGATCCTTGTCTCCTGAATGATACTGCTGATCTCTGCAACCCTGCCATCTTCAATTCCTGTCTCTGTCTCTCTCCCTCTCTCTCCCTGTGTATATACACCTCGACGGAGGCTGGGGTTTTGAGGAAGAAGGATTTTGATTTTGGGGGAAATTTTTTTGAGTGAAAAATTATCTGTTTCTATGTGTGTATTTATTTATATATATATACGCGTTTGTATTTATGAATTAATAGATGATGACGAAAGTCCAAACCTGCATTTACATTTCAGCCCCTTAAAATATTATATATTTGCGCCAAATTAAAAGTTTATTTGAGGAATGCCGAAATGGGGCCCACAATCTCCAATTTTATTTGGCGGAATAACTAAAGTTAAAAATTGGAATATAAAACGCGAATGAGTATTTGTGTGTATATTATTTGGTATATATTTATTTTCATTCTTGCTTTATATCTTCCTATAATTACGTTAGCAATGCCGTTTAAGTAATTAATTTCCAACCATTTATTTCTGTTTTCTCTTTGTTCGGTGGGAAAGGCATGAACTTTGTATTCAAGAATTGAGCTAATAGTAAGACAATAGGAAGTTGTATAGAAATTACATAATAAATCATCATCAGTTTGCTTGTAAACTAAGAAAATTTGGATAATGAATTGAGCTCTAAAAAAGTATTGAAGACATTTATTTTTTTTAAAATAGCAATGTAAAATAGCCAGATCAGAATAACTATTGAATAATTCAAAACTATAAGCTAAAGCCGCCAAAAAAGTGTGAACCGGAATTGGACTTTCGTACTCAAAAAACAAATCATGAGACCACAAATTTATTTCATATACTTAAGGTTTTCCTTCTTGCCTCAACTTATACTCTACCACGTCCACATGTATATAATATATCTAAATGATACCAATGATTATTTTTTATAAAATACTAATAAAGATTGTTGTATAACAAATTTAGGAAATACAACCTTCGCCAAAAGCCTTAATTTCTTGTGTATATAAGTGCAACCATGGGATCTCGGTAGAACTAACATTTGCATTATATGATTATCACATTTTTTTGCAGTTGAATAAATAAATTAACTAGAATATCATGATGTATAGAATGAAATCTGGTTGGTATTAATTAATCCAGAAAAAAGGATCTGGTTGTTGTTTCTGGATGATTCTTAAGAATGTTTAAATCCTTTTGGATGATAATTGAGTGAAGGAAGTCTAGATAAAATCATGGAGAATCTATTTGTGCATTATTGTTTTTCAACTAGCCCATCTTCTCTACATAAAAAGTAAGTATAAATTAAGTTACATTTTAAATTAAATATGTGATACATCCGTGCATATAAAGGGGTGGATTATAAAGTATATAAACAAAACAAATTATTAATTCAAAATAGGAATATATAAGAGAGTTTATATTAGATAATAGAATTAATGGATACCGGTTGTGATCAAATTTCAAATGTGTACACATCCAAAACGACTAGTATTTGATTGAAAATAATGACAATTAAATCATGTTTTTCGTGCCGACGTGTTCATAAGGACCACCTGACCTTAAAAACATAGCATTTCCATTAATTTTTATTTTGCATTCTTTCGTTCCATAGTAGTAGAGTCATTTTCCTTTTTAGTAAAAGTCAACATATTTCTTCTCACATAATTTACCCTTTTTACTTTATTCTCTCTTTATTCCCTACCTTTTTTCATTTCCTACTTTACTATATTCATTTACTTAAGTCATTTAAAATATTTTTTCTTAAATTACATGTCTTAAAGAACCACCTCAACTACCGCAGAATGAAGGGAGGAGTGCACATGAAATAATTACATACGTAAAATATAGTATTTAAATTTTGGTTTTTAATTAGCTCTGTTTTGGGTACAAGATATTTTTAAATTGGGTGAATGCAAATTTCGTTGGCATTAAATTCAAAATTTAACGTGCTATGAAAATCCAAATTCCAAAAGAAAAAAAAAATTGGAGTTTGGCGGCAACACCACCTTCGATGAACAAAACCGAATATCATTAGTTCACCTTTGGTTTTTACATTAAACCTAAGTGAATCTTGTCCAACAAAGTTTGTTAGTGGTACTATATAACTACACTATTTATGGAGTGATAAATTCCGAAAAGAAATTAAAATTCCTGTATTCGTTAGGAATAATTAATGTATTAATCAGAAATAAACCTTTTTTTATCACATGTATTTTACAAAAACTAAAAACAATACATTATCTTGATTAATAAACCGAGACGTGTGATTAACTATCAATGTTGATTATTTTTCTAGTCAAAACGGTGATTGAATCAAATTAATTAAATAATGGGAGATATACAGTTGTGATAACAATGATTGGGTTGCCGCCTTTTATGATCGCTTCATTATTCAGCTTTTGAATTTGGTGATTGTTTCAAATCTCTCTAAGATTATGAATATCACAAATTCTCCTACTTAATCACTACATTTATTTAATTGTCAATAATGTCATCATCACCTCATCACTTTTGTCTCTTGTAACTGAATCAAGTGATAAGATACGTATCAGATATTCTATTTGGGCACAATATTTTTAAAGATACATACGAAACTAATTAATATAATCATGATTATGTAGGTTAATTTTGGACTATGTGACAAATATAAATATTTTAAATATATATGTACTATAATTATGATGGTGCTGGTTTTATGGAGTAATAAACATTTGAGGAAGACTACCTAATACTTATTAGGAGTACTTGTGGAGGCCAACTGCATATTAGTTAATGGGGGTGGTAAACTGTCATTAGTTGGAGTTTTTTTTATAGTTTTTTTACTTTTATATATGTATTAAAAACATTTAAATTATTTTTGTAAAATCCAAGTGTATTTTGTCCCCAAAATGGTGGGAAGCTCCTAATCCATTAAATTTATTGATCTCTTTTCTGACCAATTATAGTAAATTTTTTAGCTCATTACTAAAAAGTAGAATCCCCTCGAATGCAAATTTTTGCAAAGATAGGTTTGAAGTTTGAACTAGTATATGATAAAAAGGTTAAGAATTGACAAGGAAATTTCATTTCACGTTATATTAATATAGCAAACTTCCGTAAAATATGGTCCGTGATTAATAAATTAATTCAAAGCGAAGCATATATTTAAGTTCCAATAATTTTCAATAGTTTTTTGTTCTTTTTTAAGTATTAAATAATATTGAATCGTTGCAGACTTGAATCTTATTAAAATAAACGATTATATGTTATATGCCATGCACTTAAACAATGGGGTATATATAGGAGTAGTACTTTTTTAAAATTATGTTTGGCACATAAACTATTACCAAGTCAAAAACAAGTTTACCTAGTCAAATTCAACAAATTTAATTTTTCAGTTAAAAATGTACTCCGTATTTTTTGTCTTGTTAGACACTCGTCTTCTGTCTACAGAATATTTAAAGTCGACTTGAATAAATAATAATCACAACTTTAAAAATAATAAAATAAGCCCATTCATGACATCTTCGAGTTTTCTATGTTTTGTTAAGTCTAGATAATTAAGAAGTTTGTGATGCGTAAACATATGATTTTATAACTAAACATATGCTCGTTGCCATTTCAATCAATTTGAATGGTATCTTTTTATAATTATTTGTTTTATTTCTCCACTAAAATAAAATACTTATTTTCTTTATCGAAATAGTATGTTATATGTAGTTAGGTCCAAGCTCATTCTTCAAATGCCTATTTTTGTTGTTATTGTTTTTGGTTTTAGTCAAAGGGCCATTGATTCGGTTGAATTAATAGTATGTTTGTTAATCTACCATGCATTTTTTTTATTTGTCTAGCTCGTTGATTAGACGCGTAATTCAATCGCCTTTATTTAATAAATTTAGCACAATTCAATTAGTAGTTCATACATGATTGACTTATTGAAAACTTATGCAATTATGCTAAGGGACTTTTGGTTGCTTATTATTTCAACTTACTACTTTTGTTCCATGTTCCAGCCTATACTTTTAAGAAAAACCAGGTTTTGTCTATTTTCTTCTATTTTATTATAAATAGATGAAAAATGATATTGGTTTTTTAGTGCCTTTGCATTTTCTGGTGACTGCTATATAGTGTTAAACTACTATTTTGGAATGTAAAAGGCATAATTGGATTACGTTTCGATATGGAAAATGATAATAATCTGTCGAATTATTTGCCTCTTGAATTTGCAGTTTGTTACTGATTTATATGTTCACAGATTTAATGGCTGATGAAGACCATAACTAAGTTTCCATTGAAATTGAAGAATGGTTATGTGGCCGTGTGGGCACAAATTTGATTAACAAAAATTTAATTTAAATTGAGTGATTATATTAGTGATTACATTCCATCCGATTTAAATTTTAATACCGAGAGAAATTAATGATATGTACCCTATCATATTTAAGTTTCATTTTAGCCCTAACTATTTCTGTGCATCGCACATATATCGCATTTGCAGCGCACGAAGAAATAATCTGATTATCTATAAAGTTAAAACTTAATTTTCTTTTAGAATAATCCTATTATAAGTAATAATATTAATTCACCAATTTCTTTCATTTTCTTAATTCACCCTTATTCAAGACCATAGTTAGTTATATAGAGTATATAGTTGTTGCACCTGGCTGCTTTCCAAGCACATTATAATATTCTCGGATAGTTCACCATAGTATAGTTATTGGAGAAGCCTTAATTGCACTTTGCATGCAGCTAAACTCTTGAAATTCAACGAAGCGGAAACAGAAACCTTGTTGCTTGTTACTCCTGACTTGCCTTAATAGCTCCAAATTTATGAAATTCCAGTCGCTAATACAAACTTATATATTGTACAAACTCAAAACTCCTCAACACAACTTCAACACAGTTTCAATACAATATCAACACAGTGTAAAATTTCAAGATTTTAATGTCAACACAGTATCAATACAATATCAACACAACATCAATCATTGACTACCGTTGAAATTCTGTTGACATTTTTCTGTTGATGTTTTTTTTGATCTGTTGACATTTTTCAATGGCCCAGATCATAGTTTTGAGTTTTTACAATATTTAGAGTTTTCATTTGATCACATCCCTCCATCCTTATAAGAATCTTGTGCATCAATATTGACGCTTTCATAGTTGTCACAGTGGTCATAATGCCATTAAACTCTGGCGTACTTCTGTAGACCTTAAATCAAAGGCCGAGATCCAACACTTTTTTTGTTTTAACGATAACTATTTTCGTGCATTGCACATACATCGAACGAAGAAAAAAATCTAATTCTCAACAAAAGAAACATCATATTTTGGAAAAAAATGTTTTATATGTAATAACATTAATTCACCTATTTAATTCAATTTAATCATATCCCAGCATCTAATATCAGATTATTAAGAACCTAGGTTTCATCATTGTGGCCGTCTAAATTACTTCAACCTTAGAAAATTTGAATAATCCACACATGTCTAAAATCTAAGAAAACTGAAGAAGAAAAGAGATGAGACGTGAAGCTGTTGTTATTAAATCGGACAAGGAGATAATGTATATACTATATACTACATAAAAATGAATCTTTGAAAGAAGCTAAATGTTGATGAATCTATCAGCAAGATGTTGAGGGAATATAATTGTTCAGTTATGGTAAATTACATTCTATGTAGATGGGGGAAGATGGTTTGAATTGGGCGTGTAATTCACTGGGCACTAGTACAATAGTCTGTATTCGGCCCAATCAAATCCATCTTAGGCCCAGCCCATTTATATTTTCGGCGGCTAAGTTTTCACGTCTCCCGCCAAAAAGTATGCTCAGCCAAATTACCCAAATATCTTTCTCTTCATCAGCTCAGCTCCGATCTTAATTTCTCGGCCATCGACTTCACCTGATCTCTTCAATCATCCAAGATCTGTTATCAGAATCTTCCGCCTTCCTCAGTTTCAAATCTCAGAAACGGTAATCGCTGGTTGATGGATGAAAACCTTTTTATTTTGCGTTATTCTTTTTATTTTATACCATCTTATTTAGTACTCCGATATGATTCTTTTAGAAGGTCTAATTGTAATACGATATGGAAAATTGATACTTCTTCCGTGAATCTATTCATCATGTTTGATTGTTCGTTTCCGGTTAGTGTTCGCAGCGAATTTCTTCAGGTGTTAATTTATTTGTTAGAAACGAAAATTTGGGGAAGAAACACCGAGTTTAGCGGTGATACACTTTTCTGCTGATGAGTTGAGTATCTGAATGTGGTGTGCGCGTGTAAATTTTTATGGTTGGTTACCTTTACTGTTGTTTCTCTCTACTCCATCTGCTCTAATTAATTTTCCAATTATCGTTATCTGCTTGTTTCACTCAGTGTTCGTATTTGTTCATGTGTCAGTGTCATTCGTTTTATTCGTATTGATCGGAGGGGTTTTTTGCTGAGGAATTTTTGTACCTATCATGTTTGATGAAATGCTCATGTTGCAGTTTGGCTGTAGAAAGTTGAATCCGTTTGGAATTTGAGGAAAGATGTACGGGAGAAAAGCAAGTGAGTTAGTGAAGGAATTTGCTAGTGTTGAGCATGGGCAGATTTTTACTTTCAATGTAAGCAACATAGATCTTTAGAGTATGTGGAGCCTGATTTGCATTTTTATTGGCCTTGTTTCTTTGATGGTATTTATAGGCCTGAGTGACTTTGACTAAGGATTATATAGAAACTATGTGTGTTTATGTGTGTATTTGGAATGAAGATGATTATAATTCCATTTCAATGCTGCAGACTGCAGCAGTAAAATGCTAAAGTAAATGTTTCGATTACAATAGCATTTTACATTCGAAGAGTTTTGCACTTTTGAGTTTGTACAATGTGGAAGAGTTCCTTTATCTATGTCACTGTTAACAAATTTAGTACTCCTATTAGATACCTAGACCTAATAGTAGGTTAATAATAAAGTCTTTCTTTGGGAAAATGGAATTTAGATTGAGCTTAGTTTGGATAGCAATATGAGTGATCATTGGCTTGTGGCTACCACATAGCAATTTTTCTTGTTCTTCTGAACTATGACCCCCTTTCTTTTTAAGTTCATTAATCTTAATTAACTAGTTTTGCAATCAAGTGTAGGTGACAATATAGGAGGAATATGTCAATTCAGACAAGCTATCTATATTACTCAACATGATTATGCCTTTCTTGTCAGGATCCAATTGTAATTTTTTTTGTCCATTCCAGTTCTTTGCATTATTTATTTCAAAATCAACATCTGTTTGTTTGCATACACAGAATGACCTTTTCGCTCAAGTGCTGGAAGAATGTGACGGACATCTCCTTCACCTTCAGCCTTTAATGAGGTAAGCTTTCTAGTGCATTGTGTATGTTCCTTGTATGTTGCCCTTTTTTCCATAACTTTTGATGATACCAGGAAAATACAAGAGCACGAAGATAAATTGAAAGATAAAAATAGATCACAAGAGGAGATCGGAACTTCAGAAGATGAAATGAGTAAATCTCAAGCTGAGAAGACACTGATCCAAAATGCTCTGAAATCTGATCAGTTTGGGGCACTGGTCCATCACCTCTCACTAGTTCGGAATAAGCGCTGTCTCATGGCTTATGTGTGAGTAATCAGAACTTATTCTTAAGGAACACTTTTCTTTTAACCGCCTTGCCCTCATCCTCGCCTATAGATCACATTCTCTGGTATTATAGATATAAAAGGGCAGAAGTCATCAGGAGCTTGGGATGGATGGTCGACAGTGTGCTTCCTGAAGAAATTCAAGAGAAACTTAGTACTTCTGAAAGAGAATATTTCAAAAATCACGCTGCAACTCTACAATCATACATGGCAGAGCTCGACCTTCATCTGACTGTGGTAACTAATTTTCTGCGCCCAACCTTTTGCACTGTATGCGATAACGTTTGAGATGGAGAGTATGTCGTTTAGTCTTCTAATGTTAAGGTGACATACAGGATATGATTCCTCCAAAGGATCCCTACATAAAGGTGAGAGTTCTCGATGATATTGGCGAGATTGCACTGAGTGATCAAGTAGCCAACTTAGCGCGGCATGCAATCATGTTCTTGCGAAGAACTGATGCAGAGCAATACATCACACAGGTAGCTCTGCAGTAACTTCTTCTCTGCTATTGGATTGGAACTCTTTTGTAACATGATAGCTTATTGATATGAGCAGGGCCAAATGGAAGAGCTCACAGGCTGATTTCAATGAAGGGTGTAATGTATGACACTGTTTCATGTTTTAAGCTGTAGTAGAAACCAAACTGGTGAAGGTCCATTTTTCTTACACATGTCAACTTCACTTGCACCATATTATGAGATTCGTATGTCAAATTGTCAATAGCTTGTTGGTGTGTGTGGTGCACGTAAAAACTATGGATGTCATGGATAAAAAAATTGTTGAAAAATTGTGCCTAAATTGTTACGCCGTGGATTTTCATCAAAATTCAACTTTCACATTGGTTGCACGCGATTTTACATTTTTATGTTTTTCCCATATGCTAATTAACTATGTCATGGCTAGCCATATAACCAAAAAGGAAAAAACAATGTCATGTGTATGAGAGTTGGCCAAGTAATGCCTCTAGATCTTTGGTTTCAGGTTCAAATTCTTCATGACACGGGCTTTTAATTTAAATTCATTTACCATTAAAAAAAAACAAAATAGATTAGCTAATAAGTCCATCTCTCTCAAATTATTTTCAAACTCTAATTCATTTTCTCTATCTATATCTAATACCCACTCATCTTTCCATATTTATCACACAAACTTTCTCAAAATTTATCTCATTCTTCCATTCCCCACTCCTCAAAATTCCACATGTCGCACGTTATCAAATAGTAATTTTCGAATTTACTGATTGATGTAGCAGATGACATGGGACTAGAAATGAGGTTAAACTCAAGTCCGCAGATGTGCTTCAATAACTTCGTTTCTCACATCGAATACTTCTTGGCACCTTCATCCACTATGGAAAAAATCTCATTTCCCTCTCTTCGGATGGGCTGGTTGCATCTCATCAACTAGTTCCATCGACGAGAGGTTGGTGAGACATTTGGGTTGAGATTATTGAAATTGATTTGAATATTTCAACTAATTTTTAATAAATGAAGTAAGTGCAACATAATGTTATTATGACTCGAGATCAGTGTATATAAGTAGTTGTAGTAACATAAACGCAATGCATAATGATGAAAAAATATACTCCCTCCGTTCCATAATAGTGGAGATATTTCTTTTCGGCACAGAGATTAAAAAAATATATATTAGGTGAGTTAAATAAAAGAAGAATAAAATACGAGTAGTAAATGTGAAAGGTGGATAGATGAAGGGAGAATATTAAAGTATAGTAAAAGAGAGTAAAATAAGTGAGAAAATGTGTTAGCTTTTACTACCGAAATAGCAAAATGACTCTACGTCTACCACTATGTCATGTAGTAATACTACAAAGATATTTCTTCGTCTAAAATATTTTTGTTTGGATATAGCTAGAATAGTTGAGCCTGGTTGTACTTTTTATTTCATACTACCTAGGCTTATAATTCAAACTTGTTTTGTAGTAACAAGTTCAGATTCCTGTCTAGTTGGTGGGCTTTTCTTTGAAATGAGGTCAGAGATTCATTATGGAAAATCGTCGTGAATTTTGAGGAGAGCATAGGTCTTATCACAGAAATCGGCAGCAGTTAAAAACAAAACCAGACAGAAAAAGAACAAAAACCCATGGTCTGATGGCCATCTTCTTACAGCAACTAAAACGAAGTCTTTGGTTGATTTGCCGGCCACGGCCAGCAAACTCTATAAGATATCATTTTTGTTGCTGTATAAAATTCAGTTTTTAGTGTTGTCATCTAAAGTTGCGGTGGCGGTGATGGGCAGCCACGTCAGCACGCCTGCAACTTCCGGCGCCGTGGCTCAAGAATGTGTTGTTGCGTTTCTTGAAATGGAGAAGGACGCTACGAATAATGATAAGCTAGTGGAGTTCGTCCGCAGCCACTACGTGAGCAGGCTCAACGCAGCCGACTTCTGCTCCCTGCTCCAACGACGGCAAGCTTCAAATGATCACAGCTTCATCCATGACTTATCCACTCTTTACATCGCACATTCCACCATGGAGAAGACGCTGAAGTCGAAGGACCAGAGCTTCTGCAAGCAGCTCCGTTCCATAGGCGTCTCCAAGAAGGCCTCTGCGGTTCTCTTCACTGCAGCGGCCGTGATCTGCGCGGCCGCGGCTGCTGCCAGCGCCAATGCCAATACCAAGAGGGCCTGTTTGGCGCGGTAGGGAAATGGGTGCATTCAGTGTTGAACAAGCGTGAGAGGGTTGTGAGGAGAAACAAGGAGGTAACAGAGCTTATGATTATGGGCGCCAAAGTCGGCATGAAAGATGTCGACAGCATTCATACGGTCGCGCAATCGCTGTTGGAAGGCAGCTTCAGCTTTCAAGACTTGCTAGATAAAATCGACTACTACGGCGGTGAGATGAAGTGGGTTAAACAACTTGTGCTGCAATCTATCACTAAGCACTTGGATTAACTATCTTCTAAATACGGTTACTTGTATCCTAATGGTAAATTTATTACCACAAATAAAAGGTGTGAATGATCACTTAAAATCGTTGGAAAATCCGGTAAAAGTCAGTTGATTTGATCGAAACCATTAGTTTTTCGGTTCAAAATCATCGCGAAAAAACCTTTGGACCGACACGTTCAAGTATCTCATATGACCCAATAAATCTCGGACTCAGTTTACCATTCTTTTTAAATCAGAGTACCTTAATCCAAGGAGACAATTTTAAAATTATTAATTTTGGAACTTTTTGTTCTTTGATTCTTAAGAGTTTTTTTTTTTTTTTGTTAGTTTTAAGATATCATATAAATAGTAAAATTCCCTAAAATATACACATACATCCAAATCATTCTGACCAACACCATAAGCAGTAGGGTTAAATTTGTATGTTGGAGATTCACAAAGTGAATAGTGAATACCAAAGCAACATTTAAAAAAAACACATGTAATTCCTTTTTTGTTTTAGTCTCTTCGTCCTCTGCTCATCCGAATGTTAATGGCCCTCGATGCCATAGCCCTCAAGTTAGCTCTCGCAGTTGCAGGTGCAAGTGAGCCCCTCCTCGGGTCGTCGGGTCCCGTGAAAGCCTCCATAAATTCTTCCCTCTGCAGCCTCAGGGCCAAAGCAGCATCCCTGTCCTGGCCCGGCAGCTCTGTTCTTGCAGCATCTCCTCTACTCGACTGAGCCCGGTTTCTGATGCGTTGTTCGCGGTTTCTTCTCCTCTCCGCAGAATTGTTAATCGACTCAAGACTACGCAGTTCCACAACACCTCTGCTTTGCCTAGTATGTTGGCTCCTTGTTCTAGATTGACAAGGCTGCTCGAGGGCCTCTGTGGCAGACTCATCGGCTGCCTTCCTCGCCTCTACCTCCTGTGGGAACAGCAGCTGCACCGTGTTCCACAGTACCGTGTTCACTTTGCAGTACTTCCCCGTGCTGCAAATTTTCGCGTTACATGTTAGTGAAGTCAAGAAAAATCGAGTTAGATGATCACGAATAGCCTGTTATTATGTTGCTTATAACCATACCTAATGATCTGCCTGCATTTGGGGCACTTCCTCCCGCATCTATCAGCCGCGGAGCTCAAGCATTTCTTACAGAAACTACAAAAAAGAACATGAACAGAAACCTTGAGGAGATATGGCTTAGGTTGTGTATAAATCATGACAATCCATCTAGTTCAAAAAATTTACCTGTGTCCACAAGGCGTGGTACTCGGTTCATAACATATCTCCAGGCAAATCTGCAAATTCAAACATATTTCAACCAGTAAGTTGCATAACATCAGCATAAGTGCAAAGGAATGTGGATGAATTATCTCTTTTCTTACAGCACAAGAGAGCTCCTCCCGGAGGCGATCAAGGCATGGAATCGAAGGGGTTGAGCTGGAACCACCACTGCTCTTTGCATCCACTTCCTCATCTGCCTTACTAGGCTTTTCAACTTCTGCAATGGCTGTCACATCTTTACTAGTTGATTCACCCTCTTTACTAGTTGATTTTGACTCATCTTCATCGAGATCAAGAACAGTAACGGGTATGGATGCAGGGCTTCGTCTCTGAGCCCTCCGTTTTCTACATACATCGAATTTAAACACGTAACTTAGCAAAACATGCTGTAACAGACGAATCAACATCGATAACAAAGTCATAAATGCAATTCAATTGCTTCTTTTACTTCCATACTTCATACATGGAAATCTCATCCACAAAACACAAAATTCAAAGCCACTAGGATACATAAGAACCATGTATAGGAGATAAATTCCACAGAAGCAACATTGGGCAATCTTATGATTCGATATAAAAATAGATTTTTTCACTTCAACCAGCTCTTGTTCACATAAATAATCAAGATTCGAATTTAATAAACAAGATGAAGGAACTAGAAAAATCATAGACCTCAAAGACTATAGATTTGCTCTAAATCTCCCAAAATTGCATACAACTAGGCTACATACAGCTAAAGATCAGCACATAAACGAAAATAAATTTCCTAAAACCATAATCGAAGATACTAATTATAAAATCTAAAGGCAAAGGTCGATTTTTCTTATACTAGTAATTTCCAGAAAAAATATAAACAATCAAACACATACACAATAAAAAAAAGGGGAATTCGATGTGTTAAACTTTGACCAAATCCAACCTTCTTGAATTTGTCGGAGGGGTTTTCAAACTTTGCAAGTCGATTCTCTTCTTCTGCTTGAACTGTCGATCGGGAGTGTCTTCGACGATGAGGCTTGCGAGCAGCAGCGCCTCTTCGTCCCACCCAGCCATCGCGGCGACTGATCGGAACCCCGGACTGAATAAACTCTCATCTTTCTGGCCATTTTCTGTGATTTCTTGTCGTTTTTTGGATGGATTTCCCGAGATTCCGGGGCTTCTGCTCGAATTCGCTTCAGCAACCATCTTCTTCTGAAGTTTAGGGTTCCAATATTGCGGAATTATACTGTTGATTTTGGGGCAAGTAAGGAAAAATGTTGTACTCTACAACGGTCATAAAGATTGAAGGGTAAGTCAAATTCAAATTTTTACAATAACGGCTACTCTAGTCAAGCCAGATTTAACCCCTGGAACCGCTACTGCCCCAGTTAGCAATTATCATGTCATTCATTTCAGAGTTAATATTTTTATTTAATACTATCTCCAACATACAGTGTTTCTTTATTATTCCTAAAAACATGATTACTGCAACAAAATGGTTTTGTTTATACTAGTAGTACTATTTAAGGATCAATTTAATTGAACTGAAATTGATTGTTTTTTTGAAATTACGGTGCAATTAAGAAACTACAAAATAAATGGAAAAGAATGTATCACAAAAATTGATGAAATCACACAGGTAAAGTATATTACATATAACATTGGTCTATTCGGTTTTAAAATCCCAACACATTGATTGAGTTTATTTTTCACTCTAAAGAACACTAAACTATAGCTAGTTCTTCAAATTAATGCTAGTTTAACACATTACAAGTTCTTTCGCGTTAAACTATTAATAATATAACTTCTATCCTATGTTAAATACAATATCCATTTAGAGCTCGTTCGGTTATCACAAATTGACCGGAATTGGTGTCAAATCAGTGCAATGAAGACGGTTCGATGTTCAATAAATGAACCAGCATGGCCCTCGAAACAACCCCTAGCCCGCACTGTACTTTTTGACTTTTGTCTGAAATGATTCACGCTTCCAAGTTGATATTGGAAATCTCGTCGTCTACAGTGATGAAGAAATGGTGGCGAGATTCAATCAATAATTTTCTCGCTTATGTTTCAGGTATGATTCTAAGCTAAAACAATCTCCAATGGTACACTAAAACCTAAAATGAGATAGATAATTTGTTCTAATAATATTTTAAAACCAATCTCATTTTTTGTTTTTGAGTAAAAAATATCTATTTTTAGATTTACACTAAATTAAAACTATATATACATTTTTAATTTTGTGAGTAAAAATGAACTAGCCACTGACGGTAGTTCGTCTGCCGAGATGAAGGAGGGTGAATGGCTAAGACCATGTTTATCAGCAACCATCCAACTCAATCCAACCATCCAAATTTTTAATATTTAATTCATTTCTATCTCCTCCACAACATCTTCCACATCATCAGTATTCATCCAACCCAACCACACCTATTTTCATGGTTTATCAATGACCGCCCAACTACGCTATTATAAATTTATTTTTATATCATTTTTTAAATAATAATATATTATTACATAAATATTTATTATTGTATAATACTCCCTCCGTCCACAAAAGATAGATCACTTTGTGTATGTCACGGGTTTTAATATAGAATTGGTAAAGTAAGAGAGAGGGGGAGAAAAAATAGGTAAAGTAAGAGAGATATGGAGAAAAAGTGAGTAAAGTATGAGAGAGAGAAGAAAAAGTGGGAAAAGTATGAGAGATAAACTTTCCATTTTAAGAAAGTGATCTATTTTTTGTGGACGTCCCAAAATGACAAAATTGATCTATTGTTTGTGGACGGAGGAAGTAAAATTTATAAAAAAAACACAATAAATGACAAACTAAAAATTATAAAGATAAACTTAAAAAAACATAAATTACAATAATTGAAATACGAAATTGAAAATACATAATTGATGCTCATACATAAGATGAAAACTAGATATTCAATCGTTATTGCCGAATTTCGCCGATATATGCTCAACCCTGCTTCTTCCGGCATATTGTCCAGCCCATGAAGTGGGACAATTTTTCCATTCCTAATGCATGCAGTCAATACTACCCAACATGCCTGGAAAAGCCACGTTGTTCTCCAATATGCAGAAGTCTTGCCAAGTCTTCTTCGGTGGGCTTTCACAAGTACTCATCGCCGAAGTAAGAAATTACACCTTCAACGAACTTGATGAGAGATTTGCGAATGAGTTGTATGCTCATTCTCAAATATTCGTCCTGTAAGTCGGCCGCTGTCCCGTAGGCCAACATCCCTCATCGCTGCTGTACATTTCTGAACTGGCAGACATACCAAGCCGACCAGTAGCATCACGCTTTTGCACAAAAAAGTTGTCGGTCTCGACGAGCTTGTTCATTATTTTTTCGAACAAAGGTTTTCGCATGCGATACCTTGTTCGGAAAAATCTGGAGGAAAGATTGGATCTTCAGCAAAGTACTGCTTGAAAATAGTATCATGACCCTTCTCGCGTTTCCTTTCAATGTATCTCCTTCTAGCTCTAACCGTCTGGGTTGTAGGTTGTGAAGATAGGGTTGTTGGCCAAATAACTATATTCTCGATTAGTTGATCGAGTTGCTGATTTTGTTCAACAAATTTTTTCTTCCCATTCATTGTCTTCAAGAAGATTGGAAGCTTCAAAATTAGAATTTAATGACATTTTTTAGGGAGAGTTGGCTCAATAACTGTGAGAGGATTTGTGTGTAATTTTCGTGAAGCATATAGGTAAATATATAGAAGTTATTTGTTGAGCATAGGCTTCCACTACTATCATTTGTGAGCTGGTTTTTTTGGTTCTCCAACTTGATAAAACTGACTTGTAATGTAGTCTTTTTTGATTTTGGGATAAAGATTTTTTGGTTTCCCACCCCATTTGTTAAAATGACAAAATAAAGGGAAAAACTTCCTTATTCGGATCCTGAGTTTCTTTGGTTTCCCAAACCCCACTTTTTAAGAAATTTGTTAGGTATCTTTGCGGACACGAGTTTCTTTTGGATTCCACCACCATTTGTATGGAAAAGAAAGCGGGAAAACTTCCTTTTTCGGACCCCGAGTTTTTTTGGATTCCACCCCCACTTTAGGGGGAAAGACTTTTTTGATGAAATTTTATTTTCGGATCATAGTTTTTTTTGGATTCCACCACCATTTGTTAAAAGACTTCTACGGGCAAACTTCCATTATTCGGATCACATGAGTTTCTTTTGGTTTCCCCCCAATTTGGAGGAGAATATTTTTATGTATTATTTTGTTTTTCGGATCACAGAGTTTTTGGTTCCACCCCCCTTTTTGGGAGGGGAAAAATGACTTTGCGGGGGAAAAATTTCCCATTATTCGTGACCCTGAGTTTTTTGGATTCCCCCCACTTGGATAAATGACTTGTTATGTATTTAAAATTTTGATTTTCGGATCAGATTTTCTATTGGATTCCACCACCACTTGGAGTGGAAAATGATTTTTAAAGGGAAAACTTTTATTGGATAAATGAGTTTTTGGATTACCACCATTGTGATGAAAATTTTTAGTAGAAAATTTTTGATTTTCTGATCACATGAGTTTCTATTGGATTCCACCACCATTTGGATGGAAAATGACTTTAGGGGCGTTTCCATTTTCTGATCCGAGTTTTTTGGATTACCCTTGTGATGGAGAATGACTTGTTAGTAGTCACTTTGTTTTTCTGATAAAGGTTTTTTTATTCCACCCCCCTTTGGAGTAAAATGTTTTCATGGGGGAAAAACTTCCAATTCGGATCAATTTTTTAAAATAACTTGTCATGAATTCAATTGAAAGACCATTCGATCGCTGGTTGCCAGCCAGTCGACCATGGGTTGAGGAGAGAGACACGGCACTGCTTTAATTTTTTTTTTTTAACTGCAATTGTGACGCAAGACCGATAAACGTGTCTAATCTTCTTCTCCCTATTCTCTATCTTCTACAGTGTTTTGTCAATATTTTCGTGTGTAAAATAATACTTCTACCAAAAATTGCTCAGGACTCTGTTATTTAAATGTGATTTTTTTTTTTTTTTTTGGCAACTTATATGGGTATTTTCTGCCTAGATGGATTTATCATAACAATTTTATTCGAACAGGTCAAACTTACTACACAGCAGCAAAACCTCTATTTTTCGCCAAATTGTCCTAACTTTGTTTTTACCTTTATTTTCAACCTAATTAAATAAAAAAATACATGTTTACAAATTTATAAACTTAAAAAAAAAAGATATGAAAAACCTATAAAAAGGATGTAATATTTACGTTTTAATAATTTCACCATCGTACTCTAGAAATTTACAATTCTTTAAAATGAATATACATTTGTTTTCAATTTGGGGGATTAGAAATACTCTCTCATCAGAGTCTCAAAACAAATTGAGTGTAAAAGCAAGCAGAGAGAGAGAGAGGAGGGATGATGAGAGCAGTTGACGGTGCGATTCGGAGCGTGCATACGGCGGTCAATAGCCCTCGCCTAACCAGAATCTCTCTTCGCGCTCCTAAATCGGTAACCGATTTTTGTTTACCTTTTATTTTGTATTTTCCAGCTATTCCTTGTCGATACACGTTGTAAATAACTAAAGTGTTTTGATTAATTTGTGCTGATTCTTTGTTTTTGCTTTGCTTCCCCAATCAATTATTGATTTTAAATTTATTCTGTACAATTGGATGTGTGATGAGGAAGTTGAATCCTGTTGCAGTAGTCGAATTGTTTCATTATTTTGGCATAATTGAAGTAGCTATAGGTGCTGCCTCAATGGTATTAGCCAAATTGAAGGACCAAGAAGCACATGTTTTTGGACAATTTTTGAAACTCATCCACATTGTTTCATTCGATCTATATTGGATAGTGGTTTATGAAATGGTTTGGCTGAACTGAACTACTCGAATGTTTGCATTTGCATAGTAACTAAGGAAATCAATCCCTACTTATTACTGTATGTGATGAGCAATTTCATCAGCCACATTTCTTGTGGTTGACCTGGGCAATACCTTTTGTTGTTCGTAGTTGCTTTGTTGAAGAGGACGAAGCATGATTCCAATCCATGGTAGCAACACATAGCAGCACTGGAATTAACAAGCATGTTAGGAGCTAGATGAATTTTATCAGCTTGTCTAGGTCTCCTGTTCTGATTTCCGGTGTATCATATTCTAAACGTCTCAAACTTGCTTACGCATACTGACAATTCTGTGTATTGGTGTTCATGTATCCATTGCATTTAGAGAAATGAAATTGCGGGACTTGCTAGATAAAGAAAACTCAAAAGTGAATCCAAGTCATAGTTCTTGTGTTATACTCCTTCCATCCCAAGGTAGTTGGGACATATATTTTGAGCACGAGATTTAAGAAATTGACATGTTAAACGTTAAAGTGGAAAGAGTAAAGTAAGAGAGAGGAAAGCATGAGAAAAGACAAGTTTTTGCCAAAAAATGAAATGACTCAACTACCTTTGGACAACTAAAAAAGGAATACGACTCAACTGCCTTGGGACGGAGGGAGTAGGATTCAACTTTTACTGTGTCGTGACTCGTGTGAATAATCTCATCATTTTTTTTGCTTTGTTGTGTGAACATTCTCTCAGGTGGAGGTCGAATTTGATGATGGCAGTGCATATAATCTGTCGGCTGAATATTTGCGAGTATATAGCCCTGCAGTTGATAGTAAGATCAGATCAGTCGGAGGAGAAAAGGTAACTAGAAAATGCTTAAAAATACAAAGACTCATATGATGGTTAGATGACTTGGAGTGGAAGGGCCAGATCTTTGTATGTGTATTAACTTTGATGTGGTGAAAAAACAATGATAGGTGCATGAGATTGGAACTCTACGATCATCTGCTTCTTTTCCCTTCAAATAGAAAGTAACTTGAGCATTGATCAGGTTATAGCCGGGAGGCGTCATGTTGGGATCATGTCTGCAGAACCTGTGGGAAACTATGGGGTGAGGTACTATATTCCATCGATATGGAAATGCCATTTATGACAAGTACTTTTCGATGTAGATTACTCATAGCAGTGTTGTTTCTGATTGATGTAGATTACTTTTCGATGACTTGCATAAAACAGGGATCTTCACATGGGATTATTTTTATTATCTTGGTAGCAACAAGTTTTCGCTCATGAGAAACTACCTTGAAACCATTAAGAAACACGGCCTTAGCCGTGACCCAAAACCAAGGAAGTGAAGTGTGTACTTCTAGGTGTCAGTTTGAATGCTGGTAAGGAGGCAAATCTGCATGATTTTTGTAAATCTACTCTGACATATTATAATTCACATGACACATTCTTGAACATGATGTTCTTTTGAATAATCTGGATAAAATGCTAGTATTTCATTCGTCCATTCATCCATTCTTTCAATTCCAGAATTACTTTATGCTGATTCGTTAAGTTTTTCGAAGCAAGTCTATGCAAGATGAATTGAAATATGGTCTTACTGAAAAAAGGAACTCATCCAGTTATTGCTGTTTCCTCAATCCAGTTTCTTTTGTTTTAGTTTTTCTTTTATATGACAACATTTGTTACATAGTAGTACATCTTTAACATGATTTTATGTTTATACGCTGGTTTTTTTGGAAGGAGAAGATCGACTGAGGCCCTTTGAGAGTGGGGAGATAGGATGTTCGTTCTTTTCAATTAAGATGAATTGTCCGGAGTCATTCTTCATTCAAGATCCTTGATCTGCTGCAGGTGACGTAGATTACATTATGCCCGATTACATTCTTCAATCTTGTACCAAATGAAATTTATGTTATCTGTAGACTACCAAATAATATGACACTGCTAAATAGCTAAGAATCTGAGATGTTGCCCTCAAGATTTTTGAAAACATAGAATTCCATAATCTTTGGCAATGACAATTTTTTTTCTCATTTCCCCTCAAATAGATTGTTGTTAAGTTCAATTTGGAGGCTTTACTTAGATTAGACATTGAATAACTATGAATTGGACCACCTACATTAAAATACATGAAGGTTGTTTTGGCTACTCGTAGGATAGCATATTAGCACGTGACAACACACTTAGCACTACCATAAGAAGCATATCGATACACATTAATAAGATCATACAGTAAGTATTAAATTGTGAGGTGAAATGTTGTAGTAGTACATTATTTTTATCATTCAACAAAAGTATATTTAAAGTGAAACAAAATACATGACAAGAAAAGAATACACTCATCCAGAAAAAATCCTCATAAAAGAGTATATAAAAGATTAATGATCACTTACTAATATTCAAATAATATTTTCCCTTTCCTCGAATTAGTATTCTATTGGTCGTGGTCCCTTGCCTTTATGACTTTATCACAAGAATCCAGCTGTGGGCACAATTTTTAGAATTTCAGATCTCATAAATGTTGACGGAAAAAATTGTATTCCATAATTGATTTTAAATGTTGGCTCTGCTATGACCTTATTATAGAAGAAGACCCAAGTACTTCATTAATGAGACTTTACAATTTCTCGATTTGTTAAAATTTCTTACTAACTAACTATACGCATTATTTTTACATCAACGATTACGTTAGTGGAATAGATGACTGTTTTAAAATTAGAATAAAAGTTTTGAAGTAGGAATGTTATTGAGATATTATTAATAGTGTAAGTTGGTAATTTGCGTAAAGTAAGAGAAAATCATGATTAACTAAGTTAGATGATTTAATTGATGAAAAAACATTGTTGATTCTCTTTATTAAAAAGAGGGAACTATAAAATTAGTCCCTACGTTATAACGATCGAACGCTGGAGGTATCTATATTTCAAAAATCATGTGACACCTCTACGTATATGAGATAATATCATTTAAGTCCTTTTTCACTTTTTATGGTCTTTCATGTCCTTCCCACCCTCATTTTTTTTCCAAAATGCCACTAAGGGCATTTCAATCTTTCCATATTTCATAATTCACACAAATATTGATATATCTAAACATCTTTTCTTCTTTTCTAAAATTCACATCTCATTTCTCTCTTTGTGCGCCCTTCCCCCGTTTTTCTTATTTGTTTGAAAGTAATTAGTGTTGTGTTTGTCGTCGTCTTCTTCAATGTGAACCACGATGAACTTGTCAAATATCGAAAAATTGGTTGCAGTGGTCAGATTTAACTACGAAAAGTGTTGGTGTGGCAACAAAGTCTGATTTAGATATTGTCTCTCGATTCAAGAAAGTGGTGAGAGTGAGAGTGAGAATGTTAGACAAGGAATGTTGAAGAAGGATGGAAGCTATGCCTTATTTTGTGAGGACAAAACTCTATGCAGTGACTTTGAATTCTACACCAAAATATATCAACACACTATCTTAAAGCATGCAGTCAATATCCCAATTTGAAAAGTAATGATAGAAATATTGTAAAGACTTAAAGGGAGGATGAAAAGGGCATAAAAGACGTAAAAAGTGGAAAAGGACTTGCAATATTATACCCATATGTAAAAGTGTCGTGCATTTTTTAAAACAAGTCACTCCAAGATTCGATCGACCATACATCAGACATGTGAACTAAATATGTAGTTCACTCTATTAAAAAAGGAAAAGGTTAGGTAGATGATTTAATAGGAAAACGCTGTCGTTTCGATAGTCAACGAGAATAATGTTCCACTTCTTCATCACACTCTGTCAGCAAAACAAGATTACAAACATAATTTATACATAATTCTTCAAATAATTCTGGACAATCAGAGCATTACAAAATTCGTCGAAATTTAATTTCGCCAATTAATTATACGCAGAAAAAATGTGAAAGAGAGAGCTGACTTTGGCAAAGAATCACATTTCAGATCCTTTTATAGAAAGCCCATTTCGATTCTGGCTATGCGACGATGTCAGTGCTGAGATTTCTGTGTGTGTTGGTCGCGGCGCTGGTCGGAGGCGGAGCTGCGGCGGCGGTGGCTGGGACTGCGCCGTACAGAGTTCACACGCTTTTCTCGGTGGAGTGCCAGAACTACTTCGATTGGCAGACGGTGGGGCTCATGCACAGCTTCCGCAAGGCCGGGCAGCCCGGCCCGATCACCCGGCTGCTGAGCTGCACCGAGCAAGAGAGGAAGAATTATAAGGGCATGGACTTGGCTCCCACCTTTGAGGTCCCTTCCATGAGCTTGCACCCCAAGACTGGTGATTGGTGAGTTTACTTTACTTTCCAAATTGGGCCCTTTTAATTGGAGTTTGAAAAATGCCATCTTGTCTGTGATCATGAGTTTGATTTCTCCACCAGCTTGCAATCTATGTCTATTGTTGTTGTAGTTGTAAGATTTATAGTACTACTATGTATTTATTGCTTAGGTTAGGATTTGGGATTGGATTCTTGATATTGAGAAGTGGGATTTTGTTTCTTTTTATTGCTTCCTCTTTGTGGTGTTTAATAAGTTAGTGGATTTCATTTTTTTGTTGATGGAATCAAGAAATCTGATTTTGTAAGTGTGGGAGTAGCTACAGAGAGAGAGGGGGAGGAAATTTGTAAAAGATTACACTTTTTTTCTGCATTGCGGCTGTTGACTTCTACTACTCGGCTTTAATGGCAGGTATCCGGCGATTAATAAACCAGCTGGTGTTGTCCACTGGCTTAAACATAGCAAAGAAGCAGAAAATGTTGATTGGGTGGTTATATTGGATGCTGATATGGTTGTTCGAGGTCCAATCTTACCATGGGAGCTTGGTGCTAGAAAGGCAGGCCAGTTGCTGCATATTATGGGTAATTTTGGTTGCTCCTTTTAATAATGAACTTCATGCTTCTCTTTTATTAGAGGACATAGTAAGAGTAGCTAGGAACGTGTGAGTTTTGAGAGGTTTGAGTATTACGCATCTGATATCTCGATTTGAATTCTGATTTGATGTAGGAACTAGAGTATATCTATTTTAATCTAAGTCTTCCATGCAACTTCACTGATTCACTCATATTAGTTCATTGTACGTACGTACGAATGTCAAATTTGCACTTAGGAGGGCAATATTTCCCTCTCTTGGTCATGAAAGTGTTTGTAATTTTTTATAGGTCTCTGT
>NC_062966.1:21631174-21649340 GCF_023119035.1 Salvia hispanica
GCTATTGCTTCCAAGATGATTGTCGGACTCCTGCTTCTTCCGGCATATTGTCCAGCCCATGAAGTGGGACAATTTTTCCATTCCTAATGCATGCAGTCAATACTACCCAACATGCCTGGAAAAGCCACGTTGTTCTCCAATATGCAGAAGTCTTGCCAAGTCTTCTTCGGTGGGCTTTCGCAAGTACTCATCGCCGAAGTAAGAAATTACACCTTCAACGAACTTGATGAGAGATTTGCGAATGAGTTGTATGCTCATTCTCAAATATTCGTCGTGCAAGTCGGCCGTTGTCCCGTAGGCCAACATCCTGATCGCTGCTGTACATTTCTGAACTGCAGACATACCAAGCCGACTAGTAGCATCACGCTTTTGCACAAAAAAATTGTCGGTCTCGACGAGCTTGTTCATTATTTTTTCGAACAAAGGTTTTCGCATGCGATACCTTGTTCGGAAAAATCTGGAGGAAAGATTCCATTATTCGTGATCACATGAGTTTCTATTGGATTCCACCACCACTTGTGATGGAGAATGACTTGTTATGTAGTCATAATTTGATTTTCGTGATCACATGAGTTTCTATTGGATTCCACCACCACTTGTGAGTGGAAAATGACTTGTCATGCAGGCAAACTTCCATTATTCGTGATCACATGAGTTTCTATTGGATTCCACCACCACTTGTGATGGAGAATGACTTGTTATGTAGTCATACTTTGATTTTCGTGATCACATGAGTTTCTATTGGATTCCACCACCACTTGTGAGTGGAAAATGACTTGTCATGCAGGCAAACTTCCATTATTCGTGATCACATGAGTTTCTATTGGATTCCACCACCACTTGTGATGGAGAATGGCTTGTCCATATAGTCATATTTTAATTTTCGTGATCGCATGAGTTTCTATCGGATTCCACCACCACTTGTGAATGGAAAATAACTTGTCATGAATTCAATTGAAAGACCATTCGATCGCTGGTTGCCAGCCAGTCGACCATGGGTTGAGGAGAGAGACACGGCACTGCTTTAATTTTTTTTTTTTAACTGCAATTGTGACGCAAGACCGATAAACGTGTCTAATCTTCTTCTCCCTATTCTCTATCTTCTACAGTGTTTTGTCAATATTTTCGTGTGTAAAATAATACTTCTACCAAAAATTGCTCAGGACTCTGTTATTTAAATGTGATTTTTTTTTTTTTTTGGCAACTTATATGGGTATTTTCTGCCTAGATGGATTTATCATAACAATTTTATTCGAACAGGTCAAACTTACTACACAGCAGCAAAACCTCTATTTTTCGCCAAATTGTCCTAACTTTGTTTTTACCTTTATTTTCAACCTAATTAAATAAAAAAATACATGTTTACAAATTTATAAACTTAAAAAAAAAAGATATGAAAAACCTATAAAAAGGATGTAATATTTACGTTTTAATAATTTCACCATCGTACTCTAGAAATTTACAATTCTTTAAAATGAATATACATTTGTTTTCAATTTGGGGGATTAGAAATACTCTCTCATCAGAGTCTCAAAACAAATTGAGTGTAAAAGCAAGCAGAGAGAGAGAGAGGAGGGATGATGAGAGCAGTTGACGGTGCGATTCGGAGCGTGCATACGGCGGTCAATAGCCCTCGCCTAACCAGAATCTCTCTTCGCGCTCCTAAATCGGTAACCGATTTTTGTTTACCTTTTATTTTGTATTTTCCAGCTATTCCTTGTCGATACACGTTGTAAATAACTAAAGTGTTTTGATTAATTTGTGCTGATTCTTTGTTTTTGCTTTGCTTCCCCAATCAATTATTGATTTTAAATTTATTCTGTACAATTGGATGTGTGATGAGGAAGTTGAATCCTGTTGCAGTAGTCGAATTGTTTCATTATTTTGGCATAATTGAAGTAGCTATAGGTGCTGCCTCAATGGTATTAGCCAAATTGAAGGACCAAGAAGCACATGTTTTTGGACAATTTTTGAAACTCATCCACATTGTTTCATTCGATCTATATTGGATAGTGGTTTATGAAATGGTTTGGCTGAACTGAACTACTCGAATGTTTGCATTTGCATAGTAACTAAGGAAATCAATCCCTACTTATTACTGTATGTGATGAGCAATTTCATCAGCCACATTTCTTGTGGTTGACCTGGGCAATACCTTTTGTTGTTCGTAGTTGCTTTGTTGAAGAGGACGAAGCATGATTCCAATCCATGGTAGCAACACATAGCAGCACTGGAATTAACAAGCATGTTAGGAGCTAGATGAATTTTATCAGCTTGTCTAGGTCTCCTGTTCTGATTTCCGGTGTATCATATTCTAAACGTCTCAAACTTGCTTACGCATACTGACAATTCTGTGTATTGGTGTTCATGTATCCATTGCATTTAGAGAAATGAAATTGCGGGACTTGCTAGATAAAGAAAACTCAAAAGTGAATCCAAGTCATAGTTCTTGTGTTATACTCCTTCCATCCCAAGGTAGTTGGGACATATATTTTGAGCACGAGATTTAAGAAATTGACATGTTAAACGTTAAAGTGGAAAGAGTAAAGTAAGAGAGAGGAAAGCATGAGAAAAGACAAGTTTTTGCCAAAAAATGAAATGACTCAACTACCTTTGGACAACTAAAAAAGGAATACGACTCAACTGCCTTGGGACGGAGGGAGTAGGATTCAACTTTTACTGTGTCGTGACTCGTGTGAATAATCTCATCATTTTTTTTGCTTTGTTGTGTGAACATTCTCTCAGGTGGAGGTCGAATTTGATGATGGCAGTGCATATAATCTGTCGGCTGAATATTTGCGAGTATATAGCCCTGCAGTTGATAGTAAGATCAGATCAGTCGGAGGAGAAAAGGTAACTAGAAAATGCTTAAAAATACAAAGACTCATATGATGGTTAGATGACTTGGAGTGGAAGGGCCAGATCTTTGTATGTGTATTAACTTTGATGTGGTGAAAAAACAATGATAGGTGCATGAGATTGGAACTCTACGATCATCTGCTTCTTTTCCCTTCAAATAGAAAGTAACTTGAGCATTGATCAGGTTATAGCCGGGAGGCGTCATGTTGGGATCATGTCTGCAGAACCTGTGGGAAACTATGGGGTGAGGTACTATATTCCATCGATATGGAAATGCCATTTATGACAAGTACTTTTCGATGTAGATTACTCATAGCAGTGTTGTTTCTGATTGATGTAGATTACTTTTCGATGACTTGCATAAAACAGGGATCTTCACATGGGATTATTTTTATTATCTTGGTAGCAACAAGTTTTCGCTCATGAGAAACTACCTTGAAACCATTAAGAAACACGGCCTTAGCCGTGACCCAAAACCAAGGAAGTGAAGTGTGTACTTCTAGGTGTCAGTTTGAATGCTGGTAAGGAGGCAAATCTGCATGATTTTTGTAAATCTACTCTGACATATTATAATTCACATGACACATTCTTGAACATGATGTTCTTTTTGAATAATCTGGATAAAATGCTAGTATTTCATTCGTCCATTCATCCATTCTTTCAATTCCAGAATTACTTTATGCTGATTCGTTAAGTTTTTCGGAAGCAAGTCTATGCAAGATGAATTGAAATATGGTCTTACTGAAAAAAGGAACTCATCCAGTTATTGCTGTTTCCTCAATCCAGTTTCTTTTGTTTTAGTTTTTCTTTTATATGACAACATTTGTTACATAGTAGTACATCTTTAACATGATTTTATGTTTATACGCTGGTTTTTTTTTTGGAAGGAGAAGATCGACTGAGGCCCTTTGAGAGTGGGGAGATAGGATGTTCGTTCTTTTCAATTAAGATGAATTGTCCGGAGTCATTCTTCATTCAAGATCCTTGATCTGCTGCAGGTGACGTAGATTACATTATGCCCGATTACATTCTTCAATCTTGTACCAAATGAAATTTATGTTATCTGTAGACTACCAAATAATATGACACTGCTAAATAGCTAAGAATCTGAGATGTTGCCCTCAAGATTTTTGAAAACATAGAATTCCATAATCTTTGGCAATGACAATTTTTTTTCTCATTTCCCCCTCAAATAGATTGTTGTTAAGTTCAATTTGGAGGCTTTACTTAGATTAGACATTGAATAACTATGAATTGGACCACCTACATTAAAATACATGAAGGTTGTTTTGGCTACTCGTAGGATAGCATATTAGCACGTGACAACACACTTAGCACTACCATAAGAAGCATATCGATACACATTAATAAGATCATACAGTAAGTATTAAATTGTGAGGTGAAATGTTGTAGTAGTACATTATTTTTATCATTCAACAAAAGTATATTTAAAGTGAAACAAAATACATGACAAGAAAAGAATACACTCATCCAGAAAAAATCCTCATAAAAGAGTATTTAAAAGATTAATGATCACTTACTAATATTCAAATAATATTTTCCCTTTCCTCGAATTAGTATTCTATTGGTCGTGGTCCCTTGCCTTTATGACTTTATCACAAGAATCCAGCTGTGGGCACAATTTTTAGAATTTCAGATCTCATAAATGTTGACGGAAAAAATTGTATTCCATAATTGATTTTAAATGTTGGCTCTGCTATGACCTTATTATAGAAGAAGACCCAAGTACTTCATTAATGAGACTTTACAATTTCTCGATTTGTTAAAATTTCTTACTAACTAACTATACGCATTATTTTTACATCAACGATTACGTTAGTGGAATAGATGACTGTTTTAAAATTAGAATAAAAGTTTTGAAGTAGGAATGTTATTGAGATATTATTAATAGTGTAAGTTGGTAATTTGCGTAAAGTAAGAGAAAATCATGATTAACTAAGTTAGATGATTTAATTGATGAAAAAACATTGTTGATTCTCTTTATTAAAAAGAGGGAACTATAAAATTAGTCCCTACGTATAACTGATCGAACGCGGGAGGTATCTATATTTCAAAAAATGCACCAGACACCTCTACGTATGAGTATAATATCATTTGAAGTCCTTTTTCACTTTTTTATGGTCTTTCATGTCCTTCCCACCCTCATTTTTTTTCCAAAATGCCACTAAGGGCATTTCAATCTTTCCATATTTCATAATTCACACAAATATTGATATATCTAAACATCTTTTCTTCTTTTCTAAAATTCACATCTCATTTCTCTCTTTGTCGCCCTTCCCCCTGTTTTTCTTATTTGTTTGAAAGTAATTAGTGTTGTGTTTGTCGTTCGTCTTCTTCAATGTGAACCCAGTCGGTGAACTTGTCAAATATCTGAAAAATTGGTTGCAGGTGGCCCAGATTTAACTACGAAAAGTGTTGGTGTGGCAACAAAGCTGATTTAGATATTGTCTCTGATTCAAGAAAGTGGTGAGAGTGAGAGTGAGAATGTTAGACAAGGAATGTTGAAGAAGGATGGAAGCTTAGTCTTATTTTAGGAGGGAACGAAAACCTCTATGCACAGTGACTTTGAATTCTACACCAAAATATATCAACACACTATCTTAAAGCATGCAGTCAATATCCCAATTTGAAAAGTAATGATAGAAATATTGTAAAGACTTAAAGGGAGGATGAAAAGGGCATAAAAGACCGTAAAAAGTGGAAAAGGACTTCAGACAATATTATACCCATATGTAAAAGTGTCTGGTGCATTTTTTAAAACACAGGTACCTCCAGCATTCGATCAGCCATACATCAGCCATACATAGGGGCTAAATATGTAGTTCACTCTATTAAAAAAAAGGAAAAGGTTAGGTAGATGATTTAATAGGAAAACGCTGTCGTTTCGATAGTCAACGAGAATAATGTTCCACTTCTTCATCACACTCTGTCAGCAAAACAAGATTACAAACATAATTTATACATAATTCTTCAAATAATTCTGACAATCAGAGCATTACAAAATTCGTCGAAATTTAATTTCGCCAATTAATTATACGCAGAAAAAATGTGAAAGAGAGAGCTGACTTTGGCAAAGAATCACATTTCAGATCCTTTTATAGAAAGCCCATTTCGATTCTGGCTATGCGACGATGTCAGTGCTGAGATTTCTGTGTGTGTTGGTCGCGGCGCTGGTCGGAGGCGGAGCTGCGGCGGCGGTGGCTGGGACTGCGCCGTACAGAGTTCACACGCTTTTCTCGGTGGAGTGCCAGAAATACTTCGATTGGCAGACGGTGGGGCTCATGCACAGCTTCCGCAAGGCCGGGCAGCCCGGCCCGATCACCCGGCTGCTGAGCTGCACCGAGCAAGAGAGGAAGAATTATAAGGGCATGGACTTGGCTCCCACCTTTGAGGTCCCTTCCATGAGCTTGCACCCCAAGACTGGTGATTGGTGAGTTTACTTTACTTTCCAAATTGGGCCCTTTTAATTGGAGTTTGAAAAATGCCATCTTGTCTGTGATCATGAGTTTGATTTCTCCACCAGCTTGCAATCTATGTCTATTGTTGTTGTAGTTGTAAGATTTATAGTACTACTATGTATTTATTGCTTAGGTTAGGATTTGGGATTGGATTCTTGATATTGAGAAGTGGGATTTTGTTTCTTTTTATTGCTTCCTCTTTGTGGTGTTTAATAAGTTAGTGGATTTCATTTTTTTGTTGATGGAATCAAGAAATCTGATTTTGTAAGTGTGGGAGTAGCTACAGAGAGAGAGGGGGAGGAAATTTGTAAAAGATTACACTTTTTTTCTGCATTGCGGCTGTTGACTTCTACTACTCGGCTTTAATGGCAGGTATCCGGCGATTAATAAACCAGCTGGTGTTGTCCACTGGCTTAAACATAGCAAAGAAGCAGAAAATGTTGATTGGGTGGTTATATTGGATGCTGATATGGTTGTTCGAGGTCCAATCTTACCATGGGAGCTTGGTGCTGAGAAAGGCAGGCCAGTTGCTGCATATTATGGGTAATTTTGGTTGCTCCTTTTAATAATGAACTTCATGCTTCTCTCTTTTATTAGAGGACATAGTAAGAGTAGCTAGGAACGTGTGAGTTTTGAGAGGTTTGAGTATTACGCATCTGATATCTCGATTTGAATTCTGATTTGATGTAGGAACTAGAGTATATCTATTTTAATCTAAGTCTTCCATGCAACTTCACTGATTCACTCATATTAGTTCATTGTACGTACGTACGAATGTCAAATTTGCACTTAGGAGGGCAATATTTCCCCTCTCTTGGTCATGAGATGTGTTTCGTTAATATTTTTTATAGGTCTCATAGTGTAGCTATTTGCCGTCGGACACAAGTATATCCATAGATCATAAGCGCTAACCTTTGGATTTTCGCCGGTTAAAAATTGAAATATTGATGATGTGAGAGATCCCACAAATCGAAACTTCTATTTGCTGATGAATTTTCAAAATGATGAATAAAGCTTCTTTATTGACTAGATGCCAGATGTGCTGTTATACATATTTGTAGTTGAGTTTCATATTTAGGATTCACATTTATTAAGCTTCGTGTCAAATCAAAAGTTATTTAGTTTATCATTTTGGTAGAAGAGTGAAAAAAATATAGCTTAGTAACGGTATCTCCTTTCTGATTCTTTATAGTTGAAAGAGCTTTCGTACTTAATCAAAAGATCTGCTGTCATTTTGAAATCTGCTGTTACCTTAGATAGTCATATTCTAGTGGTTTATTCATTTTAAACACTAGTACTACCATTCAATTTTAAGAATCGCAAACAGATGAACAAACCCCCCAAAAAAATATCTTCGGAATAAAATTTTCCAGTTTTGTCGTGTAATGTTACATTTGCTGTTATAATATTTATAAAAGAAGCATTTCTTGAGCAGGTACTTGATTGGATGTGACAATATTCTTGCTAAGTTACACACAAAGCATCCTGAACTCTGTGACAAGGTCGGTGGGCTTTTAGCCTTTCACATTGATGATCTTCGAGTTTTTGCACCATTGTGGTTATCGAAGACTGAAGAAGTACGGGCAGATAAAGCTCACTGGTCGACCAACATCACTGGTGATATATTTGGAACAGGGTGGATCAGTGAAATGTATGGATATTCATTCGGTGCTGCAGAGGTAACTTTGGATGCTATATTCCATTGTACCTTTATACATAAATATGAATATAGTTGACTTTATGATTTGCTTTCGTCAGGTGGGACTTCGTCACAAGATAAATGATAACTTGATGATATATCCAGGCTATGTTCCTAGAGAGGGCGTTGAGCCCATCCTTATGCACTACGGCTTAACTTTTAATGTCGGAAATTGGTCATTCAGTAAGTTAGAACATCACGAAGACAGTATTGTGTATGATTGTGGGCGTCTCTTTCCCGAACCCCCTTATCCTAGAGAGGTATGATTGTATTACTCAAAAACCGAACTTTGTATTATGCTTTCTGTTCTGTAAAGTCATCATGTTTCTCTTGCAGGTGAAAGAAATGGAAAGTGATCCAAACAAAAGAAGGGCTCTATTTCTTAGTTTAGAGTGTATAAATACCATTAATGAAGGTTTATTGTTGAACCATGAAAAACACAGCTGTCCAAAGCCGAAGTGGACGAAATATTTGAGTTTCTTAAAGAGCAAAACTTTCGCGGAGATAACACAACCGAAACAACTGACTCCAAAAACCCTTGAAATGATGGAGGATGTTCACGAACAGAAGCAAGACGTTGGTGAGCCGGAAAAGCCTCACCCAAAAATACATACCATTTTCTCTACAGAATGCACCCCTTACTTCGATTGGCAAACTTTGGGGCTTGTCCATAGTTTCAACCAGAGCGGCCAGCCGGGGGGAATCACGAGACTTCTAAGTTGTACAGACGAGGACTTGAAGAAATACAAGGGACGTGATCTAGCTCCCACTCATTATGTCCCGTCCATGAGCCGACATCCATTAACGGGAGACTGGTAATGCCTTCTTTTACTAAATAACCTTGGCACGAAATTATTTTGAGATGTATGGATGAAAAAGGAAATCAACGCGTGTTTTAATGCATAGAATACTCATGCAGGTATCCGGCAATTAATAAACCAGCTGCGGTTCTGCATTGGATTAACCATGTAAAGACCGATGCAGAATACATCGTGATCCTGGATGCTGACATGATAATGAGAGGACCAATCACACCTTGGGAATTCAAGGCTGCCAAAGGCAGACCTGTTTCGACTCCCTATGAGTAAGACATTGTTTCCCTGCTAATTTGTCATGAATTGCTCGACCAACCTTTAGAAGCTTCTTGCGAAACACCTTAATTTTCTACTAGAACGATGGATTACTCGATGTTTACTTGAAATTTGTTGGATACCACAACAGCTACCTCATTGGCTGCGACAATGAGCTTGCGAAGATCCACACGAGCCATCCTAAGCTTTGTGACAAGGTTGGAGGCGTTATCATAATGCACATAACGGATCTAAGAAAATTCGCTCTACGTTGGTTGCACAAAACGGAGGAAGTCAGAGCCGATATGGCCCATTGGCCTAAAAAATTCACCGGCGATATTTATGAAGGTGGTTGGATCAGTGAGATGTATGGTTACTCCTTTGCTGCAGCAGAGGTAATTCGAGAACTTCTTTAATTGTTTAAAGTAGCTTTCTTTTTCGATAATGTTATAAACATGCGTGGTAAATTCCTCGATGCAGATGAATCTACGGCATGTCATAAGCAGGGAAATCCTGATATACCCCGGATACATTCCTGCACCTGGTGTGAACTACAGAGTATTTCACTACGGCTTGGAGTTTAGGGTCGGTAACTGGAGCTTCGACAAAGCTAAATGGAGACATATGGACGTCGCTGACAAATGTTGGGTTACGTTTCCCGACCCTCCAGATCCATCAACCCTCGACCGGTCTAACAAGGATTCGTTGCAGCGTGACTTGCTTAGCATAGAGTGTGCAAAATCCTTGAACGAGGCTCTACGCGGTTATTATAGAAAGAAATGCCTCGATCCCAATTCCTTGCTCCCTCCAACACGAGAAACGCGTCATCCTCCTTCCTTGACGACTCCGACTCAGAAGGCCCCAGATCTTCCCACCCCGGATCATGAGAAGGCCGGTGAAATTACAACCGCGAGGAAGATTGGGAAACTCGATAAAACTGAGGTCACGAGGCAGGATTCGGAGGTGAAGAACGAAACTAACGAGCTGTCTCCGCCAGAAGAGACGAACCAGGCCTTCACATCCATGAGAGTCTGGATAATGTGCTTCTGGGCGTTCTCCATCATTGGTTTCTTGGTAGTGATGTATGTAATGGTCTCGAATCGAAGAGGGCAGAGGAAGCGGGGAAAAGTGTATAAGCCCAAGAGACGAAGCTCGTATACGGGATCATGGGAACGCAATGCTGAAACGTCGTAGCTTCCCTTGGTATATTATGATCTGACTCATTGCTTGCAGAGATGCCAAGTGGAGCAACACACTCGTATCTGAACCGCGGCGCCCGCCTTTCAGCAAAGAAAGACGAGCATCCATGGCTCGCTCGTCTCACCGGTGCTGGGTGTGGTTTTGCTTCCATTTTTTGTAATCGGAGTTTTTGATGAACTTGAAATTAAGTATACTCGGAGTGTAATTCTTAGGGAAAAGATATTTATACAGAATGAATAAAATGTGATTGTGAAACCTTTATTGCTTTCTTTCGAAGGTCTACTTTTCTGTCTCACAAATATTATACTAAGACTTATTTTTATAAACAACCAATCATTTAAATTTTATATACCAATTAACACTTAAATCTTATACCTGTTTTTATATTATTCACATTACCCTTATGAATAATACGAACATGCATAATTTTATTAAAACAAACAAACCTTACACAATTTAAATAATAAAAAAAAAAAAAAAAAAAATGCACAATTAAAAAAAATAGAAGTGAAAACAGTGGATTATTAACAAATTAAATTACGGAATGGCAGAAGGCATGGGCGACTACTAAACAAAAAAATCATGATAGTAAATAAAATACATACTAATAAATCCTAGACCTTTATTTACCCTTTATAAATTCTGACCACGCACTGAAACAAGTTAAGCCTATTTCACTTTGATGCTGTCCACTCTCATCAAAGTCTTAGATTAAACCAAAAATGTTTGGCGAAAATTAGATATACATTTATTTGGAGTAATACATTTCACTTTTTTTTTTCAACAAATTAACTTGTGTAGAGAAGACCTAAAATTTAATTGGCATGGAGTACTATTGAAAATCATTTTTTCTCATTCGAAAGAAGGTAAAGAGTCAAGGCATCTTGAGAAGAAATCCTTTTTCGATTTTAAGATTTATGTATCGGACCATATCTACAAAATCGAACAATATTCACGAAACTGAATCTTATTTAGTCTATCAAACCGAACATCATAGTAATGGCGATCTTGCAAGATCGGGTAGAAGCAAGACTCCCTTGATTGGGATGCTAGGAATGGAAGAGCATCCGTGAATCCAATCCCATTTCCCTTCACTCCAAACAATAATACCAGAGCCAAGATCCTTATACAAACAAATCATCCCATCAATCCCCACACACTTGACACACCCCCAATTCATCTTCTCCCCCAACAACCTCATCCCCAATTCCACCGGCACCTCCCCCACCGCCCCCCACCGATCCCCGCCGCCCAGCTCCCACACCCGCCCGCCTCCTCCCGACGTCCCCCCCACCACCGCCACCTTCCCCTCCCTCCGCACCAGCGCCGCAAACTCCAGCCTGTCCGCCATCGGCACGCCCACCTCCCTCCACCTGTTCGACGAAATGTCAAACCCCATCACGCTGTACGCCCGCGCCGACGTCATCCAATACAACACGCCGTCGCCGGCGCCGCAGTAAACACTCTCGTTCGGCGTCCACACCGTCAGCCTCACCGCGAACTCCACCGGCATCTCCCCCGCCACCCGCCACTCGCCGGCGCCGGCGGAGTCGTATACCTCCACGGTCGGCTCGTAGGCCCCGCCGGCCTCCGACATCCCTCCGGCCACGTAGATTCGGAAGCTCCGGCGGCCCGGCGGCGCCACCACTCCGACGGCCGGATTGGTCCGGGCGACGCGGAGGGCGGGGAGGGCTCTGAGTTGGGCGGTGAAGGGGTTGCAGATCGCCAGCTGGAGCCGAGTCGCGGAGGCGAGCTTCATGAGGATGAAGCCGCCGATGGCCGCGATCGGCTTCAGCGGCGGCAGGCTAGCGCCACCCCGATCGAGATCCAGTTGGTGCCAGCTGTCCTCGATCGGGTTGTGGGCGTAGCAGGAAGTGAGGCCCCAGCTGCGGGCCGGCAATGCCAGGAACCACGGCGGGTGGCGGTTCCGCGGAACCGCCAGCTCGGCCGTGGCGCGCCAGCCTCTGCAGGCGGCGCGGGCCCGGGCGAGGGAGTCCGGGGGGAGGTAGGAGAAGATGTTGGCGAGGAGATCATTTGGGAGATTGCTCCACATCTCCTTAAACCAACAACAAAGAAGAAGAAGAAGAAGAAGAAGAAGAATGATAGGATTACGCAAATATGTTGTAGTAGAATGAAATCTTGTGAAGTGATGATGAAAGGGGATCAATGATTGTGTGTGTGGGGATGTGTGCTCACATGAACTCTCGAGGGGGCCCACATGGGCAATGGCAAGTTTCTTCGTAGTATTATTATATTGTTGGGTGTGAAAATAGCGGTTGTTGATGGTGAGGAAAGGCCATTTGAAGAAGGTGGGGCTTTCTTTGAAAGTGATGCTGGGTTTGTCTATTTGCCTTTGAAGATGATGGCATAGATTCTCTCTTTTGCCACTTGCTGTGGGAATCGGCTGTTTTTGGCAATCAAGCGGTGAAATTTTTGTTCTTCATTTTACACCAGTTTTTATGATCCACTTTTCTTACACAAAACCGACATCTAAAAAGAACTAGTTTTAGACGGCTCTAAATCACTTATGCCATTTTCTACTTCATCTTCTATTACTACACAAACATGAGTGATCCCCTCGAAACAACTTACTAGCTCTCATTACTTTTTTAAGAAAAATGGATCAAAGTAAATCATAACTTGATGAAAATCTGTGTAAAAGTCGAAAAACTAATCCAATTTTAGTTATGGGGGCAAATCTATCTCTTCAGAAACAACTGAGTTGAGCCCCATTCCAATTTTAATCATAATATAGATTTCGAATACTTTAGAGGCTGTTTAAGTGTTTTTACTTCAAAATATCGAGCTATATTCCGATAATTGATGATTAAATAATTTTTTACTATTACTAAGTACTTCCGAGTAGAAAATAAAGTTGACATACTAGGAATATTTAGTTAATGCAAAGCACGTGTAAGTTTTAACATCCTTTATAAATTACTTTAATTAGTTTTTAATTGCTACACGTCATATTGAATATACAAATGTTAAATACTACGAGTGGAATTGAATTTTTATTTGAATTTGTTAATAATATGATCATTTTGTTGGCATAGTGTTACTTGTATTAGATGAACTAATTTTGTTGGCAATTAAATACCTAATTACCATAAACCAAGAGAGATAAGTAGGTGATTGATTGATTAGAGCATCATTTTCACCGAATAATTCTTGAATAGGACTATAGGAGTAGTAGTTTTAGTCTTATAGATAAGATAACCGCAACACGCATCTTTAAGGAAGAGAGTTTACTATAACGACGCTTCTTATCTTGACAAGAGCATCCACATTTTTTTAGGTTGATTATAGTGTGTGTTTTCGAGCTTTCATTGGTGCATATCTTCACTATATATATTCTTATTCAGCATAAATCAAATTTGATCAAGGGGTATCTTTTAAACAAATGTGAGTTGGCGATGAAAACACTAAAAATTCGATACATTTTTTGAAAAACACTTAAAATTATTACTTCCGTCTATTATTCAAAATTACACTTACTTTTATTCATGAAATTTTCTTTTTCTTTATCTTACTTTATCCATATATTTTTTTTTAATGATTAAATGAATTTAAATTTAAAAGTCATGCCACGGAAGAAAAGTTCAGTCCTTAACATTGGGCGTCACATATAGTCTGTATATGTGGTTATTTTTCATGGACAAAGTCACACAGAGAAAATAATACTCCCTAAACCCGAAAATAATACTCCCTACGTCCTACAACAGAAGTCATATTTGTTTTGGGCACTAGTTTTAAAAAATGTAAAGAAAAGTTAGTTGAATAAGTTAGTGGAATTAATGTGAGTCTCATATATATATACTCTCTCCGTCCCATAGAAATATGCTCTTTAGGGTTGACACGAGTTTTAATGCGTAATTTGGTAAAATAAGAGAGAAGGGGGAAAAAAGTAGTTAAAATTATGTAGTGGATGGTGGGGCCCATAGTTGATAAAGTAAAAGAGAAGGAAAAAAAATTTACCATAAAATGAATATGGACTATTTCTATGAGAAAGATGAAAAAGGAAATATAACCTATTTTTATGGGACGGAAAGAGTATTAGTTTTATAGTAATAAAATATGAGTGGAATGAGTTAGTAGAACGTGTGTGGCCTATTTACTATTTATAGTAGTAAAAGTGAAATAAAATTTTTATTGTCCAATAGGCTAAAATATGAATCTGAGACAGAGAGAAGTAACTTTTGTTTTTATTAGAAGCCTCAAATAGTCAAATGCTATTTTTTAGTGTGCATAGAGAATAGCGATAAACTGTGCAAGGTGATCCATGGGCCGAAGATAAATTTTGGCCCGTCTAATATAAATGTTACTACTTGACATTTTAGGCCCAATTATGCTCTATTATTGGTTACATGATTTGGTTATATAGGGCGTTCACACTCACACACTCTCTTTGTGAAACAGAATTTTCTTATGCGAATAGATCGAGCAGTGTTATATTGTTAACTATAATTAAATAATAGCTATTAGATTTAAATTAAAGGCTTAGATCATTAATTTTTAAATGTCAATATGATCAATGAAAAACGTCAATAAGGTCATAAGATTAATTCTAAAAAATATTAATATGGGTATTAATGTCAATTAACTACATGTCTAGTTATAACTAACTTTTAAAAGAAATCTCAAAACTTTAAATTCATATAACATATATCAAATTAAAGATAATTTCATAAGAATTCCAACGATATCCTACATGCATATGTTCCGACGTCAAAATTTGAAAAAAAAAATCAAAATTTTATTATTTTTTCGTACAAGCAGAAATATTAACATACTATATAAAATATTGTCAATATAATAAATATAGAATGCCAATATAAGCAATGTGTTAACATTCTTAAAGCATTGTGTTGACATTCTCAAAGCATTGCGTTGATATTTTCGAAACACTATATTGATATTTTCATCCAAAACCCTAATTTGGAGTTTTTTTTATCTTTTTTTATTTTATTAATAAAAACGAAAATTACACGTGGCAAATTATAGACCACACGTTTTCTAAAATCCTATGATATTAAATTAGTCATAGTTAGCCATTAAATGATGAGTTAGTAATTGATCACTCCCCTGTCATAAATTGGTATGAAATGAGGATTGCATAAGGGATTTCCTGAATCAACTATGACAAGGGAGTGATCTATAACAGGGGAGTGATCACTCCACACGTATGAAATGAGGATTGCATAAGGGATTTAATTACTCATATAATTGTGAAAAGTTCAACTATAGGGTACTCCGAATAGTAAGGAACTATAAAAAATAGTTAGGCTTTACAATTTTCTGTTACCTTGAATTATTACATGACGTTCTCATAAAAATTAAATGGGCAAAAATCATATCTAATTTCACCTCCCTTTTATATTTTTTCATAATTATTGTCCAAGTCCCACTTTTCAGGTCAGTTACTTAAGATAGGAAAACTACCGTGGATTCATAAATCTTTCAAGATTAAAATAATCAATAATTTAAAGATGGGGTTCTGAATTTGACGTTGTGGCTCAGGTTTTGATTTGGTCTACAACACTTCTGTTTCATTTTATGTCATTAAAAAATTTTAGAACAATCTTGACCTTATAAATTGTTGTTTTACCATTTGAGAACCCCTTCCTAATCCAAAAAAAAAAAAACCCTTCCTAATCAAGGTGGGAATTGGTGGAATTGTGACTTTATTATGAACTAATTCTAGACAAATAGAAAATATCATACTGCCATTTGTCACTCTTGATGATAATGTAGTAACAAATTTTATTGTTCTTATAATGATTAATAGGCATTGGAAAAAAAATTGTGATGTTAAACTGTTTAGTTTACTAAAGCTTAGCAAAATGGTGCATAATAAAATGATGCATTAATAGCTTAGTACATGATGACTGCAGTTCAAATGGTATCTACATTATTGATGAAGTTGTTAAGCTTCTTGTTTGATGTCTTGTGTTAAACCACGATTATCACTAAGGTTATTGCGTTCTTGTTGATGCAACGGGAGTGAGGAAGCTTCTCGCGTGTTGCAAGCCCAACCGTGTTCTAGACGTCTCAAGGACCGGTTTAAAGCCAAATGTATTAAGTGTATTGCTTCTCTGTTTTTTTGGCAGAATATGCATAGCAGCATATGATATTTTTTTTGTAGTAGAGAGTTATATGAAATGAGAAATTTCCTCAAATTGTGAAATACTACAAAGATTAGGACATTTTTTTTTGTCTGTGTCCAAACAAAGAGCATGCTAAGTTTTTGGGATCCCTAAATATCTTGTCAGATTTTCTTTGGATTCTTGAATTTTAATCACAAGTTGGGCCAAGATTTTATGTAATGTGCATTGCCTCTCAAATAAGCCAGAGATAATTTGGACAACAGCAATGGACAGTGGACAATGACATTTGCCATAAAGTCTTCCTACTTATTCCTATTCTTAGCTTAAAAATAAATTTTCAAAATTTAATAAGAATTCTATAATTAAGACAGTCAATTTTATTTCATAAATAATAAGCAGCAAATAATAGTAGGTATGATAAGGACATGATTATTTTAGAATAAAGTTCAGAAGAGATTCCAACTATTATGACATGTCTGGTCCATACACTACTTACCATTCTTGCAAATTTCAGCAGAAATTACTCTCTTTCTCTCTCTTATCACTGCTAGGTTTAATTAATCTCTATGAACTATACAAAAATTCTTGTACAACAAATTTAAAATGGGGGGACACAGCTTTCATTTCAAGATTTGAAATTCCAACTTTTTAAGGTCCTTTGCCATTCACCATGCTGTTGAGAGAAAACTTCACAAAAATAAACCAAGGAATTTGTTTTGTAGCATTTGGATCAAAATGAGTGATTAAAAAATAATTTCTGTAACATGTGGGAAATAATTTCTTGATTGAAGACATACATGGTGAAGATCTTTTCCACATGATCATTGATGAGTAGTGGTTTGTACTTTTTTGTGATAGGACCCCTCTAAACTTGGAACTATTTTTCTCTAATGCCTTTCTTCAACCCCACATATATTTCATTTTCATTTTTGTATTAGTTATTTCAGCAATTCTTGAAAAAAAACTTAGTTTTCCTTTAGAAGTATATTTGAAAAAGAATAAAAAAATCTCTTGTTTTCTTACAAGCTGGGATTAAGAATGATCTCCCAGCTTTGGTTTTTCAGATTTGCAAGCTGATAGGTGTGTGAATCAGTGTACAAAACAACCTTATTTCTCCAAGATTCCTTAAATTCCTGTGGGATTCTTGCAGAATATTCCATCAGTTCAGACAGCAATGAATCAGTAAAACAGGCAGCCTCAAATTCAGCACAAGTGTTGGTTGGATCACAGTTTCAAGGATGTCATTGTGTTTCCAACCATTCCACTATGCATCAAAGATAAAATGTTGTGTGAGAAAACACACAAGAAGCCAGAGCCAAGGCAGGAAGAATAATCCATCACTAGTGAAAGTTGCAAGTGCTGAGACCACCTCAACTTCCTTCCTCCACAAGCAGTCATCTGATGCACTCATTGGCCCGGGCAATGGCATCGGTATAATTGGAGGCGTGTCGATTGATTCCACCTTGAGTTTCGCAAAAAGGTTGAAAAACTTGCTGTTGGAGGAGGAAGGCAGTAGCCCTCCTTTCATATTATGTTCTGATCCATCTCTCAGCAAGGAGCTTTCATCCCTTGACAGAAGCTCATCTCCCTTCTCCTCTGCCAAACCGGAAGCCGATTGCAGCACCATCGTGGAGAATCTGAGGCAGAAACAAGCTTTTCTTGACAGGTCCGGAGTGTGCTGTGTGGTGATGCCCTGCCATATCTCACATTCTTGGCATGATGAGATTAAAGAGGGGTGTTCGGTTCCATTCC
>NC_062966.1:21649440-21824280 GCF_023119035.1 Salvia hispanica
AATAAAATGTGATTGTGAAACCTTTATTGCTTTCTTTCGAAGGTCTACTTTTCTGTCTCACAAATATTATACTAAGACTTATTTTTATAAACAACCAATCATTTAAATTTTATATACCAATTAACACTTAAATCTTATACCTGTTTTTATATTATTCACATTACCCTTATGAATAATACGAACATGCATAATTTTATTAAAACAAACAAACCTTACACAATTTAAATAATAAAAAAAAAAAAAAAAAAATGCACAATTAAAAAAAATAGAAGTGAAAACAGTGGATTATTAACAAATTAAATTACGGAATGGCAGAAGGCATGGGCGACTACTAAACAAAAAAATCATGATAGTAAATAAAATACATACTAATAAATCCTAGACCTTTATTTACCCTTTATAAATTCTGACCACGCACTGAAACAAGTTAAGCCTATTTCACTTTGATGCTGTCCACTCTCATCAAAGTCTTAGATTAAACCAAAAATGTTTGGCGAAAATTAGATATACATTTATTTGGAGTAATACATTTCACTTTTTTTTTTCAACAAATTAACTTGTGTAGAGAAGACCTAAAATTTAATTGGCATGGAGTACTATTGAAAATCATTTTTTCTCATTCGAAAGAAGGTAAAGAGTCAAGGCATCTTGAGAAGAAATCCTTTTTCGATTTTAAGATTTATGTATCGGACCATATCTACAAAATCGAACAATATTCACGAAACTGAATCTTATTTAGTCTATCAAACCGAACATCATAGTAATGGCGATCTTGCAAGATCGGGTAGAAGCAAGACTCCCTTGATTGGGATGCTAGGAATGGAAGAGCATCCGTGAATCCAATCCCATTTCCCTTCACTCCAAACAATAATACCAGAGCCAAGATCCTTATACAAACAAATCATCCCATCAATCCCCACACACTTGACACACCCCCAATTCATCTTCTCCCCCAACAACCTCATCCCCAATTCCACCGGCACCTCCCCCACCGCCCCCCACCGATCCCCGCCGCCCAGCTCCCACACCCGCCCGCCTCCTCCCGACGTCCCCCCCACCACCGCCACCTTCCCCTCCCTCCGCACCAGCGCCGCAAACTCCAGCCTGTCCGCCATCGGCACGCCCACCTCCCTCCACCTGTTCGACGAAATGTCAAACCCCATCACGCTGTACGCCCGCGCCGACGTCATCCAATACAACACGCCGTCGCCGGCGCCGCAGTAAACACTCTCGTTCGGCGTCCACACCGTCAGCCTCACCGCGAACTCCACCGGCATCTCCCCCGCCACCCGCCACTCGCCGGCGCCGGCGGAGTCGTATACCTCCACGGTCGGCTCGTAGGCCCCGCCGGCCTCCGACATCCCTCCGGCCACGTAGATTCGGAAGCTCCGGCGGCCCGGCGGCGCCACCACTCCGACGGCCGGATTGGTCCGGGCGACGCGGAGGGCGGGGAGGGCTCTGAGTTGGGCGGTGAAGGGGTTGCAGATCGCCAGCTGGAGCCGAGTCGCGGAGGCGAGCTTCATGAGGATGAAGCCGCCGATGGCCGCGATCGGCTTCAGCGGCGGCAGGCTAGCGCCACCCCGATCGAGATCCAGTTGGTGCCAGCTGTCCTCGATCGGGTTGTGGGCGTAGCAGGAAGTGAGGCCCCAGCTGCGGGCCGGCAATGCCAGGAACCACGGCGGGTGGCGGTTCCGCGGAACCGCCAGCTCGGCCGTGGCGCGCCAGCCTCTGCAGGCGGCGCGGGCCCGGGCGAGGGAGTCCGGGGGGAGGTAGGAGAAGATGTTGGCGAGGAGATCATTTGGGAGATTGCTCCACATCTCCTTAAACCAACAACAAAGAAGAAGAAGAAGAAGAAGAAGAAGAATGATAGGATTACGCAAATATGTTGTAGTAGAATGAAATCTTGTGAAGTGATGATGAAAGGGGATCAATGATTGTGTGTGTGGGGATGTGTGCTCACATGAACTCTCGAGGGGGCCCACATGGGCAATGGCAAGTTTCTTCGTAGTATTATTATATTGTTGGGTGTGAAAATAGCGGTTGTTGATGGTGAGGAAAGGCCATTTGAAGAAGGTGGGGCTTTCTTTGAAAGTGATGCTGGGTTTGTCTATTTGCCTTTGAAGATGATGGCATAGATTCTCTCTTTTGCCACTTGCTGTGGGAATCGGCTGTTTTTGGCAATCAAGCGGTGAAATTTTTGTTCTTCATTTTACACCAGTTTTTATGATCCACTTTTCTTACACAAAACCGACATCTAAAAAGAACTAGTTTTAGACGGCTCTAAATCACTTATGCCATTTTCTACTTCATCTTCTATTACTACACAAACATGAGTGATCCCCTCGAAACAACTTACTAGCTCTCATTACTTTTTTAAGAAAAATGGATCAAAGTAAATCATAACTTGATGAAAATCTGTGTAAAAGTCGAAAAACTAATCCAATTTTAGTTATGGGGGCAAATCTATCTCTTCAGAAACAACTGAGTTGAGCCCCATTCCAATTTTAATCATAATATAGATTTCGAATACTTTAGAGGCTGTTTAAGTGTTTTTACTTCAAAATATCGAGCTATATTCCGATAATTGATGATTAAATAATTTTTTACTATTACTAAGTACTTCCGAGTAGAAAATAAAGTTGACATACTAGGAATATTTAGTTAATGCAAAGCACGTGTAAGTTTTAACATCCTTTATAAATTACTTTAATTAGTTTTTAATTGCTACACGTCATATTGAATATACAAATGTTAAATACTACGAGTGGAATTGAATTTTTATTTGAATTTGTTAATAATATGATCATTTTGTTGGCATAGTGTTACTTGTATTAGATGAACTAATTTTGTTGGCAATTAAATACCTAATTACCATAAACCAAGAGAGATAAGTAGGTGATTGATTGATTAGAGCATCATTTTCACCGAATAATTCTTGAATAGGACTATAGGAGTAGTAGTTTTAGTCTTATAGATAAGATAACCGCAACACGCATCTTTAAGGAAGAGAGTTTACTATAACGACGCTTCTTATCTTGACAAGAGCATCCACATTTTTTTAGGTTGATTATAGTGTGTGTTTTCGAGCTTTCATTGGTGCATATCTTCACTATATATATTCTTATTCAGCATAAATCAAATTTGATCAAGGGGTATCTTTTAAACAAATGTGAGTTGGCGATGAAAACACTAAAAATTCGATACATTTTTTGAAAAACACTTAAAATTATTACTTCCGTCTATTATTCAAAATTACACTTACTTTTATTCATGAAATTTTCTTTTTCTTTATCTTACTTTATCCATATATTTTTTTTTAATGATTAAATGAATTTAAATTTAAAAGTCATGCCACGGAAGAAAAGTTCAGTCCTTAACATTGGGCGTCACATATAGTCTGTATATGTGGTTATTTTTCATGGACAAAGTCACACAGAGAAAATAATACTCCCTAAACCCGAAAATAATACTCCCTACGTCCTACAACAGAAGTCATATTTGTTTTGGGCACTAGTTTTAAAAAATGTAAAGAAAAGTTAGTTGAATAAGTTAGTGGAATTAATGTGAGTCTCATATATATATACTCTCTCCGTCCCATAGAAATATGCTCTTTAGGGTTGACACGAGTTTTAATGCGTAATTTGGTAAAATAAGAGAGAAGGGGGAAAAAAGTAGTTAAAATTATGTAGTGGATGGTGGGGCCCATAGTTGATAAAGTAAAAGAGAAGGAAAAAAAATTTACCATAAAATGAATATGGACTATTTCTATGAGAAAGATGAAAAAGGAAATATAACCTATTTTTATGGGACGGAAAGAGTATTAGTTTTATAGTAATAAAATATGAGTGGAATGAGTTAGTAGAACGTGTGTGGCCTATTTACTATTTATAGTAGTAAAAGTGAAATAAAATTTTTATTGTCCAATAGGCTAAAATATGAATCTGAGACAGAGAGAAGTAACTTTTGTTTTTATTAGAAGCCTCAAATAGTCAAATGCTATTTTTTAGTGTGCATAGAGAATAGCGATAAACTGTGCAAGGTGATCCATGGGCCGAAGATAAATTTTGGCCCGTCTAATATAAATGTTACTACTTGACATTTTAGGCCCAATTATGCTCTATTATTGGTTACATGATTTGGTTATATAGGGCGTTCACACTCACACACTCTCTTTGTGAAACAGAATTTTCTTATGCGAATAGATCGAGCAGTGTTATATTGTTAACTATAATTAAATAATAGCTATTAGATTTAAATTAAAGGCTTAGATCATTAATTTTTAAATGTCAATATGATCAATGAAAAACGTCAATAAGGTCATAAGATTAATTCTAAAAAATATTAATATGGGTATTAATGTCAATTAACTACATGTCTAGTTATAACTAACTTTTAAAAGAAATCTCAAAACTTTAAATTCATATAACATATATCAAATTAAAGATAATTTCATAAGAATTCCAACGATATCCTACATGCATATGTTCCGACGTCAAAATTTGAAAAAAAAAAATCAAAATTTTATTATTTTTTCGTACAATGCAGAAATGTCAACATACTATATAAAATATGTCAATATAATAAATATAGAATGCCAATATAAGCAATGAGTTAACATTCTTAAAGCATTGTGTTGACATTCTCAAAGCATTGCGTTGATATTTTCGAAACACTATATTGATATTTTCATCCAAAACCCTAATTTGGAGTTTTTTTTTATCTTTTTTTATTTTATTAATAAAAACGAAAATTACACGTGGCAAATTATAGACCACACGTTTTCTAAAATCCTATGGTCTTAAATTAGTTGTAGTTAGCAATTAAATGATGAGTTAGCAATTGATCACTCCCCTGTCATAAATTGGTATGAAATGAGGATTGCATAAGGGATTTCCTGAATCAACTATGACAAGGGAGTGATCTATAACAGGGGAGTGATCACTCCACACGTATGAAATGAGGATTGCATAAGGGATTTAATTACTCATATAATTGTGAAAAGTTCAACTATAGGGTACTCCGAATAGTAAGGAACTATAAAAAATAGTTAGGCTTTACAATTTTCTGTTACCTTGAATTATTACATGACGTTCTCATAAAAATTAAATGGGCAAAAATCATATCTAATTTCACCTCCCTTTTATATTTTTTCATAATTATTGTCCAAGTCCCACTTTTCAGGTCAGTTACTTAAGATAGGAAAACTACCGTGGATTCATAAATCTTTCAAGATTAAAATAATCAATAATTTAAAGATGGGGTTCTGAATTTGACGTTGTGGCTCAGGTTTTGATTTGGTCTACAACACTTCTGTTTCATTTTATGTCATTAAAAAATTTTAGAACAATCTTGACCTTATAAATTGTTGTTTTACCATTTGAGAACCCCTTCCTAATCCAAAAAAAAAAAAACCCTTCCTAATCAAGGTGGGAATTGGTGGAATTGTGACTTTATTATGAACTAATTCTAGACAAATAGAAAATATCATACTGCCATTTGTCACTCTTGATGATAATGTAGTAACAAATTTTATTGTTCTTATAATGATTAATAGGCATTGGAAAAAAAAATTGTGATGTTAAACTGTTTAGTTTACTAAAGCTTAGCAAAATGGTGCATAATAAAATGATGCATTAATAGCTTAGTACATGATGACTGCAGTTCAAATGGTATCTACATTATTGATGAAGTTGTTAAGCTTCTTGTTTGATGTCTTGTGTTAAACCACGATTATCACTAAGGTTATTGCGTTCTTGTTGATGCAACGGGAGTGAGGAAGCTTCTCGCGTGTTGCAAGCCCAACCGTGTTCTAGACGTCTCAAGGACCGGTTTAAAGCCAAATGTATTAAGTGTATTGCTTCTCTGTTTTTTTGGCAGAATATGCATAGCAGCATATGATATTTTTTTTGTAGTAGAGAGTTATATGAAATGAGAAATTTCCTCAAATTGTGAAATACTACAAAGATTAGGACATTTTTTTTTGTCTGTGTCCAAACAAAGAGCATGCTAAGTTTTTGGGATCCCTAAATATCTTGTCAGATTTTCTTTGGATTCTTGAATTTTAATCACAAGTTGGGCCAAGATTTTATGTAATGTGCATTGCCTCTCAAATAAGCCAGAGATAATTTGGACAACAGCAATGGACAGTGGACAATGACATTTGCCATAAAGTCTTCCTACTTATTCCTATTCTTAGCTTAAAAATAAATTTTCAAAATTTAATAAGAATTCTATAATTAAGACAGTCAATTTTATTTCATAAATAATAAGCAGCAAATAATAGTAGGTATGATAAGGACATGATTATTTTAGAATAAAGTTCAGAAGAGATTCCAACTATTATGACATGTCTGGTCCATACACTACTTACCATTCTTGCAAATTTCAGCAGAAATTACTCTCTTTCTCTCTCTTATCACTGCTAGGTTTAATTAATCTCTATGAACTATACAAAAATTCTTGTACAACAAATTTAAAATGGGGGGACACAGCTTTCATTTCAAGATTTGAAATTCCAACTTTTTAAGGTCCTTTGCCATTCACCATGCTGTTGAGAGAAAACTTCACAAAAATAAACCAAGGAATTTGTTTTGTAGCATTTGGATCAAAATGAGTGATTAAAAAATAATTTCTGTAACATGTGGGAAATAATTTCTTGATTGAAGACATACATGGTGAAGATCTTTTCCACATGATCATTGATGAGTAGTGGTTTGTACTTTTTTGTGATAGGACCCCTCTAAACTTGGAACTATTTTTCTCTAATGCCTTTCTTCAACCCCACATATATTTCATTTTCATTTTTGTATTAGTTATTTCAGCAATTCTTGAAAAAAAACTTAGTTTTCCTTTAGAAGTATATTTGAAAAAGAATAAAAAAATCTCTTGTTTTCTTACAAGCTGGGATTAAGAATGATCTCCCAGCTTTGGTTTTTCAGATTTGCAAGCTGATAGGTGTGTGAATCAGTGTACAAAACAACCTTATTTCTCCAAGATTCCTTAAATTCCTGTGGGATTCTTGCAGAATATTCCATCAGTTCAGACAGCAATGAATCAGTAAAACAGGCAGCCTCAAATTCAGCACAAGTGTTGGTTGGATCACAGTTTCAAGGATGTCATTGTGTTTCCAACCATTCCACTATGCATCAAAGATAAAATGTTGTGTGAGAAAACACACAAGAAGCCAGAGCCAAGGCAGGAAGAATAATCCATCACTAGTGAAAGTTGCAAGTGCTGAGACCACCTCAACTTCCTTCCTCCACAAGCAGTCATCTGATGCACTCATTGGCCCGGGCAATGGCATCGGTATAATTGGAGGCGTGTCGATTGATTCCACCTTGAGTTTCGCAAAAAGGTTGAAAAACTTGCTGTTGGAGGAGGAAGGCAGTAGCCCTCCTTTCATATTATGTTCTGATCCATCTCTCAGCAAGGAGCTTTCATCCCTTGACAGAAGCTCATCTCCCTTCTCCTCTGCCAAACCGGAAGCCAACTGCAGCACCATCGTGGAGAATCTGAGGCAGAAACAAGCTTTTCTTGACAGGTCCGGAGTGTGCTGTGTGGTGATGCCCTGCCATATCTCACATTCTTGGCATGATGAGATTAAAGAGGGGTGTTCGGTTCCATTCCTCCACGTTGGTGAGTGCGTGGCCAACGAGCTCAAGCAAGCCCAGTTGAAGCCACTTGAGTCTGGAAGCCCTCTTCGTATTGGAGTTCTTGCAACTAATCCAAGTCTGCTGCCTACAATCTATCAGGAGAAACTCGAAAACAAGGTAGTTAGTGATGAAGTACTAATAAAACACATGTATGTTCAAATGAAACTTGTCTGTTTTCTTAAGTGATTGTGTGAGTAATGCAGGGCTTTGAGGTTGTGCTGCTGGATAAGGCCACAGTGGAGCATACCGTGATCCCTGCAGTCGAAGCGTTGAACAGAAAAGACTTCGAAGGCGCACAGAATTTGTTCAAAATTGCTCTACAAGTTCTGTTGATGAAAGCTGTGAACAGAGTCATCCTTGCTTCAGATCATCTTGAGCAGCTCTTGCCACCAGAGGATCCCTTGTGGACTAAATGCATAGATCCGATGGATGCTTTAGCGCGCTCGTCTCTCAAGTATGCTCGGTCACCAGAGACGGGTATATAGAGATACCATTCTTCTTGCCTAAAGGCACATATATATATATATATATATATAGTATATATACATATATACACCTCTACACAAGCCATATTAGAATGTTGATCAATGCTTGATTCCAACATTGATTCTTGGACTTGATTCGTTTGATATATTATTATGATAAAGTATTATTTGATGCTGGATTTTGTTAGTATCTATTCCAACCACAATGTGTAAATCTCCAAACATATGTTTAAACTCTGCAAAATGTATGCATTCATCCCATTGCAAAATGTTATCAGAATTACATGAGCTACTACAAAAAACTGAAAGCAAAAGGCATCTTGATTAAGACATGGCTGCAACAAACATTTTGCTTCAAGCATCTGGATTGACAAATGGGGTTTTCCTATCTTTTCCATGGCACATTAACAAGGGATATGTGCATGCCTGAATCTATCTCCCAACTGCACTCAATGAGACATGGATATCGTATCGTGCCCGACTCCCACCCAATCAGCATAGACTTCACTGATCTTTTCAATGTCCCACTTCATGATATTGACTCCGCCTTCCTCCTTAGCAGTCTCGATTCCCATCTTACACGATCCTGCAAAGGTGGGTAGTGAATCAGGCATCGACCTGGAATCACGCCCCCTTACCAGCTCTGCATAGTAACCAGGCAGTTGAAGTTCTGTCCATCAAAGTAATCTGTGTTAGCATATGCGGCCATTCAACTTTAAGTAACGGAAATGATTACATAAGATATACAACTCTCATATATATTCTACGACAATATCTTGTTCATTCAAAGATTACTCGACTAGAAGCATTTGCAGCACTGCAGATGAAAAGTTCATAAGAGGTAAGTAGGAAAACTTATTAGCATCGTTTGTAAGTAAAAGATCAAGCTACATGTTCATCAATGTACTTTCTTCTTTCATTCCTAGATGCCGGGAAACTCATCACTAGCACCGAAGAACAAGAAAGTGCCGAAGATGCAGTGGAAGACAAGATCCACCAGCATCAATTTGCTACCACAATTATAATGAGGTACAAGCAACAAAACCTCAACTGAAACAATATGCTGATTCTAAAACACAAGTAAGGTAAGCAAACCTTTCCCCAAAATAACTTCCCACAGCAAACTTTCATAACTTCATCACTCTTTGAAACAAAATCTGATACAAGAGTGAGTTCATACAATCACTACATGTCACATTTTCAAACAAGTAGTATCCACAAAAGAAGCAACTAAAGCCTAAGTAGATTCCACTCTTGATTTATTCAACAACACATCACACACACAAAATGCAACAGAATAGAACAAAAAACATCACAAAAGTGAGAGCAATTCAATCCTGAACACAACAACAAAGAACTGATTAAACAAACCACCTTCTTTCCCATGAGCATAGGTACACTTCTCCCCATAAGGGCAGCTGCCAAACCTCTCCAACCACCTGGCACAAAGCTTCGTTTTATAATAATGGCATCCGCCACTCAAACTTCTGCACTCAATCGAATCTCCTCCGCCTCTACCGCTCACTCTGTTCAAGCCACCCTCATCTCTCCCAACACTCTGATAAGGATGATACCTTCCACCAGAAAAGAAACGCCTTCTCTCACTAAACGGCTCCGCCATCGCCACACCTTGTTCCAACCCTCTGATTTCACGCAGATTGTGAGCAAAATGGCAGTTTTCGCCGTAGTAACACTTGCCCATTTGGAACAGATTGCACATTTCTGATTTGTAAGGAATCGAGAGCTTTGACCTGTTTACTGTGAGGGGAGTTCTCGGCCTCGGTCTCTTGAAGCCATGATCTGAAAAGGGCTGTTGGTGGTGGTTAGGGTTTCGTGGCTGGGGACGATGATCATACGCAATTTTGCCGCCAAAATTAACTGGCCCCGAAATTTGACTATCGCCGTCGCGATTCATGTTAACGCTGAAAACTAAGCTTGATTCAGATTGAGAGTGAAATGTGGTTCAGAAATGGGAAAATGGAAAACATTTTAGAGAGAGAGAAAAACCCTTTTTTGGAAGGTGGTATGTACGTACGATCATGCACAGAGACGATGAATAGTGCTTCTCTCTCTTAAATATTGTTTTTTATTGAATTTAAATTCATAAATGTTCAATAATAAAATACTTGGATTTTTTTTTTTGGTATTATTTGATCTGTCACGTTCTAGTAGTCGGGCCGGAACGCGTCACGCTGCAGAGCGAATGAGGGAGCCGTGTTGCTCCATCCGCGACCGCGGCCGATCACACACGAGCAAGAGAGAACAATGCAGGAAATAAAAATTTCTTCTTAGAGTTTAAATAAAACTGAATATCCATACAAGCAATTTCTCGAAATCTAGCAGAGACGGAATGGATTCAAAGGGAACGAGATAAGTACTGCTGCAACGTCGACCTATTGAAGCTTCTTTATTCCGGGGAAGGAAGGAAGGACTGCGATAAGGGCGTCACCATACCCGACAGGATCTGCGAATGTCAAGAGTTCGTTCGTGGTTATTATGATTTGTAAAGTAATAAAAACATCACTCTTTTATCAGCTAAAGCAACGGGAAGAAAGATGTGTACCGCCATCTTTTCTAAGTATCTTGACCACCTCTCCAGATATGTCCGACTGTTCAAGAATCAAGAGAAATAAGAAAATAAAGATAAAGGGTTCGGACAAAAGAAAAGCCATCTTTAGAATCTGCATCCGATACAAACCTCGATAGGGATCTCTCCGCCTAGCTGGTCGATGTAGCAGAGCACCTGCCCCTCCTTTACTGTGTCATTCTGTTATGCAACGATAGTAAAAAAGGATCGAGTCAATAGGGAATGAGTATCTCACACTACAGATTGGATATCTTCTTTGTAATGCTGATTTACTATCAGAGTTAAAAACACGACAGTGATACTATTTCACCATGTATAGTCTCTAGGTGAAGTTAAAGAAAACCAGAGACATGTAAGCTACAGATGATTAAAACTATGAGAAAATTATTCAATTGCACACATCACATTGTAGACGCAAGAGACACAAAATCATTGTAAAAATCACCATTCCAATTCCAATGGGACAAATATTGTACCAACCCCATAAAGGAAAACACACACACAGCTACCTCTTTGCAAGAAGGAGGGGCCTTCTTCCCTTTAATGGTCCTGGATCTTCTAAAAGACCCAACCTGCATTCAATATAAAGATAGTGTCACAAACATAATTAAAAGTCCATCATTCTTCATAGAAAAGAGCATACCCTTGGAGATTGAAGTATGACCAAGCCCTCATCTGCAGCCTTATCAAGCAGAGATTGAACTGCAACTTCGGCAGAAGCTGGTTTGGAGAGTGCCAGCGATGGTGATGAGGCTGAGCCATTTTGAGCAGGTGTCTCAACAACTGCATGAGCAGTAACGGGAGGAGCCAGAGGCTGAGTAGGTGCACTTTGTTCAGCCAAGTCTCTTGAGACAGATAACTGGAATCCCCCGAGCTGATCATTAAAGTAAAAGATCAATCAAAACTGTAAAGGTAAAACTACAAGGCTAAAGAAGTGCCAAGCTTAATCGTGTACAACGAGAAAATAACATTGGAAATAGGACAAACAGCATACTTTAAGCTCAATTTCTGCAATTGATGTTGTGTCACATAGTACTGTCAAAAGAGATTCCACCTGCAAAATGAGATTTCAATAAGATGGCTGAAACTAGTTACAGAGACTGATGCCTAGACATTATTCACCAGTGCAGCAAGAAAAAGCATAAAAACTGGCCTTTACACATAAAGGGTCATTTTAATGTTGGAAGAACTAAAGGCTACTTGACCCTTTCAAAGAGTCCGACTCTTACATATTTCTACATACGACTAAGAAATGTGGATGGCTGATTGTATTTACAGCAGATAGCACAAACAAATTATTGAAATCTTTCTTTTCATGATATCAGATCATCTTATTAATCATAAGGCCACAGCATGGCACACAACTCAATATTTAGGAAAATGCAAAATAAAGCTGATGTATATAAGTCTCTGAGCAACTTACCTCAAATGCATTCGGAATAAGTGGACTCACTGCATCAGTTGCTTTAGAATCGTCTTCCACACTGGCTTTTGCCGCTGTCAATGAAATAGAAGCTGCATTAGGAAGAGAAAGTGAAGGGTGCAATAGAAATAATGCCTTGCAAAAAAAGTGTGTGGACCAGCAGATGTTAAATGAAGAACAAAAGGGACTTGATTCAATCAAAAGATTGAAATGATTGCCTGAATTTATCTCACAATCATCCATCAACAACAAGCTCGTTCCGATTCACAAAAACAACCGACCATCAAACTGATCCTTGTATCAGGTTTATCACTACATTACATTAAGTAAATTATCCCAATATTTTTACAAACAGAAGATGCTGGCATTAACAATATTCGAATCAGAGAGGCTAATGACACCCCAAATGGAGCTTGAAAAGAGCCAAAGAAAATCTACTCACAATCACCCTCAAAAGCCGAGCTTCGAAATGCAACAATCGACTTCTTCGGCCTTTGCAACAACACTAACCCATCAAATTCAACAATTCCGGGCGTCCTTACACCATGCAAGGTTGGTTGCAAAGTTCTTAATTTTGGCCTTGCAGAACCAAAATCAAAGTTCTTTATCTTAATGCCTGAAGGCCCAATACCACCTGCAACTATTAACCATCAGTCCATCATCATAAAAATCAAATCTTTTTTCGACCGAATGCAAGATTCAGGAAAACAGAAACACGAATCACACACACCAACTCTTCAAAAAAATCCAAATTCATAGAAGTAATGAAAAGAGAAAGCCTAATTGCAAAAACTCCACAATAACACGATCCGTAACGAATAAATTATAAATAGCATAGTTGGCAATAAAGTCAGCACGGATTGTATTTCCATGACATGTAAAAAGCATTGAACATTGAATTGCTGGGAGTTGAGAGAGAGAGAAAGCTTACACGCAGCCATTCGAAAATGGAGAAGAGAGAGCGAATCGTGGTGGCGGAGAAACAGTATATGAGCTGCGGTCGATGTTAACGAAGAAGAGAGCTATAGCTGTAATATTGTAATTTTTAATTTTTAATTCTCGTAATCATTATTATTTTTAATTAAAACACTATTGAAGCTTTACAAATTAATGAGGCTCTTTTTGCTCTATTATCACCAAGCTATTTGTTTTATACTTTCATTTTTATGTTGCATTAATTTCTCATATCATATTTATTTTTTCATAATAGTACATTAGTACAGTATTATATTCCGACATCATTCAATAAACTGTAAACACTAATATCCACCAATAACCTAACTACCAACTGCAATTCAAAGTTTCCCTTTTTCTGGTAATCTTTATCAAAAAGTTTATTTTCTCAATTCTCAAAAAATAATGTAGCTTTAGCCTTGCTATAGTTATAAGTTAAATAATGGAATTTGCAAAAAAATAGAAGAAAGGGTATACGTGAAAAATACTACTACTATAAATCATCATTATAATCTTGGTCATAATCATATTTTTCCTTGTAGTCAGCGTAGCCATCTAATTCAGGATCTTCTTCGTGTTCGTGTTCGTGCTCCTCCACCTCCTCCTCCACTGCCTCTGCCTCCGTTTTGCTTTTCTTGGGGTCCGGCTCATCCTGCTCAAGTTGCAAGATAACCAAGTTATTCATATCATTTTTCTGAGCTGAAGTGAAGTAAAAAAACTTCAGCATATGGAAGAAACGCCACTAACCGAATCAAGAAGCCCGTCCAGTAAGTCATATCGAATTCTTGAGCTCAACCTCTGCAAAGCATTATAGAATTCCAAACTAAAGTTTCCAGTGGATAAATGTCTAAAATATGTGGTAACATTTAGCTGATAAATTCTTTTGAATCAACATATTTGGCATGTTCTACTTATTTGTTATTGTAAAAGAGAAACACAAGCTTTCTAGTTATAATAACGATTCGTTTAAAAATTTCCGAGTTCTAACTAGATTTGGATAACTACAGATAGAGGTGAAGCAATACATACACCTGATTGTCCAATTTGTGAAGTTATTCAAAGCTGAGAACTAGATTTGTTTTCGAGAATTATACCTTTGCATCTAGCATTCCTTTTACTGCATCCCCAAAAGTTTGAGGAGGACCACGGCTTTTTAACTCAGCAGCTCGCTTCTCTCGTTTGTCCTGGCTCAGATATTTACACATTTGTCAATTATACTCAATGATTCAGCATACGACCGCAAAAGCATGTGCTGGTTCAATACGATGAAATTTATCAGGGCTATACCTTCCTGTTCTGTGCAGCAGCCGCAGCAAGTTGTCTTGCGCCTTCAACATCGTCTGAGCAGTTAGCAAAAGTGGCTTCAAAGGCTCTCTTAGCAGCTAATGCAGCTTCTTCTTTTGCTGCCTGCTCCTGTGATTATAAATCGGAAGATGCAATGTCACCTCAAATCATCACAAGAACAAAAATACAGTATAATTTAACAAACACAGTCCTTTACTAGTATAAATTCCATAATATCCTACAACAGGAGTACAATAAAAGAATCATTATTATCACATATTTCTTGAATGTCACTTTCAGCACTACCGAAAATAGAAGATTTTTAGATATGTACCTCAAGATATTCTCTGTTAATCTCCTCCCAGACAGTCGTTTTCAACTTCTTCTCCTCCTCTGTGTTAATATACACATCCACCTGCCAGCATCTAACTTTTAGTTCAACAGTCAATGAATTTCAATGATACACATATTATGAAGTTCAAGGCTCATATCAAAATTACCCAAAAAGAAGTGTAGCAGAAGTATTTATCAAAAACTAAAAAAGAGGCAATCATTTTCAAAACCAAACAAGCTCAGAAAATTCACAAACCTCAGTGTCATCGATGTCCGATAAACTCTCTGACTCTTCCCAAGTAAAATCACTAGCATCCATTGTCTTATCAATAGTATCATGAATAGAGTTTGACTGACAGGTAGCTCCTGGTATCATCAATTAAATTTGTAAATGCTCAATTAACATAAAGCATATGCTGGAATATCTCACTATAAGAATTTAAAATCGGCATGCCTGTTGAATCATGGTCTGGTGGTGGTTGTGTAACATCATTTTGAGTTGTAGTCTTGATTCTCCTTTGCTCATCAGACTAAAAAATTCATGAAACACAATATTACTGTGATATGAACAGTAATATGTTACACACCAATAAATTCAGGATTTTCAACTCACAAAATACAAAGAAAAAGGAAAGAAAATCAAGAGAAATGCAGCTAGAAGGAAACTTTTTATACTACCCACTTTGGAAGGACAACATAAAGAATAATCTTAAATCCATTCCCATACCTAAATCTTTTATACTACTCACTTCAAATTTGCTCTAGACAAATATAATAGAATTTTCAAAACTCTCAAGGTGAAGAAATACGAATTGCAGGAGGGCGAGGGGGGTTGATAGAGTGTAAGAAATTACATTTAAGAGTATGGAGTTGGTCTCGGTCAGGTCAGGAAACATTGGCGAATCCTGATTCTCAGAGCAGTCAGCAGTAGCTTCCTCAGCCATTATCCTTTTCCTCTCAGCACGCTGGAAAGCTGGAGGCTCGGATCCACCACTCAGGCCTCCAGATATTATCATGAACTGCAATAACAAGTTCAAGCACTGTAAATAAAGATAATAATAAAGTCAAAATGATCTATTATAGGTTGAGAGATTACATCTTTGTAGCATTCATTACAAAGACCATAAGCAAAATGAGGAGGATCCTCATGACCCTTATGCTTGCAGAGGAGTTCACCATTCTTAGATGCCTTTTGCCCCGTATTGAGTGACTTCATTTGCGACGCCTCTTCACCAATTTTTTTTTCCAGAATGTCAAACTCCTCTGACTTCTTCTCAAACTCCTCAATCTAGTTAGAACTCAGAAGTTAATGACAAAATGCCTTATAGATCCCATGAAAGTGAATACACTATCTTCATCATTATATGAATGGTGCCAACAGTTTAAATGAATAAACAAAGCCCGAGATAAAAATATGCAACCACTTTTTAAGAGTACCGTTTGAGGTAGACGTAGACTTATCCCATCAGTGCTAAAGACAAGAATAGTAAGAACATAAATAAAAGTAAACACTCTTTCTTTATTTACAATGATCATATAACAATATTTCTTACTGACAACAAAACAATAGGAAAAACTTTGCACCCTCAGAAACATTAAGAATGAACTGAGAGACAAGTTTTAAAGCTGCTTCAGTGCAGATCTTTTTCTTACCAAGTACAAATGTTTTGAAAACTAAGCATAACAAAGCAATTAAAATCAGGGTAAAACATACCGTTAAACCTCCCGAATCAGTACTTTCAAATTCAATCAACCGCTTTGTCAATGTTGCTTCACAGATGTGGACTGTCTTAATCTGACAACAAATCGGAAACCTGGATTACATAAAGTTCCTCGAGCAAAACATGTTTTTCTAATTTCTACAATCTCAGCAACATAAGGAAGCTAAAGCAGGAAATTACTAGTGACAAACAAATGAAATTCGGAGTAGTACTCTATATTGAAAAGGAAAATTAGGTTTCAGCGAAATAATCAACTATAATATGAATTGCATTAGCCCGACAATGCCTTTCTCATTACATAGTTTTTCATGATCCCGCCAAAACTTTTGAACCATTGGCAATACAAAATATTAAGCCCAAAGAGGTCTTCCTTTGTCCATGTATAACCATCCCTAACACTAATGATGCCATGTTCCATGAAACCTTAGTCTTCCATAATGTCCAATTCACACAAATGAAAATGATTATAAGATGCACCGCATGCACTATTAGTCTAGTTTATTAGGAAAGATAGTCTAGTTTATTAGGAAAGAAATACATCTTCCTGGTTATATATCATGTAATTTATGTTGAACATCACTCACAATATCAGACTTTGAACAATCATGACCATGTGCAAGAGCAGATATATAAAGTGCAGCTCCGCATAATCCACTTGGTTTCCTCCCAGTCTGCAAGATTTACAGGATATCATTGACATAATGTTATCCTAACAAATAGAAAATGAGAAATATTTCATTCCCTTTTCACCTGCATCCAATCACGCTTCATACTAGCAACAATCTGAAGTGCAGTTTTGGGAATATTTTTATCTCTGTTTTTGAACAGACCTACAAATGAGAGTTAGAATGTCACTACTGAACAACAGTCAACTTTGATGATAAAAATGTATGAGCATATCCTACTTTTAGAAATGCTATTTACATATCACAACAGGAGATTGAAGGTACGTACGGTCAGAAAATCGGTGAATGAAAAGGCTAGGATCCACAAGGTTCTGAATAAGAGGGTTTTCTTCAAGGCTAAGAACTTTGCAAAGCTGCAAAAAGACCGCCCCTAGCACGTAACTGTAATACATACATAAGCGATTTCAATATCTAAAGAAACAATGGATTATAGTTTTACAAGAGTGTTGTCCTTTACTGATCACTCTATGACTATGCTCTATATGGAACAGGACTTGGTTGGCAATCAAATCAAGAGTAAAACTATACAGATAACTATAAGCGAGTTAACAGTTTTGCCTGGGTCAAAATAGAAAGCGCAGCAGATGGTCATCCTTGATGCCATCCCATTGGAACCAAACATGGAATTTCAACTCCATACTCATTTTTTTAGATTCAATATATCCTTTTCAGCACCCAATAATACACTAACGGTCGATATCAGCATACAGATCCTTGTTTGATTCTTTTATAACTGTCCCTCTTATCAGGATTGAAAAATAACATCTTCCTATGGACTGTCCCCAAAAGTAAGACGCTGACGACACTGGTCAGTCACAACACAAATGGCAGTGGCAATAGCAGCCAATGGCATAACATCAATCATAAGGCTAAAGGTGTGAACCCTTTTCGACAAACAAACAGTAAGAGTCACCAAATCCCCCAACCTCCTCTAAAAGAGAAACCAGGTACCAACCCCCACACATTATGAAGTAGTTCAGTCGTACAATTAGTAATTTTCTCATCATAAAAATATATTGAATCTTTAGGCGCTTGTTCTACTCTTTTTGAAAGTCCTCCCACAATCTGCAGTAGAATCTCCCCAACCATCAGGTTTCTCGATCAATAATAAAAGAAAATCACAAAAAATAACTTCCCATGAAATGCTAAAGCCAAATCCAAGACCTAAGATGCACTAAACATGTAAGTGGCATTTCCTTATATGCAACCATATAAAAATGGAGGATGGAGCTGGAAAAGTAAGAGTTCAACATATATGCTCGAATTATTACAGGCACCCAAGGGTAGTGCAGCCTAAAAAATAACCAAACCTAGTTCTATATCTTATACCTACAACTCAGGAGATGTTGTGACGTTGCGTTGTTCAGAATGAGTATTTTCTGGTATAAAGCTGGCTCATTCCATTAAAAAGCCTCTCCTATGCAGACTATTTCACCTTTAAAATGTCTCAACATGCATAAAGGAGAATCGAGATTACATTGATAAAATGATTAGACTACATATATTACACACCAACAAATGCAAATACAAATACATCACCCCCCCTCCCACACACACGCACACACAACCAAAACAAAAACACTACATAATTGATTTATTTTCTAAAGGGAGGAGGAGAAGAAGAAAGAAATGAAATTCCACGTACACATTTATCCTTAGATGTTCTGAGAATTCAATTAGAAGAAATGGTTTATTTTCCATCCTGCACAATCAAGAGAAAAACAATCAAAGTTTGATATGTAGAAGATATATTTCCATTATAATCTCCAACCTTTAGTCACGCAATTTTAATAGCATATTATTATATTGGGAACATATCTGCATTAGTTGCATTACAATGCTATATGTCTGCCTTCCTTTTGCAAAGGATTAAAAAAACCATCACTTTATTTGTTTCATTACCTACACATGATGTAAACACAAGCAGCATGCACTTGTTCTCTCCTGCGACCCTTTGTGAAGTTTTTACGAAGTGCCAACTGTAAGTGTCATAACAATTACTGATATTGATTGCTCACCAACAAAATGTCTAAAATCTTGGATGTAATGGAAGAGCTGTACCTCATAAAGCCTAAGAGCTATATTAGCTTTATCTGCACCACCCTGAATTTCCAAGGCAGACATTATACTCAGGATTCCGTCATATGCTACAAAACAAGGTCGCCATTATATATATAAGCGAAATTTCACAAGACTATAAGCAGCATTTAAAACCATGCTAGTTATGAGCAACTGATAGAACTCTATTATTGCTAGCCAATCATCTAAGTGTACTTTACTACTGCAAGCATGCATTAGAACCAAAACCAATTAATTAGAGTTTTCATGCTTAACCAGCTTAAAAGTCATAAATTGTAGAAACAGTAGAAATTACAGAATAACAGGAGTGTAATAATCTTTAGTTTGTGAGAACCTTTATGGGTGTAGGGCTAGATATCTATAAGCCATTTTAACAGACAAATAGTGAGTTGGGACTTCAAAAGAAATGTTAACAAGTTTAAATTTTTAATCTTCACCCAGGAACTATTGACAATTGCCTCCAGCATCAACACGGAATGCCCCTCTCAGTAGAATAATTAGGCATAAGGAATAAAGAGTTATGAAGTAAGTAGCAAATAAAGTTACCATCGTTCAGTGTCCTCTGCCTAGATTCAGAAATATGCTGGATGGACCTCACAAGAATACCTGCCGCTCGGGACTGGATAAATTTGTATTCATCAATATATAAAATCACGAATAGCTTAAATGAAACACCAACTAAATGTTATCCTTTGATATAAAAATTCAATAATTAGCAAAGCATGTTGTTCCAATCTCTCAGGTAAGCAAAATCCTTAGATTTTTGATTTACCATCAATGTGAAAGGTACTGAAAGATAGGTGGTGATTAAGTTTCAAACTAATCGTAACATCACAAACCTGTCCATCAGCTCCTTTCACAAACTGAGTTTCCTCTGTAAACATATCATCAGCAACAACACTGCCGCAATTGACACAGCATCTGCACATTATTATGCCACACAAAGGCATCAATCGTATACCACAAAAAAAAACGTCTATATCTACGAGGCCTTACATTCTTCCTTCATTGTGAGATATCGCAACTTTTCTCACACAGGTAAAACACCATGTTGCCATCGCAGGCAGCCCTGGACATGATGGCATTATGCATTTAACCAAAAACATCACCAATTTAACGATACACAAGTGTATATAACTCACCTGAAGAGAGCGGATTAGCACAATAAGTTTGTGCTAATAATTTTGCAACCGCGGCGGCGCAATTGGAAGGAATTCCGATCACGGCGGATTCATAATTCAGTTATGAAAAAATGATTTGGTGTGAGGTTTTTTTGAGTTTTTGAGTTGAGTATTTTTTTTTAATGATTAAATATAATACTCCTTACTTATAAAATCCTTAACTAAATAAGTATAATTATCTCAAGATTAAAGGAAACAATTATGGAATATAAATAAGTATATAAGGAAATAGAAAACCACCAAAATCCCACTGCAATTTAAGTTGACAATTTTTTATTTGACTTCTATTCTAATTTATAGTTTATCAAGTTCAAATCTTACCAATATCTGTAAAGATTATTTATATCTATGCTATATCAAGTTCAAATCTCACCCATAATCTGTAAAGATTTATTTATTGTTATGCGCTAGTGTGACTTGCAAACTTCTAATGTAGATCATCTTATAAATACTAATATAAACATAAATTAATATCATTATTCAGATCATCTTCAATCATATACAAATGTCATTTTGGTCGTAAGATTAATACTCAAAAATTGTAAAAAATTTAAGTTTAATGCAAATACTTGGAATAAAATTATATCAAAGCATCATCCTTTAACATGCAATCCAGATGTTATTTGGTTTCATAGTTTAGTTTAACATGCAATCAAGAAAAGTTGCATTCTTAGTATTTCAGAGAAAAAAGTGAAACAAAATTAATTTAATTGAAATTAATAAGTAAAAATATATTAGAATACTGGTTTTATTATGCTCAGTCCCAAATAATTGTCACATTTCCTCCCTTTTTAATAAAATATACTCTCTCTTGCTAATATACTCATATGCTGTACTACATAAATCCTATTGCAATTTCATACGCCAACTTTTATTTACAATTTTTTTTATTCGATTACTACTAATTATTCTATACTATAAATCGTCTTATATAGTATTTGCTAATTTACAATTGAATCTACCACTAAATATTATTGCCAAATATATCTAAGGCAACAATGGATTGTGAGAAGAGTATATATCTTTTTCTCTATCTCTTTTTTCCTCTCTTTTTTTCCCAATGGTATATTAACTCATTAAAATTCTCAAGCAAAAGTACTCATTAACATTATTTGGTATTTTAAATTTTAAATTTTTTTTTTTGTTTGTATTTTTCGTATGTTACTGCTGTTAGACTTTTTTTATTCATATTAAAAATTATATAGTATTTAGTATTATATATTATCCAGATACTACCATTTTTACATCAAAATATTTTTAAAGAATATATTATAAAATTTAAATAGAATTTATTTTTATTTCCAATCCAATTTTAATTCCCTGATTTATCTCCTTGATTAAACAAAAAGGTAATACATGCACTAAATAAAAAATTTGTCTACAATCCAATGGTAATTCCCTAATTTATCTACTTGATTTTACCATTGGGCAATCTACAAACTGAGTACTACTTAATTATAGTTTATCAAGTTGAAATCTCACCAACATCTCTTCACATAAATAATACTAGTACAGTAGTACTGCTATCTCATTAAGCATGCATGCAAGCTGCATGTTTGCTATCATTGTTCAATATTGGTTTCAAACAGCATCAACAATGAAACAAAATTCAAGCGATCTACAAGAAAATTGTAGATTAAAATAAAATATAGCAACAAACAATATACTCCTACTATTTAATACTTAATATTTATAAATTACATTAACTATGATTCGTAAATAAATTAGCAGCAAATAATATACTTGGAACTTAGATTTCTAAATTGAATTTAAAATTACAGAATATTAAAATTTAGATATTTTGCTCACTACGTAGTAAATAAAGTTTAAAGAAAAATCTACCAATAAATAGTTTATTCAAAATACTTATTTTAGGATTGCAACAAATACGATATACAAATGCTTAAATACTTTTTTTAAATTATGATTTATAAATTATTAAATGTTGGAAGGCATAGAAACAATGAAATAAAAATTCTCAATCCAAAAATACCAACTAAACTATAACTGCACTAAATCAAAAAAATTGTACTCAATCCAAAATTCTTAATTCATTTAACTCATCCCGGCACCTACTTTTGCTTTAGGGTCGGCAATGTAGGCTCGATCTCAACAATTCACTACTCGACATACGAATTGGACGAGGACGAGCTACCATCCGAGTCGGACTCACTTCCATCAATCACTATATTGGACAAGTATATTGGACAAGGCAGAAACAGATCTAGTCGACGAATTGCCCAAGTCAGTCTGCTCGCAAATAAACAACAAATTAAATCATTAAAAAAACAGATTTATACTCTTTTCAATTGTTATAAAGTGACACATTACACAAACCTTAATTTCCTCCTCCTCACGTATATCATCAAAAAGAACTCGACCGCATAAGTTACAGCTTCTGCACATGATTATGTCAAACAAATATATAACCGAACTATACTTATCATAAACCAAATAAAAAACAACAAATTTAAGAGTTTTTTCAATATATATACGAAATAACTTTAACCGGCCTTACATTTTGAAGCCGTCCTTGTAAATCTTACATCTTGTTCCACAGTGACTACACCATTCCAATTTCATAATGGAATTATGCATTTGAATGTAACGAGTTGGAATAAATAATTTGGGGAAGTACTTATTTTTAAAGAGGGGATAACAAGTTTAACCCTAACAGAATCCTTAATCTACGTAAAGGAAACAAATATATATGGAATACAAGGAATTAAATAGATAACCACAAATATTTTATTTGACTGATATACGGAATATAAGTATCACCCGATTCTTTTGTTTATCCTTTATTATATTAATAATGAAACAAAATCTAACAAATCTAAACGGTTAAAATAGAACGTACCATGAGAAATAATATTATACTTAAAGCAGCTTAATTATATTTGTAAAATATTATAAATGTGATTAAATAAAATCATAGCAACAAATAATTCAACTTATGATTCAAAAATATTACCAATTTGTGTTAGGAGGCATGTGATTTGTCGAGAGAGTTAACTAATGAACTTGAAGTAAATGCATGCTAAAGCAACGTTTTATTTGAAATACACATTAAATACCTACTCCTATGTTTGAACTGTAATTAAAAATAAAACTCCCAATTAATCAAGATTAATCAAGAGGAGAGGTTGAGAGATTTCCGAGCCGTTCTCTTCCTAAACAAAGAGAGTAGAAAACCCCATAAACAAAAAACAACAAAACCACAACACAAATTCCACAACCTAATAATCACCCCTTTTCTTAACCACGTCGTCGTCATTGGCCATACCAAAGGTATGCTTCACCGCGTCGGCCTTCACCAGCTCGGTAGCTTTGGTCGTGAGAGGGACATTTTTGTATGATGGAGTTCTGTGAAAATATGTATGGATAAGAGAGGAGAGCCACGAGTCCTACTGTGTGACACGTGTATGTATGATTCAGCATTGAGCTTTGTTCATTTCATTTTATATTTTACTATTAATTTCATAATAATTTATTAATTCTCTGTCCCAAAGTGAATGATGGGTAATTCCTTAATGGATGAAGATATGAATTCACACATATAATGACTCAATTTTGCAAATAAATCAATGCTGTGTCAAAATTTTCATTGGACTCCGATTACAAGTACATAAGGGACGTAGATGAATCCAAATAAGAAACTGTCACTTGGTAAAAAAAATGCCAAAAAAAGAAAGCGTTCAAAAAAATACATCAATTCATAAGTTGACAACAACATATTGATTTCATTGAAACAAATATACATTAGTCTCTGTATTAATATCTGAGTAATTCATCTCTTTCATCCAGTCAAAAATGCTGCTACTTTCTGCTTCAGCATTCAGAAGCTTGAAGAACAGCAGCTATGCCTCCACCAATTTTCCAAATACTACCAAACTTGGAATTCCTTTTTTTAGTTGCCATCTTAGTCAACGACAAGCTAATCCTACTCCGGCAATCAAAACAATCTCAGATAAAGCTCGCCGATATATTAAGACAAGAATCCCTGTGAAACAAGAAAGAAATCAGTAAATCAAGGAGTGCTATTATAGAGGAGTTTCTGGTTGTAATATCATAGAATATTCAGACAACATGGATTCAAGAGGAAGTCATGTTTACATGTTCTCTACTTTTAGTTTCACTGGGTTGAAACATGGATTCTTCACCAAACTACATCTGAATGCAAAAAATGATTAGACAGGTGCAACTTAAAGTTCAGAACTGCATCATACAGCACTCACAAAGAACTTGTTTCAACATTCGGTAATAGTTTCTTTTTTGGAAAAAATTAGGCATGATGGCCTAAGAAACTGTATTCATTTTTATTGAGAATTCTATGCCAAAGAGGAGTATACATAACAGAACCCGTCTAGAATAGATCAAGCCTTAATGTTATGAGATGTTAAAGCTAATAACTACTTAATGATCAAGGTTTTGCATTGATTATGTCTTTTAGCATTATTGGAACATTGTTTAATATAACAAATATATACTGAATGATGACACTTGTAAACAACTTTCAATTTCTTACCCGAAGTGTGCATGTGAGACCACTATATGGGACTATCTGCTGTTGCTTGTAGAACACAAATATCGGAGCATGTACTCATTAGATGAGCATGTATCTGCCAAATCTTGATGTAATGTGGTAACTGCCTTTTGCAAGGATTTCAGGGCAGGAAGCAGGTTTCTATTATTCTGCTGAATAGAACTTCCGTGGGCTTTGCAGAGTTCCTGTCAAATAGAAGACAATCCAAAATCCAAAGGAATACAGATCAGAAATGATGGATGGAGATGCAATTATATAGGGAATGTCAGCAAGAATTGTTTTAGCTTTGTATAACCTGGCACCATCGGAGGATGAACTCTAAATGCGGAGACTGCTCTAGAAGATCCCCAAGCGCCTGCACTAATCTCAGCAAATATCTGAAGGGGACTGATGAAGCAACAGCTGGTATATCTACAGGACTAACAGCAACTATACACTTCTTTATTAAGGTATCTTCATTCAGGCGAAGACTGAGTATCAGAGCTCTTTTTGGTTCATCCTCTTTTAGAGCTGCATCAACTGCCTGTGCGAAAGGTAAATTAACATAAGATCAGACAAACTAAGAGTTACACTTGCACATCAATAAAGACAGGATGTGCTGAATGGCTATCGAGAAAGAGGCTATACAGCAAATCATGGAATTTTTTATTTTTAATTCATGCGCAATAGATGTGACTGGACAATGGCCAAATATCTGAAGGAGCTTTTCCACTGAATATTAGTAATGCTCACCTCTGGTGTAACGTCGATGTCCAGATCAGTGGGATCAAATATAAAGGACTCGTCCATGGAATATATCAGTACCCCTTCTGTAGTTGCAGCAGCCCAGCTTCTTCCAGTCGGAGCAATTCTCAAACACTTCGTACGAATAATAGGTCTACCATGGTTGGGCATTGATCCAGGAAGATCATATGCCAATTTTTTTTGTGATTGCTTATCCACTCCTTCCTCGGTGTCACTGTCATCATCGTCTATCAAATCTAATGGTCCAGCTTCAGTCATATTCTTTGAGTTTAAGAAATCAAGGACCCCATCCAATGATAAATTATGAGTTATCTGGAATCTTCGTAACAGTACCTGATATTGTAAAAAAATCAGTACACCATGAAGATAAATATGGTACATAGAATCGGAAAATCATTAAGAAGCAGATATAGCTTTTTTCCCACAATATAACAAACGCCTCGATGAAGAATTACTGACAAATAAGTAGTAGAATAAGACTAACAAAGAGAACAAATTTAGGTTGGAACAAACCTGATCAGCAACATCGTACATACAGATGTATTTGCTACTTCCCCCAGCTAATATGTAGCTACCATCAGCAGAGTAATTCAAAGTTGTGAAGCACTTTCCAGCAGAGGAGTTCGCAGCTGACCTACGATCAGTCATGAGTCGCCCACCAGCAATGTCTCTGCGGCCTTCAATTGTGAACATTTCTAAGCCTTCTAGTGTATCCCAAAAATGAATTTGCCCATCTAGTGTGCTACAAGCTAGCTGTTTGCCATCCGGTCGATAAGTAAGTGTAAGAACATCATGTGTATGTTCAAATTTTTCAACACCGCCTTTTCCTGAAAATACATCCCACAGGCGCACAGTTTTGTCCCAGGAAGAGGAAGCCAGGATGGACTTCAGAGAGAGAAAGAAGGGAAAAACGTTAGATTAAGTAGCATAGCAAGAATAACAAGGTTGCAGGAATGTGATACAAGAAGATGACATTGTTTATATACAATCAGAGCGTTGCCGAACAATGATCACAAAAAATATATGACAACATTGAGGTTTTAGAGATTTATGTGTAATGTAACCCTGAAAAACTTACAGTATTGGGAGAAAACATTAATCCATGAACAGGACCCTCGTGACCGCTGAGAACATCCAATAACCGGCCCGTCTTCATTGACCAAACAAATATCTAGGGGCATTCATGCAAATATCATCTCATCAGTAAACCATAGAGAAATATCACAGAGAGTTTAAGCTTTCAAATCTATATAAAGAAAATATCCACACCTCAAATGAATCAAGAGTTCCAGCACAAATCACTTCACCACTCTGATCTGCTGCCAGGGAAACAAATTGCTTAGGCGTAGGGGTAACAAAGGTTTTAAAGTTTCGATAACGGAACAAATCCCAAGCACGAACAGTCCCATCCAGAGAGGCACTAAGAAGACAATGGTTATTAGGCATGAAATGCAGTGCAGTGACAGCATTTGTATGCTCAGAGAATGTCACAAAGCAGAAGCCTGAAGAGGCCGTCCAAACCTGTAAAAGCAGTAATATTTCAATATTTAGCAAATGACCACATAAAGAAATTTGAACCTTGAAGGGCATAAAATTGCACAACTATCACTATTTTGTTTCATATTTGGTCGTCCGTCTAGACCAAAAAAATAGAAGTTACTAAATCATTACTACATTGAATGGATGTCTTATCATTGATCACCGCTACGACTTAAAACAATGACACAAAGCAAACCAACACCATATGGAACAGTAAATAATAATGGCAATGTGCTTACCTTGATCTTGTTATCATCTGCTCCTGTAGCCAATAGCTGTGAATCTGGCGAATAAGCAATGCAATTCACATCAAAATAATGACCCTGCTGCTTCAATATATAACTCTCCGATTTCCACTCCCACACAAGCAACTGCCCTAGCTTTGCACAACCAAATGTCAACCAATTCCCCAGATCATTAAACACAGCTGTAGTGATTTTCTCCCGTGAAATTGATAGCAAGTGAAGGCAAACAAAATCAGGCATCTGATACAACGCAAACACCCCATTAGAGAATCCCACCACCACCAAATCAAGCCCTCTGTGATAATCACATGCTGTTAACTTTGCCTGTGCTTGCATAAAAAAGTCCTTTTTCAACAAGCTCCACTTCTTTTTGTGTAATAAGTGCTCATCATCTTCATCACCGTCTCCAATAGCACCAAGATCCTTCCTTTCTTCTGCATCCTGCCTCTGCTCCGGCATCCCCGGAGAATCAGGCTCTGAACAATCTTCCTCCATTTTAGTAGGTTCGGGATCATTGCTACTATATCCCCACGTAAAAATCGCACCGTCGCGCGATAAAGTATAAACCTTCGTAACATCATTCGTCTTCTTATCAACCCCAAAGAAAGTTCCCACAATGGTGTCTCTATGCCCCAAAAATAAGAACGGCTTACTATAGCTATTTTTCTTCTTCTTCCCTTTGCTCAAATAAAAAAGCCTCCCAGTCAAATCCTTAGACCCGACGACTAAGTAATCCGAGCTAGGGCTCCAATCCAGCGACGTAATCCGATCATTACAATCAGAAAATGTCCTAATCAACTCAAACGGGAAGAATTCCTTCCTGAATCCCGGGGATCGCCATATCTGTAGAAGCTTACCCGCGGCGACGGCGATTAAGCGACCGTCGGGGCTGAATTTGACGTCGGAGACGGGATGCTTGAAGGAGAGACGGTGCAGGACGGCGCGGCGGGGGAGGTTGATGAAGAGACAGCGGTTGTTCTCGTCGACCGTGAGGAGGAAGACGCCGTCGGGTGAGGCGGCGATGCGGCGGAGATTGGTGGAGGCCTGGCAGGGGAGGGTTATGGTCTCCGACTTGAGGAGATCGGTGACGGAGACGCGGTTGCCGACCGGAGAGACGAGGAGATTGTTGTTGACGATGGCGGCGTTTCCGCCGCGGTAGGGGGCGCCTAACAAGTTGTGGAACCTGTAATTCATGGTGAATTTGGGTTTGCACAAATGGTTTAGGGTTTTGGCGGTGAAGCGTTCACTGCTCTGTTTGCTTAAACCCTAAAACTCAGTAGCTATGAAGCCGAGTTAAAAAGGTGATTTTGATTTAAAACATTTCTACTGGTCTTATTCTTTATATAAATGATGTGTTTTGTTAAAGATTAAATTATTTTATTAAATAAATAAAATAAAACACTTAATTTAACTTTATTTTGAACATCGAAAAATATGTTTTTCTGTACTGATTGAACAAAGTGCAAAATGGTTTGTGGTTTAATATTCGTTTTAGAATCTTATCTTATAAAATAAAGAGGGAGTAATTTTTCTTGGGTCCGCAAGCTTTGTCAAGTTATTAATTTTAGTATGTAGCATTTGAAAATATACATTGAATTTTGATTTAATATTATTTGAGCTATTTTTTAACGGTTTCAAACTTTTTTAGACAAAAATACATCCAAGGTTATAAAGGGCTATTCTGTCTATTTATCCTCTTCTTCATTATAATATTGAGAGAACTATCTTTTTTGGTACATGAACTTTACAAAAATATCATTTTTGGTTTGAGCTTTATTTCCTTCTAAATTCGATCCCAACGAGTCTTTCTCATTCATCCTCTCTCACTCTTCAACATAACAATTTCACTTCCTCTCTCCCTAATTCATGAAGCTCTGGTGTCAAGCTTAAATCCTCAACTCTTGATCACAATTCTCTCTTTGGAAAATTCCTCAATTGTTTAACGAGCTTGTTTTTTTTCGAGGAGTTGGATTTGAGTCACAACAAATTTGGAGGAATCATTGATGAAATTGGATTAAGAGAGAGTAAATTGATTGAAATACCCTTCATTAGTTTGAGCTTATTTTTGTCCAAAAAATTTTAAAACATTGAAAAAGTAGCTCAAATGATATTAAATTAAAATTTATAGATCTCAAAAGCTATTTTTAAATATTACGGATCAAAATTAATATCTTAACAAAATTTGCAGACCAAATAAAATGTTCCCTCTAAAATTAAGTAGAATTTGACTAAAAAAATACTATCTTTTCATTATAAGCGATCTAATATTCAAACTCTCTTCGGTCCTTTTTCTTCCATTTTAGTTTCATTATATGAAATTCCATTTGAAAAACATCTATTGTTGATTTAATGTGGAAAGTTATCAGACATGCCACGGTCAATTTTAATTTAACAAAAGTCATTTTACTTTTGAAATAAGGTTAATAGTATATAAATTAATTAAAGTTGTTAATATTTTAAAAAAATTACGAGGTATCTCATTTCAATAATTCTCGGGGTACAGACATGAATATTTCCTCTCTCTCATTTAGAGAACGTTAAAAAAATTTTAAAAAAAATATTTATAAGAATTATTTAAGTAATAGAGAAAATACTTACAAGAATTATTGAAGTAATGGAGAAGGTGTTGAAGAATACCAAGTACTTACAAAAGAGTAAACAGATGTAGCCGTGTAGGAGTTGCATGATTATCTACAGTTCTAACCTTCAAAAGCCATACAAAAGTTCTAAAATAATTTTTAAAGAACAAGCATACAGCTACTACTCATCAATGCATCACTCTGCCTGTGCAAACTCGAGCATGTTGGCATCCGGATCCCTGGTGAAGATTCTTGGCTGTCCCGGGCGAAGGGTATAGGGTATGCCTGAAAACACAAATGAGTGAAATTTGAGCCTGAATGTATCGTCAAGCAGTACCAGATGACCTCAAAGATTACCAGCTTTATCGAGGATATCCTTTAGCTTGGAAAGATCTCGTATCGCTATGCAGGCATGGCGGTCTGGCTCTGGCTCTGGCCGTCCAGTTAATGGGTCAGGATTTGGAAGCTCCGAAAGATGTATCATGTCAGCGCCAACCCATATCCAAGCACCCCTGAAGGGGAGCTTGTCGTGTGGACGTGCCTCATTTATTGGTAGACCTATTTGTGACACATGAAAATTTTTAACATTTTTTTGTAAGTGAAGAAGAATGGTCAATTTATCACACTGAAGAAGAAGGAACTCACCGAGAATATCCTGGTAAAAATGCAGTGACCTTTCAAGATTCTCACAAAAGAATCCAACATGGTGGATGCCAACAACTCCAAAACCTTCAAGATCACAAATTTTTGTGTTACATTTATGAAATTTCGACACATCAAATGATATTGATCCTTTGATATTGTTTTCCTCATAGAAGTACAAAATAAATGCTTGGTTAAGGTTCGACAATACATGTCTCGTATAGTGTTTCCATTAACTTACTGGTGCTGAGTTTTCAAAATAAGAACAGAGTTGTGGAGAAATGGTGGAAAGACAAGTTGATTTAAACTCAGCCGTTTCTATCTTCTTTGCTCTTACAACAAACCATAGAAATCGGATAATACCAGAACAAAACAGGAATTATACAGCAAAAACCAACTGGTATATCATGTGCGCCCTAGACAGCAAAACCGATGCAGCTTCTCCAAGTAAAATAAAGACATGGCTGGGGATAGGAGCATGTGGAATGTAAGATGGAACAATCATGTAGTAATACAAAGGCCAAACATAGATAAGCTAAATTCAAGACTGAATTGATTTTAACAATGACTTTGGCATCAAACAACAAGATTTACGCCCATTGTGCCATGCATTAAAAAAATAGGCATCCTAGCAATAGAGTTGCAGGTGGCTGGACATCTTTGCTTTTGATCAAGTAGTTTTGGTAAATATCTACATTCTTTTGGAAGATGATAATTCGTACTCTTAGATATACATATAGCCATGGCAAATTTTAATTTCAAAAGTTGCTAATGAGAAATTGGTTATACAGAAATAAAGGTGAAGAAATGTTAACCATCCTTGTCGTTAACCTCAGCAGAATCATTATCAAACACATCTGCCTCCGCGGATGTTTTAGCCTTTATTGCAAAAAATTGCACATTTCTAGCTTTTCCACAAAACAAATCTGTTTTTGACAGTGGTTTGGTAGCAAGAGCTCTTAGATTTACATCATTGGCCTGAAGATGAAGAGAGACACAGCCAAAATAAGTTAAAACATAATCAACAAATGTGGAACTAACATAGTGGTAAGCTAAAAGGTTTCACCCCAATCTAGATATCTAGTAAAGATGAATGTCTCTATTTTTTCAAAAACAGCTCAATTAACTCAACCAAAACTCCAAATTCAAACATAATCAGGGAAATTCAGACCCCAAATTCCCAATTAACTAAACTAAAACTCCAAATTCCCAATCAACTAAACTAGATTTCAATTGTCCAATTGCATGGCTTGGATAATTCAGAGGACAAGTGAGAGAGAAGAACAGAACAATTAGCCTGTTTCCTACTGTTTCTATACAATCAAAATTGTAGCACAACAAAATCTGGCAATTAAAAAGTGTGAGTAATTAAAAAGAGTTGAAATTGAGAACAAAATCAGTCAAAAGAAGACATGAATCATACCTTGCTGAAGGTCTTGACATGGAGAATTCCACGAAACAAGAGTTGCGCCATTGATTTTGAGAAAGAAGAATGGAGTAGAGGAAAGTGATCGGATCTTTTCAGTGAAAGATAAATTTGAGAATCAAAGTTCAAATAAATCAAAGATATTAGAGAATTGCACACTTTTTTTTTTCTTTTTTTTTTGTATAAGAGGAAATGCAAATAGACAGGATTTTTAATTTAATCGTGACTAAATCAATCTTTTATATATCAATATTTGCCAAATCTTTCGTTTATGCTTCTTATTATAATATGTAGAGTAATAATTTTCAAAATTAAGAATGAATCTCCCAGCTCTTGAGCTTATGAAAGAAAAGAGAGAAGAGAAAAAATGGAGGAATTTAGTGGCAATTTTTTTCAATTTTAATATAAATAACAACAAAATTACCTTAATTAAATAGTACTTAAAAGATATTAATAACTTATTTTTATTGGTAATGAAAACTGTTTAGCGATCCAATTAACGAGATTAAATTGCTATTATTAACAATCAATTATATTAGTTTGTATTTCTAAGAATATTTGCATTAATTACACAGTAATGAATACGTTTTTAAATATGCATTTAGGAAATGTGTCTTTTACATATTTATAAACACAAAAAAAAAAATATTCCCCAGAATCTATATCTTATTTTCTTCACATATTACAAAAGAAAAACCCAAACTAACACAACTCCAAAATAACCCCAATTGAAATACTATTACATAACAAAATCACTGCTGCAGAATACATAGAAATTAATATTACTCCCAAAACTTTTATTTTACTCCCAAAACTCGTATAACTCTACGCACTCGCCTTCCTCTTATTGCTCCCCCGGTCGTCCTTGAGTTAAATCCGTGACCATACCCCCTACAGCCCCAGCCTCGAGTTTAGCCAATTGCATACCTCGTCCATCTCTTTAGGCACGGTGTAGTGCCCGATCCTAAAGAATAACATGCCAAACCAGGTAGTTTAGTCGAAAGCCTATATATATGAGGTTCCGGATTGAAATGAAATTTCTTAGATGATACCCTTCGTAGGTTTTGAATGATAGATTTCGGAAACCAGCAAGGTTCAAGGCATGGTAGGATTTCTCTCCATGTTTGTGAGGAACCACTTCATCACCTGTTAAAAGTATAAACTCAGCACAGTGTGTATCTATGAATAGTTTGGATGTAATTTGGAAAGGTACGAGGCGTACAGAGTCCGTGTGAGAGCAAAATTGGCAGTGATGCAGCGCGTCTTGCAGCATCGTGCGATCCTTCAATCTTGTTTCTTAGACTCCTGCAGTTATGTAAGGAGGTCAGGATTTGATAAATGCACCCAATTTCTCAATTATGTTAGATTTTTTATTATTCAGGGACAAAATGAACAAGAAAATACCTTGCACCAGGAAGCCAGCCACTTAGGCCAACAATGGCCCTTAAATTAACAGTATAAGGGTAGCCGTTTCCATATTTACCATGCGCAAAGCAAGTCGCGGAATAGAGGGCAGTTGCAGCTCCCATGCTGAAGCCTCCTATACCAAGTTTAACTGAAACAGAGCGATTAAAGAAAGCATATTTCAACTATTCGATTCGTACGAAAAGAGCCTTTTGGAAGAGTGGATATGATAATGCTATGTAGCACACAAAAATAAAGCAATACTACTGATGTTAAGAATGCAATTAAGGTTAGACAAGAACCTTAACTTTAAGCAAAAAAGGGAACTTTATTCTTCAAATATGTCTAACTAACCATGTGGAAATGACAATTCATACATAATGATGAAATGGGTTATTTTAGTTGTAAAGAATCTTACTGTCGGTAGGCTCTGTGGAAAGTAAATTAGCGATGTGCGCTGCTGAGGAATCTAAACCTTCGAAATCATCCGGACAATCTTCAGAAAGCTCGCCAACATCAAACCCTGCATAAAAAGTCGCAGAATGAATACGGAGTTGGTTTTAAAATAGTTATCCATGTTGTGAAGAATTAAAAAATGCTTACAAGCAGTGCAAGGAAATCCACCAAGTATAGCCACAGGGCGCGTTGGAGCAGTGGGGCATATCCATTTTATCTACACGACAAAAATTAATGAGACGTTAAAAGACATAAGATTGACAACTTCTTCTTTCCCTAAAGGAGATGCTATTTAGCTACAGCAACTATAGTACAGATATATTCTTATAAAAGACAGAATATAACTAAGAAGATAATGCTTACATTTGGAAGGGGAAGACTTTCCAAAAGTTGCGACCAACTGCAGAGAGAAACATCGCAGAAATGAGCAGACATTTCTATTTCATCATCTCCATGTGAAAAGAATAATGCTATCTATTTGTTTTAAGAGATATAAAGAAAACAAGACATGGAATGTGAAGTTAAACTTTGCCATTGTTTTCTTTCTTGCAAAAAGAGAAAACAACCCTTTTCTTGTTTAGCATATTACGGAATTATAAGGCGATTAGTGGTCCCATAGACCATACGCACACGCTCATTCGAGAGATTTGAGAATGAGATAAGGCAAAAAGGAAAATGCAAAAGCATAATTACCACAATTAGTGAAATTCTATTCTGGGACTGATATCTTTGCTCGGAAACTTAATTAAGATTAAAAAAAGGAAACGATAAAAAGTTCAAAAAACTTCAAGTTTTTGGGAGCCACCACCTTCCTTCACCTCCCACCGTTACTGTAGGAATATTCTCAAGTAAAGTGTCACTTGTAGGGATGAGTAAATATTTGTCCATCCATTGACATTCCTGATGAACTTTTTCTCACCCTTTAGTGATAAAAGCGCACTCATACACAACCTTTCGCGTAAAGGGAGTAGTACTATTTACCAAGAAAATATTAACCAGATTTTGTTGCTGTAGATCATGCTAGACAGAGTAAAGTTGCACAAGATCATATACAAATTCAAGAGTTAGTGCACATCCCATTTCTAACCAAATAATGATGAACATGTTCATTCAACCATAACTCTGTTATGTTTTTGAAATGTGACATCCCAATCCTTATAAAGTGTGAGCATCAAAATGATTGAATTTAGTACTAAACTGAAGAGGAAAAAGAGATCAAACCTTGAGCCATTGTCACCAAGGCCATGCAGCCAGACTATAGTAGCCTGGTGCTTCCCTTTAGGCTTAACAACATAAGTCCTCCCAAACTCAACATTCCTTCTAGCTGTTCTACTCCCTGATAATCACAACAAACACTTCAAATTCGAGTCAAAATGAAACAAAATGAGCATACACAAACAGAGAACCACACATATATTTCTCAGAAAATGAGTAGCAGATTTCAAAAGTAACCAGATAGGCAGGCATTTAGCCAAACACAATGCAGACAATACAAAAGAAGAAGCTCCTCATGAAGAAACTAACCAGAGCCCATTGATGAATTGGAGTAGCTCATTTTAGGCAACAGAAGATGAAAGCTGAATTATCCCTTATTTAAAACAAATTCAAGCAAGCTTAATATGTTATGAAGAGAGAGTCCCCTATTTATACTAGGTAGGATATGGAATAGCCAGCTGCACAATGCTTACAAAGAGAGAGAGAGAGAGAGAGAAAGAGCTAGAGAGGGCATCCATGAAAAGGACAAAAAGCAGGAAATCTTTTCATCAGCAAAGAGAAAGAGCATCAAAATTAGGGCAATGAGAAATGGAAAAAACAGAAAAAGGAAATGATTGATTCGATAATTTAGGTGAACCGTTGAGGGGTGTAGATGAACTACAGCATAGCATAGAGGGGGAGAATCTATGCTTGTGACTATAAATAAAGCAAGAACTACAACTTCTTCAGGAATATTTTCTGAAAACAACTGGGGGGAGGAATAATTCAAAATTGGGCAAAAAAAGACAAAGTGGGGAGAGAAATATCTCTCTTTCAATCATTTGTTTATGCATTTTTCTGGTGATTGATGGATGCCCATTATCTTGAATGTGAAGTTCAACTGTCTAATTTATCATGATTGTGTTGCGCCACACCATAATTCAATCCTCTGACACTGCTGCTACTACACTCACCTCGCCCTAATTCAACATTGCGATTAATATAGGAATATTAGCATTTTGGTGCTTCAAATGGAAAAACCTAGCGCAATTTTCAATCCCTCGTTGTTTGCCACTACCACTTTCGCACCTCCATCTCCGTACTGCTTTGATTAGAGGTGGATTCTTCCACCTACTACTCACGCACTTTCTCCCATAATTTACTAGCAACGGATTCCAAAACTAGGGTTCATCTTTAATCTTGAAAATTTGTTATCTTTGATCGATAATTTGTGCCCATAAATAGCTGTTTTAGTATAAATGTGAAAATTTCACTTAATTCTCTCAACCTCTGTTAAGCAAATACTCCCATCGTCCCATGTTACTTACATTTTTATAATAAAATGTGAGTAGAAATGAGTTAGTGAAATATGCTGCCCAAAAATAATAAAAACTGAAGTGTGTCAAACTTTCAAGGAACGGATCAAAATGGAAAATTATGTTAAATTTTCAGGGACAGAGATAGTACTTTTCAAGAGACGAGGGAGTAGTATATCAATCCTCGCACTCTCAATTCGGACATCTCTACGTGAATTATTAATCAGAAATGATATTTTTCAAATCACAACAATTTTTTGTTTAAAAACTTCATGTCATATGAGTATTATGGACACGTAATGTGGAATTGGCATGCCACATCATCGTCCGAGCATCAAAATATTCTTATGGACATAGAGTATATGTTGGTGATGACAAATATTTAATGTGTATAATAAGTGATCGCCAAATAACCATGAATAAAATGGATGAAATTTCTTGATATACTCTAAGTTTTTCGATAGATTGTTTGCAAATAAAAAGAGTAAAATGGATGAAATGTATAATTCATGTCATCTAAAATAAAAAGAATAAATGGTTTCAAGTTTAATTTGTTAATTGTTTATGTTTTGTAGCGATAAAAGTCCAAAAATGGAGCTTTTCATGCATGGCATCCTGTGACTCAACTGGGCATTATCGTACTGCAGTTTATGTCCCTTTGCCTGTAAAATTAGCTGTGTTTATTTGTTACTGCAATTTCCTTTTATTTTTTATCATGACAAGAAAAGATAAAGAATTTACCTATGTGTGACTTGTGAGAACTTGATTCGACAACGATCTTTACTCTCTAGAAATAGCTGGATATTAATTCCTAGAACATTTTATGTACAGACTGCCACATAGAACTATACGTGTTGAAAGTCTCTTTTCTTTGAAAATAATAAAGTTCGAATCATCACATATTAACATTTTTTATAATCTTATTGTAAACAATATTATATACGTATGACCAAAATTTAAGGGCCTTATATATTTGATTCATATTTTAATAAAATAACAAGTTCCAAAAGATAGCAAAACAAATTTGTTTAGCGTGTTCTTCTTTGAAAGAGACGATCATAGCATTTCTAGTCGACCATAAAAAAAACTTAGGCCACCAAAGGCCAAAGCCAAATAAAATCCATGTTCACAATCATTGTTTTACTCTCTACATGGCCACGTTGAATTAAAGAAATGTTATTGGACATAGACCACTCAAACTTTCTTCGAATAAATAAGAGAACAAGTTTTTCATGCTAGGGATTTGAATATAATCGAATTTATTCGATTTTTTATCATAAGTGTACGAAATATATATGGTGGAGCTGATTTCGAAGAAAGGAGATGAGAATATGTGGAGAATTGAGTTCAAAAGACAAATTAATTATGTAGATGGGCAAAGTTATCAAATATTGGCGGTTCATTTAGTGCACAAAGGGAATGCCCTTTTCTTTTTATTTCTTCACTTTTCTGGATACTCACACACTTATATATTTCGGGTGACTTAGAGCATAAGCAGCAGTTCAGTATCGGATACTCTCACACTCATATATATTTCGGATGACTTAGGGTGTCTCCAATGGCGCCCTTCCCGTTCGCCCGTCGGGGACCGGCGACCTGACGGGCGCCATAGTGGGCGGGAAGGGCGCCCACGCCCGTCCCGAGTGCCCCTGCGATGGCCTCGCCCCTCTCGTCGACGGGCGAGTGGGACGGGCGCCACTGTGGCGAAGGTCGTCCATCCCACTCGGACGTCCGACATTTTAATTTTTTTTTTATTTTTTTATTTTTTTTTTAACTCTATAAATAGGGCTCCTCCAACGTCATTTCATTCACACCATTTGTGTTGACAAGTTTCTCTCTCTAACCTCTTTTTTCAATTATCTATAATGGCGAGTAGTCGTGCGGGTGGTAGTGGCGGAGGCGCTAGTGATAGTGATGGCTTTAGCGATGATGAATTGGATCTCGTTGTGCAAGCGGCGATTGATCGACGGATCCGGCAGAGGCAGCAGCGGCGGCAGCAGGCGGCGGCGGCCGTGCCTCGGCCGATCCATCGCCGGCGGCATGTACCCGGGACCACATTGCTGCACATCAGCGGTTGTATGAGGACTACTTTGCTCCAGAGCCGCGTTTTGGGGATGCCTTATTCCGGCGACGTTTTAGGATGCATCGTCCTCTGTGTTATGCATATCGTTGGTGCGTTAGAGAGAAGGTACGAGTTTTTCGGAATCGGGGAGGATGCGGGCAGGCAAACCCGGACACACACCAATACGAAGTGTACGGCCGCAATCGGGTAGCGGCGTACGGAGGCCCGGCCGACATGTTCGGCGAGTACCTCCACATTGGGGAGTCTTCAGCCGTCGAGTGTCTGTTGGAGTTTTGTGCGGGCGTTAGAGCGATATTCGGGGATCGCATCTTCGGCGTCCGAGCCCCGAAGACTGCCAGCGGCTGATTAATATGCACGGGTCGGTGCACGGGTTCCACTGGGATGTTGGGCAGCATCGATTGTATGCATTGGGAGTGGAGGAACTGCCCCGCCGCCTGGAAGGGGATACACACTTTCGGGTCGGGTCGAACAACGACATCAACGTCCTCCGGTCGTCGCCCCTGTTCAACGATCAGGTGCAATGGCGTTGGTCCCGCCATCGGTTTCGTCGCCAACGGCAACCAGCACAACATGGGATACTATTTGGCGGATGGGATATACCCAAACTGGCCCGTCTTTGTGAAGACGATCAAGCATGCAATCGGGCCAAAGAAGTCCTACTTTGCGACCCGGCAGGAGGCAGCGCGCAAGGATGTTGAGCGCGCATTTGGTGCGCTCCGAGTCGATGGGCGATGGTGAGGGGTCCGGCACGACAGTGGTATATTCCCAACATCGGCGACATCATGTACGCGTGTATCATTTTGCACAACATGATTGTCGAAAGTGAAGGGGACGAACTGACTCAGTGGACCAGCGAAGATGACACGAGTGTCGGTCCAAGCCACGACGTGGCCACCGCGAATGTGAACATGGGGGTACCTCATGGAGAGGTTGAGCGGTTGCGCGCATTTGCCGACATGCGGCAAAAAAATGCCCATATTCGACTTCAGGAGGATATCACCGAAGAGGTTTGGACGCGGAGGGGTGTACACTGATGTGGTTGTTTTTTTTTTCTATCTACTATGTAATTTTTGTTTTTCGAATGATGTATGTTTTTTTATTTATTGAAATATTCTTATTTCCCGTTTGTATTTGTGTCGAATTTTAATTCCGTGAATTTTAATTTAAATGTGAATTAATTTAATTGTGGGAAGAGCTAGTGGGAGGGGCGAGTGGGAAGGGCTAGTGCAGTGGGAAGGGCTAGTAATGTGGCAGTGGAATGGGAGGAGCTAGTGCTGACGTGGCATGGGAAGGGCGAGTGGGAGGGGCGCCGCCGGAGATACCCTTAGAGCATAAATAGCAGTTTAGTGTCAGCCCAAAGTCTGGCCTTGCTAGGGATGCATACAATATCATATTTAATCGCATCTCTAAATAATACTTTAAAAAATTGGGAAAAAAAATGTGAGTAATATTAAGTGTTTTTGTGTTTATATGAATGTATTAGATGTAGATACGCACTTAGACATTAAGTGCATATCTCTGGCATGGGGACGTGGATGCCTTATATTTCTAAAATTCAAAATCTATAATCCCAACTTCATATACTCCATTGTAATTATTTAAAATATTTTTCAAATATAGTGGTTCTTAATTTTTAATTAAACGTACTTTAAATTAAAATAAATACTTATGTGTTTATAAAGTATTATAATGAGCCTTTTGCAATTAGCAATAAGTGGGCCGTGTAGAATGGATTTTGTGGCCCACTAAGACGGATCTACCTTGTCAGCAAATGGGCCCATCTTTTACGAAATAATTATGACATCATGGGACTTCAATTCCATTCACTAGTTAGTTGCTATAATAAGAACAAAAATTAACAGAAAAAAGATTATGATTATGATTATTGAAAAAAAGATTGTGATTGTGATTATGAAAATAAGTAATGATGAAGGATGATCTCAGGCGATCTCAATAAGGATTAGGTTAGATCAGGGAGATAATGATATTATGACAAATTTTCAAACCTTAATAATTTGCAAAAATTCATTTACTATAATAAGCTTGAGTAGGTGCAAGGTAATGATTATTTTGACTAATTACATTGAAACTTCTCAATTTGTAGTTTTGTTTGCTATGTATGTTGGATATGATTTCATAAACTTGATGGAATACAATATTCACTGTAAATTATATAATATTTTATTTGATTAACAAATTTCTAGTATATAGTGTATAATTTTCATTAATAAAAATAGGTGATACTCCACATAATTAAAATTGGGATGGCAAATTAAAATGTTTAGTAAGTATTCATAATGGCAAATGACTCTTTTTTAGAATATTATCAACATAATTACAGTTTACAAGAGTCTATCACATTGTAATTTGTATGTTATTGCAAAAAATCGATGTATTACTCGAGAATTTTAGTTTAATTTAGTAACATCAGTTATACATACAAAAGTCTTGCTGTCCTACCATTTTGGAGAGTAGTTTAAGACAAATCTTTTTTGAATGTCAACTCCACTACCTAAATACCCAACAAAAGTCGAATCCATCATAAGTAGAAATTTACTTTCTTTCCACAATTATAGTGTCAATTTTTAATTTATTTAAACTAAGACTAACATATATGCTGTTGGCACTAGCTGTCTGCTAGATTAAATAACCACATTTTATTTTAATTATAATACGTGTAGTTGTCACTGAATCTAATTCCAAAATAGAGAGACACACACATTTTGCTTTTGAATATTTAAAAGAGAACTATATACTACTACTAGTTTTTATAATTTGCTATTTGATGGATTTCTTGAGAAAATTTATATTTTACTTACAATTTAGATTAATAATTTGTTTCTATTATATAAGCACTCGCACTAAAACTTGTTTCGAGACAATTGGATATAAAAATTCTCATAAATTCCGAAAAGGATTGAATTGTTTATCAAATCTATTTAATATTTAATGCGACTATTGATCAACGATGCTCTTATTACTACTCAGAAAGTAATGTAAAGTGCAAGCGAAAAGTTCTTCATATTTCCTCAATTACCAAAAGCAAAAAGGGAATAATATTCTCGTTTAAAGATCGATGTGACCATTATTTCAAATTTTCAATTATAGTTTCAAACTCACTTAATTAATATACGCCATACGCCATTAAAAGTTTTATTATTTTATTAATAAAATTTTTATGATTTTATAAGTATTTAAAATTTCAATTTAATTTTTTTAACTATAAAATACTACAAAAGATAATATTTTTGGCCACTCCTAGTGCGGTGCTAATAAGTCGGGAAGACCAAGTGATAGAATTTTACACTTTGCAAAGTGTAAGAAGTGGTCTTCATAATATTCTCTATGATATATACCTCAGAAAAGTAACTATCACTATGATAGAATATCAGTAGAAGTAAATAAAGAATTAGGTTAGAGTATGGAGAGCAACGGTGGGGGAAAGTGATTCCCCTAGAAAGTTTTCTAGGTATTAAGTGGCAAAGTTATTTTGTATGGAACAAACATTTTGTTCTTTTCCCATTATTAGTAATATTAAGATAAAATATATGAGACCAAATTTCTGTAAGTATCTATCGAATTATTTTTTTAAGAAAATTAGTTGCATAAAAAAATTAGTTGGTTTGTATCTTTGGGTCCCATCTATTTTTATCCGTCATAATTAAAATATGTAAGGACTTAAGTGCATAATTAAACTATGAGTGAAAATCATTACTTATAAATTATAACGCAAATCAGTTGATAAGATGATTTGATCCTTCAATCAAATTGAGAGTACTGAGTCATGTGGAATTGCAATTCAAAAAAATCAATGTTTACGTAAATTCAATATCCACCTAGAAAACCCAAGTCTAATTTGAAGAGATGATCATGTTTATATCATATAGTATTTAGGTGTTGATTAGATTTTAAATGGTGATTTCTAGATTTAAAGAGTGTTTGACTGAGCTTAATTTTTTTTTAAATAATTTAAAATAAATTTGTCTTTTTCAGTTATATAAAATTTTAGTTACTTATAAACAATTAGTCATTTGTTTTTATTCGTAATCAATTCAATTGCAATATATGCCTAGGAAAAATATGAGAAAATAGGGGACCCATGATCCTAACAAGCAGGCATTTCTTATAATCCTTGCAATATTTAGGAAATTACTACTACTTCATAAGTTATTTCTGTATAATATAATTATATGCTTACTTAAATTACATCCTAGATAGAATCTCAAATAGAACTAAATGGGCTAAACCCAAAATCAAATTGAAAAGTGCAGGCCCATTTGCAGAAATGAAAACTGCTCCCGAACCTTCTCTCTCAAATTATTCCGGCGGCGATTTGGCCAAGCAACAAGTGTCGCCGCCGATGAAAATCAAAACCATCCAAACTTTATATTCCTCTCTTTGAGTCATCAACTTATTTAATCTCTTCTATTAGACCTGAATCAACTAAAATTGAAATCGAAGAGAAATGTTTTAGACGCAACCCTGACTCTTTCCATTGATCGCCGCCGCCTAATCTTCTCCACTTCCTCTTATCAACTGCACTTACTGGTGTCTGGTGAGCGCGTTGCTCTAATTATTTCATTTTTAGGTTTTTGTTAATAACATGCTTAATCGTAGCTAAAATTTGCAAAAAGCAGAGCTGTCGACATAAGATACATTGAATAACTTGTAATTGTAATCTAGTTTGGCCTAGAATTTGAATTATTGAGAATTATGTTTGTTCCAGAGATACAAGACATTTTATTATGTTTATATGCCTCACAAATGCAGTTGGGGATTGAACATGCGTTGGCTTTTTCCTTTTGAGATCTAACGATGCTCATTATCTTTTACTCATGTGTGTTATTCAAAACAGTACAGGATTTATGTATTTCATTCTGTTGTTTGAGTTCTAAGAAACTTACAGATATTTACATGTATTTGCTATTGTGATTTTTCAACAATTTCAGCCACCCTTAATTCCAACCTTGCTGAGCTGATTGTTGTGTTATTCTGCTTCAAATCTATCTCTCAACCACACATAACAGATGCGCTCTATCTCCTCTAGCGTCAATATCTTTTGGATTGATTTGTGATGAACTCCAAGTACAAAGCTCTAGCTTCATTAGGGAATTTCCCACTTCACAATCTTCTCCATTGCCGCACAATTGCCAAAGTTAGGCTGAAATGGGTCAAAAACCGGTCTTTGGACCACAACATCGACGTCCAAACAGATATTAAAGCTGCTTTTCTCATAAAAAATGCCATAATCCGCTCTCCCACTGGATATTTAACCTCCAAATCGCTCATCGATTCTCAGAAACTGCTTGGCATCACTGTACCCACGCTGCGCTTCATGCGTAGGTACCCCACTCTATTTGAGGAGTACCCTCATCCCAAATACCCCTCTTTGGCATGTTTCAAGTTGACTGAGTTGGGAATGATGATGCATCAGAAGGAGCTGGGAGTGTACGAGCAGTGTGAAGGTGATATCGTGGAGAGGCTGTGCAGGGTTCTAATGATGACTCGCAGTCAAATGGTAACCAAATTGCCTTTTTTCATTTTATTAGATGCTTGTACTAAGAATCAAATTCTTAGCTTTGGTTTTATTTCTAATCAGTTTTGAGGAAGGTGTGTTGTGTTTGTAGTTTGAATCTACTGGTTTTTTCTCTATATTTTCAAGAATGGAATGTGTGTTAAATTTGTACCAAATTGGTGATAGATGCTCCTCTGGCCATTTTGTTCTTCATTTTGAGTATGCTTGATGATGGTTTTATGTGTTTACAGCTGCCTTTTCAATCCTTGCATCCATTAAAATGGGATTTAGGATTGCCTGACGATTTCGACAGAAACTTGATAAGAAAATATCCAGATCATTTTCGGGTGGTGAAGGGAACTAGTGGGACCAACTGCTTGAAGCTAGTACAGTGGCCAGAGGATTTTTCTGTTTCTCTGTTGCAGAAGATGAATGAGAAGAGCATAGAAGAGAGCACCGAGGGATTTTCCCGGTACAGAGGATTCAGGAGGGGGAAGGTTGCATTAGAGTTCCCAATGAGTTTCCCGAGGGGTTATGGAGCTCAGAAGAAGGTGAAAGCATGGATGGATGAGTTTCAAAAGCTGCCTTACATATCTCCTTATGAAGATTCAAGAGGAATTGATCCCAACAGTGATATTATGGAGAAAAGAGTAGTGGGGTTGCTTCATGAGTTTCTAGGCCTCACTATATACAAGAAGACTAAGAGAAATTACTTGAGATGTTTGAGGGAGGAGTTTAATCTTCCCCATAGGTTTACTCGGATCTTTACTCGATATCCTGGGATATTTTACCTCTCGCTCAAATGCAAGACTACAAGTGTGGCATTGAGAGAAGGGTATCAACGGGGTAAGCTGGTCAATCCACATCCTCTGGCTAAACATAGAGACAAAGTCTACTATCTCATGAGAACGGGTCTGATTTATCGAGGTAAAGCTCTCGATGTCATACCTCGTCTTGACAATCTAGTCGATAATGATGCGGAAGATGTTGGAGAAGAAGATGAAGATGAAGAAGAAGAAATCGAGATGAGTGGTGAAGATTATGATTTGGAGGCTGAAACCGATTCGGGCACAGATTAGCATTATAGGAGTCAAGTGGAATAGTTGAGCTCGTGAGGTATAAGCAGTTATAATTTGCCTCCTTAGATGATGCTATTAGCTTGGATGAAAGGATTGTGGATCCTTTTCGAACTTAGTTAGAGTCGTAAAATGGAATAGGCATAGATGGGTAGCGATGCTTGGCTCAAAGCTGAAGATTTCTGATTATGCTTATATAAGAATCCAATTAGTGGTGATCTTAATTTGTACGAGGAAATCGAAAAAATTGAAAAGAGTGAGTTTTGTTTTTTGATCAAGTCCCATTATTTGTATTCATCCAAAAAGTAATATATTTCTTGAACTGATGCAAAAAAGCAATCAAGCTTGTTCTCAACTTTTACTACTTCGGAATCAGTTGGTCGGACATATAACTTCAAAAATACAGTAAGATTATATTTTCATATACTCCCTCCGTATGCCATTAGGAATCTCATTTCTTGACGGCACGAGTTTTAAGAAATATTATACTACTATTAGTTTTAGACGAAATGCGAGTGGAATTAGTTAGTGGAATGTGGGACCTTATACCATTTATAGTAAAAATGAACCAGAACTCCTAATCGCATTATGACTAAGCTTCTATAGTTTCATCTATCAAGGTAATATTGGTTACATGATTGTCTGTCCAGGTGTATAGTTTGAGTTATGTTATGGTAATTTTTTAAATATTGTTTTAGATGTTAATTAGGTAAGCACGGGTACTTGCAAATTGCAAAATCACCAGCCACTCAAAAAAAAAAAAAACAAAGACACAAATAACATCTAACAAATAAGTACATTTGATAAACACTAGTACACATTAAATTCAAGAGCAATAAAGAATTAATGACATTGCTGTAGCGTTTCATCGCAATTTCACATACTAGTAATAAAATATTGACCAAAAGGTATATCACAAAATGCCTGCTATTTCGTCATCATTACAACTAGCAATATTATTCGACAGGTAAATGGTTGAGAAAATAAGACATTTAATTCTTCCAAAACAAAGACAAAATGCACGAGCATCCACATAAGCAGAGTAAGGATTGCTCCAGAACGGTGCAAATACTCACGTTTGAAGACAATATAGTGCTGTCGATTATTTCGAGCTCCTTGAGAAAGAGTAAGTGTATTTCAAGTGGCAGAATAAGCCATCATGCTTTAGAGCCCCAAAACCAAGAGAAACAGCTTCAATCGTTGCCAAAAGCAACAGCAAGACTAACACATATCCATTAAAAAAACCAAGCAAAATCAAATAATCTCTTTAACCCTGAAGAATGTTACAAGATTCACCATTCTCTCACCCGAAGAAGTCTTTCTTCTACCAGCAAAATCGCCAACTATGTTGAGTTTCAGTAGTGATGACCATCTTCATCATCATCCCCATGTCCATCAGGAGGTCCACCGGGGCCCACTACTTCCAACTGTCAACCAAAAAACATGGGTCATGAACATTTTGCGGGCAATAACTGTGTTGAGTTCCAAAATCCTTTCACCATAGAAAACATATAGTCCCCAGGCGGATTCTCCCAAAAGTATATACATTTCTAAATAAGATAAGCTAATTTAACGCTACAACTTGAGGGTCTTTATATGTATAGCTCTTAAACAACATGTGGAAGAAGAAAGGTTTTCAGTATGCTTTAAGTATCATCAATATCTCATTTCCATTTCAATATGCTTCTAAAAGTGTAGGGCACACTAGGTAAAGATTTAGCAAAAGCACTCCTAACAAGAGTGATATTAACAAAAGATTTCCTTTCTTAACTAAAGTGCTTCAAATATCTAACAATGAATCCTTTTTCACATGACATAATGAGAGAACTGTAAAACAAATTGTTGCTATGAAATCATAGTTACACCCATCAGAAAAAAATTTATCTGCACCGACTAAGGATGAATATGAATTGTAAACTAGTACATGCCAATTCCAAATTGTGCTAGTAAATTTAGTGTTCTATGGACTTACCACAAAGTACTGTGAGCATACTGGGCATTCATGTGGCTTCCCCTTCTCCAGCCAAAACCAAACGATGTCATGCTCATCCTCTGTACAATTGCAGGTATAGATTATATGGTTGCAAACTCAAGGACACATACAGAAGTAGAACAGGTGGTGTATAGCTTATTCAAAGAGATACAGAAGATAAATACATATTGGCTTACCGCCTTCATCGCCGGGACATCCTACAATTCTTTTGTCATAATAAGACTTGATCACTGCAGGTGCTTCCTGCCAGCAACCAAAGGTTGAGATGAGTAAAAATTTAACATGCACACAGAGAGAGAGAGAGAGAGAGATGAGAAACATCTATAAATTCTCATGTAGAGTTTTTGGTCCATAAAGGCAGTCGAGTTATTCTTTTTGGTCTCAAGTCCAATATTGTTTACTGTATTGTTTATACATCGGGATGGATTATCCTAAACATGAAACATTATCCTAAACATGAAATATTATCCTAAACATGAAATTCCGGCTTCAGCCACCAAGAGATCACCACAGCACTCGACTCAGTTACTAGGTCCACCAGCTTTATATAGTGGCTCCTGGGACATGTCTATTCTCTAAATTTAATTTTACAACACCAGTGTCCAGTACAAGAGTCCACATTTTACCCCAAGCTAATAATAGGAGAGGCCTTCTCATTTAATTCCGATATTAATCTGTCATATCACCTTTTAGATAATTCTTTTTCTACAAATTAAATACAACAAAATTTCTCATTACCTATGGACGATGTCCAGTCTCCTAACACATAAAACATTGAAAGAAATTTCAGCTACAACAAGAGGATTAATGCACTGACCTTTGTTCCAAATGGACCAGACGGATGATTGATCTCCAGAATGTCCCTTCCCTACCAAACAAAATATTGGTAAATGAGTAATCAACAGCTCTCAACAATATCAATTCAACGACAATAGAAACAAAATAAAAAATCATAAAAAGCGACTCACTTCAATCTCGGCCTGAAGCTCTTCGCGCTCATGACCAGTAGCAATCGGCACTATATCCTCCACTTTTTTAGGCACATTCCCTTAAAATCAACAAACAGCACAAAGAAACACGAACACAAACACATCAAATAACATGCAAACGAACCAAAATCGAATTGAACAGATCCCGACAAAAGTCAAAAATTAGGGGTTTTTTAGAAGCAGACCTGATTCCGAAGAGAAGTGGCGAGAAAATACGGTAGCTGAACGGACAACATTCTCCGTAGGTCTGGATGATCCACCGGAGAATTGGGCGGCCTTGGGAGCGGATCGAGGCGGAGCGAGAGTGCGGAGCTGGACAGCGAGCCTTCTGAACATGATTCCGATCCGATTAACCTCACGGATATGATCTAAGGTCTCCCCCTTCGATTGATGACAGCTTGATTCACTCTCTAGATGCAGAAATGTTGGTGGTAGAAAGGGAAAAATGGAAGAGAAGGAGGCGATGGCAAGGGCAAAGCGAGGAGTAGTGAGTGTCTCACACGCGTGGAGATTGTCGCACGTGTTTTGCCCGATTCACACTAACTTCGGATCAATCGTTTTTAATCTTTTGACTATTTCATTTATAAAAACTCGAAATTAAATTCAAATAAATAGGATTAAAAGTAATAATCAGGTTTATTAATCATCATATAAGGTCTACTAACTATAACTAATTAACTATGATTTGTATGGAATTACAGATAATAAATACTATGGACTAGCAAATTTCAAGACAACACAGTACAAAATTAATGAATTAGTATTATTTATCAAGTCTTATGACGGAATATTAGAGCATCCACAATGGCGGCTAGCGCACCGGCTAGCCGATTCGCGTCGCTAGCCGGTCGGATAGCCGAACCATTGTAATCCGGCGAGCAGGCAATGCCGGGGTGGGGAGGTATGACGCAGATGACGCCGCAGATGATACAACAGATGATGGGGATGATGCCGGTATGGCGGGGGGGGGGGGTGCAGCCCGGGATGCAGGGGTCAGGGGGGAGGGGGGACACGGTCTATTGTCCCACACTTGACTTTTTGACGACTTCGTCTCACACATCGACTCCAGTGGAGACGCAGTTCATTGGGGATGACCGTTTCTCATTACATGAGCTGGGGATCGATATCGGGGAGGCCAACACTACCGTTCCAGCGGGGGAGTAGGGGGGGTCGGGCCGCGCCGAAGAAGAAGAAGAGCAGGGGGAAGAGCAAGGTTGTCGGCGAGTCGTTGCAGCTGGTTGTTGACGACACCACCGCACGGAGAAAGTGGACGAACGATGAGAACGTCGCCCTGTCCAAGGCGTGGTTGTCAGTTTGCGACGATCCTCCGGTTGCGAACAACCAGTAGGATCGTCAATATGTGGGCTAAGATTAAAGCAGCCTACAAGAGGAACTGCCCGCATGGAAAGGACTTCACCGGGGAGGAGTGCCGGAAGGCGTGGGAACGCATCAGGGCCGCGGTTGGCCGATTATTGGGCTTGTACGCCAACGCCCTCAAGCATGCGGGACTAGTGGGCAGACTGAGAGGACTCGCCGGAGGATATCGGAGAGTCCCGTTCCCCAAGCCGAGGGAGGTTTATAAGGAGTTCACCTACTGGAACTGCTATGTCTAGTCTTTGAAGGACTCCTAGAAGTTCCGGGTGGGGGTCGACGTTGGGTGGTCGAAGAAGCAGAAGGCTGAACTATTCCGGCGATGACAGCAAAGCAGCGGCGGTTCCACGACCTCCCCGGATGCTGAGGAGTTTCCGTCCCCTCCATCGTTTGCTCGCCGCACTCGCCCGGTTGGCCAAAAGCGGGTGCGCAACGGCAGCGAGGGGATCCTCCCCCTATCGCCCCAGGAGGTCCAGTCGGCACCCCCCCACCCGCGCACACCTCATTCTCGCTTCAAAAAACGCGGGAACAAATGTACAAGGTCTTCCAAGATTGGAGGGCCGCAACTGACCCCACGGAGAAGAGGTTTCTTCACTCGATGCTCGAGAGCATGCGGCGAGGGCACAGATGGGGGGCTCAGATGCCACCGATGTGGAGGTCCCGGGTGGCAACGGCAACGGCGGCGAGGACGGCGGCGACGACGATGAGGAGTAGAGAGAGGCAGGGCTCGTGTGTGGAAGCCCGGTTTTTTTTTTATTATTATGTACTTTTTTTAAATCTGTGTACCTTTTTTTATTTAAATGAAATGAATGAATTTTCCCGTATATGTCTCGTAAATTTAATTTCGTAATTTATCGTAAATTTAATTCCGTAAATTTAGTTGTTTTTGAATTATTTTTATTGTGGCTAGCCTGTGGCTAACCTATTTGCTTAAAATGATGATATGGCAGGTGGAATTTTAGTACTGATAACGTAGCATGGAGAGAGAGTGACTAGCATGTGGTTGGCCTATAGCCATTTTGGATGCTTTTAAGTTTGGTATAATTCACAATTTTTTTTTAGTTATGGGTAATATTCAATCGAAGTTGGTGATTAATGGGCTGATTTGGCCAATACAGTTTAGTAGGTGTATCTGCTTTCATACAAGTTAAGTATATTGGGCTCATATATAAGGCAAGAGGCCTAAACAAAAAAATTAATAGAAGAAATAGAGATTTTGGATTCATAAAAAATATAGTACTGTATTCACTTAGGCTTAAGTATGATGATCATCAGATCAGGTAACTTATCTAAGCACAAAAGGGGATAAAAAAAAAATTGCAAGAAGCATGAACTTACTACACTACATTTGGAAGTGCTGCTAAATGTTAAATTTTAATTTTAAAAGAAAATAAATATGATAGCAGTACAAAACTTAATTTCTAAAATTCCAAACCCCATTAATTTACATGATAAAATAATTAATACCTCAATTAAATGAAATAAATCAGTTAAATGAATTACATGTTTTTCTTTCAAACCAAGATGAACATTGCATTATTTTCGGCAAATATCCCGCCAAATTATTGATCAATTATTGCTTAATTAATGCCACGATATTGATTTACGTTAGCACCAATTATATGTAACTATATCTATATATGGTGTCAAATATTTTGTACTACAGATATGTATTTCATAGACAGCCTGGCTATCTATCTATTTTTATGGTAAATAAGACAATCATTGCATTTCATAAATTGCAAAATTCGGCACACACACTACATATATGTGTGTATATTTTTAATCATTTTGGAATGATAAAATCTCTATAAAGTATTACTTTCTGCAACGAGATTCTTTAGTACAAAAACAATGTAAAAACGAATAAAACAAAAAACTGAGCTCTGAAATAATTATTTATTTACCCGTTGGTTTGCATTATTGCATGTTGGTAGTATACCACAAGAAATGACAACATTGCAATATAATCCGATCATGAAAAGTCGAAACGTGTTTTAGACACAATATTGCCAACATACCTAATTAATTTGGTTTGGATTTTCAATTTTTAGTATACCTATATAAGGTGCATGTATATAACACATGGTCACACTTCTTCTCATATTTTACTCATATAGAATATTTCCCATTAAATATAGTGAAATAAATTCTTACATTAAATAATTTTAAGCAAACGCCTAAAAATAAATGATACTCCTACTATTAAAATAAATTATTTTTACTCGAAATTTAAAAGGGACATTTCGGCAGCGATTCATAAAGTGTAACAGTGTTTCTAAGTTATATATATAGGCATTTTAGCTGTATTCATATTCTTTATTCATGCTACATAAGATAGGCAGATCCAAGAATGTGATTTCTAGACTTCACGAAATAGTAATGACAGCCAGGATTGAGGATACTATATAGACCAGTCACATTTATCACATTTATCAACAATTATTCATTTTTTTTTCTGCAAATGAATTTATAAAAAAAACGAGTGATATCCTACACAATTGCCAAAGAATCATCATATCAAATTACGTAAAAAAAACCAATGCTTATTTTACTCAATTTCATCTAATCATCTCAGCTTAGAAGATTGACATTACGTTTGAATTTTATAAATATAGTAATTTTATCCGAAAGCGTTACTCACTTTGGATGTTTAACTTTTGTTAATTAATAGATCTATCCTTATCCAAAACTAATGATAAAAAAAGAAATATTAAAAGGTGGCCATGTTTAAAATTTCCTTACTATCCTAATTCATACGGTTTAATAATGGTGGTAAATTTACTTACTTCATAATCTAAAAATTCTTCCTCTACAATATGCTTCATCCATCTCAATTCATATGAATTGATACAAATTATTTGAGTTATTTTACTTTTATAATAAAATAATATGTTTAATCCTATTCATTTGATTATGTTTCATATAATTTACTCTCTTATTTTATTTAATTTATAGTATTTAATTATCAATCACTACTTTCTTAAATTCAGTAGTACTAGAAAAAGCACTCAATTAACGTATGATGCAAATATTAGTACTAGTATTGAGGCAAAATCTGTCCAAAGGTGCATACATCCCAATTCTCAAATGCCAATATAATTACCAAAACCCAAGATGAGTACAACCATAAAAACAGACCAAAAATTTACATACCCCAAATACAAAAGATAGAGAAGATAGATACATATATTTTCTTGATCACTTCATCAATACATGATAAAAACGACCTAATTAACACCATCAATCTATTAAATTTGAGGGCTGAGCTGCTGCAAAAGGGTCAGACGAAATCCTAAGTCAGAACAAGAAAAACAGAGGTGCCCAAAAAAAAAGTAAAACAATTCCAAACACCCCTAATTAGCGAAAAAAAAATTTGTCACTCCAAACAGCCCTTCACTCTAATTTTCTTTTTTAATTTTTTCATAATTTTTTAAAATTAAAAAAAGAGAGACTATAACTTTTTAAACACAATGGGCGCGCCGTGCTGCGGGTGGAGCAGCATGAGCACGGAGGGCGCGTGCTGGTAGCTCGGCGCGAGCTCGAACGAGAACCTCCGCAGGATGACCGCGATCGCCAGCTTGGCTTGGAATATGGCCAGATTCTGGCCCACGCACCGCCGCGCCCCGAGCCCGAACGGCATGTACGCCATCGGGTGCTTCGCGGCGTGCGCCACGCCCTTGGCGAACCGGCCCGGATTGAACTCGTGCGGGTCGTGGCACCACAGCGCCGGGTCGTGGTGCACGGCCAGGATCGGGATCAGCAGCTCCGTCCCCCGCGGCACATGGACCCCACCCAGCTGCACCTCCGTCTTCGCCCGCCGGATTATCGCCACCGCCGGCGGGTACAGCCTCAGCGATTCGTTCAGGATCATCCCCAGCTGCACCGCCAACACACCAGATTATTACCCAATTTTTTTACCATTTTACTCCAATTTTATTAATTAAGTAAAAATTAATTAAATAAATACCGTTTTGAGCTTAGGGAGGAGGAGGAGGTCGTCACGTGCCCCGCACACGCGGAGGACCTCGTCACGTGCCTGCTCCTGCCACTCTGGATGCATGGCCAATAGCACGGTCGTCCACGTCAGCAGATTCGCGGTGGTGTGCTTTCCGGCGAAGAAGATCGTTTTGCACTCCTCCACGACGTCGTTTGGGGTGATCGCCGCCGCCTTAATCATCACCTCCAGCAAATCGTTCGGGCATTCCTCCGACGCACCTTCCTCCCCTCGCCGCCGCCGCCTCCCGTCGATGAGCTTCAGCAGCGATTTCCGGATTTCCTTCTCCAGCCTCCAACAAATTCTGTTCTTTTTAGTCGGCAAAAATCTGCAAAATCACACCAATTAATCGAAACAATCCCTAATTTTTCAAAAATTGATTGAATTGAGTTGAATTTACCTGTATCCAGGGATGAAGACCTTCTGATAAGCCTCAGTGGCATGGACCATCTGCTGAGATTGCAGCTCAAAAATGGCTTTCCCTTCCTCATAGCTTCTCCCAAAAGTAGCTCTTGTGATCACATCCTCAACCAGATTCTGGAACCAATCAGAAACATCCACCTCCACTTCCCCACCACTGCACATTCCCTCACTCCATTTCATCACTGCTGCTTCCATGCTCTTTGCCATCATTGGCATCATCAACTACCAAATTTTCACATTCCAAATTAATCACAGCCTTTGAGAATTTCCAAAATTAGTCAATTAGTCCTACCTTGAGATTCTCAGTGTGGAAAGCTGGCTGGATGATCTTCCTGTGGTGGGACCATTTCTCCCCCTTGAGGCTCAGCAAACCATCACCTTCAATTTTCCTCACCAGTGGTGGTGACTCATTCTTCTCAAACATCTCTGATTTCAAGATGAAGATCTCTCTGATTAGGGCTGGGTCAGAGACTGTGAGCCTTGCTGTTGGCCCAAACCACACCAGGAACATGGAGCCTGCAATCCCCCACCAATTCAATTAAAGTTTTGATTTTTAAGCAGTGGAGATTCAATTGCATGATGCATACCAAAAGAGGAAGAAAAAGGTGAGGGATTTAAATCACATTATAACAAGGCAAATGGATAGTGTAGACCCTACACAACACAAAGACACACAATGATCCTTCACAGCTCACACCAACTTTCTTGGCTCAGCATATAAAGCTCACAACATCAACATGTGATTGACAATCAAGCAGGAGCGCCCCAAAAAAGTGAAGATTTTGAGGCTAAAAAGTAGTATTACCATATATCTTCTTCCAATGGTGGTAGAAAGAGAGGACTCTAGGGAGAATGTTGTGGGAGAGAGGAGGCATGGATTGAGCAGACGCCAGCATATTCAAGCTGGCTAACTCCTTCAAATTCCCCAAGAAGAGCTGGTATTTGGGGCCTTTGATCCCCTGTTTCATGAAGAAATCCTCAACTCTCCTTGGTGCCCACCACAGATGAACCACTAGTTTGAGCAGAAGAACAAACAGAATATATGAGAAGAGAAGAAGCCATAGCAAGTGGAAGTGGAAATCTTCCATTTTCTCTGTGGGGGGTGGGGTGGGAGTTTGTTGAGAAGAATATTGTATTGGGTGGCTGGATGGATTGTGTTTGTTTTTATACAGAGAGGAGAAAGTAGAGGTTTCTTGTCTGTTGTGTAGGACAACAGGATGAAGATGGGCTTAAACAGGCAGAGGGGAGAAGCAACCTAAAAGAATTTAAGGTCAACTAGTTGAGATAGCAAATGAAATTAATGAAAGTGAGGTGTCCTCATACTATATTTTTCAGGACAAGATTACCCCTCGGGAGCTTCTTTTACTAATAAATTTTTTTACTAATAAATTATGAATCAATTTATTTTCCAATCACTAAATAATTAACACAATTATTCCATTAATTATGAGTCAATTCCAATAATCACCAAATGTTATGCATAGAATATTTAATTAAAGAATATATGGAAATATAGAAAATTCAAGCATGTACATATGGAAAATATAGAAAATTCAACTATTCAAGCATGAAAATATGGAAGATATAGAAAATTCAAAAGTATGGTAATATATGGAAAATTCAAAATATGGAAATGTATAGAAAGTTCTCATTAATAAATTTTCATGCATGGAAAAATATAGAAATATATGAAAAATTCCCATCAATCAATTTTCATGCATAGAAATATGAAAATACATTGAAAGTTCCCATTAAATAATTCTACCAATTATTTTTTTTAAAAAGGGAAAAATTCGCCCCACAGTCTTCCCATTGAAGCGTCCGCGCCGCATCGACAACACTCGTGACTCCCCTCCCTAGGTAGCCTCCCCGCCTCCTCTCCCCCACAACGCGTCGTGCCCCTGCCACTCCTCTCCTTCGTTGCCGCTCCCTTCCCTATATCTAGGTTTTGAATGCCAACTAAAATCACAAACTTTGTCTTAAATATAACTAATGAACTAAAAACGTAGTTGCTAATATCACGAACTTACGCCTAGCTATGAAGTTTCCATGAGTTTAATTCCCCCTTAAGTTGAATTCCATGTGGCTTGTCGAATTATATTAGGAGACAAATCGGTGATCAATATAAGAAACGATGTCGAATATAAGAAACGATGTCGCTTATAATGGATGTAATTTGTATCGCTTTCTCCCAAATTTTCCCAAAATTCCAAATCATGGGAAATTCACTACAATGCATAAGTTCATGATTTTTCTAAACAACAAAAGCATCCACTCAATCTACGATCTTATAATAGCTTAAAGTTGAAAAGACAAGATTGCCCTTGGAAGAGTTTTCTTGGTTTTTACTTTACAGATTTAATGTGAAAAAATCAAATTTCTTTGGGAATTGTGGAGAGGGTTGAGGAAAAAACACTGAACAGAAATGAGAATTTCATTTATGAGACACACATTAATATAGGTTGTGGCCATTGCTCTGATCATGTCATGTGTCCAGAAAAAAAACACTTTGGCCAACCTGATAAGCCTTTAATTTTCCACCAAATAGATACCCTGCCTTGCTTTGAATGTGTATGTTATGCTAAAATTAGTTGGAAAATGAAATTTCATTCTCAATTTTGGGCTGAGATTGTAAAAAGTTTCCCTGTGTCAACTGTTGCCATCACTTTTCTTAAATAGTTTTCTTCAAAAATAATTTAAGAAGATGATGATATTGTGGCATATTATTGTGTGGGGGAAATAATACAAGAGGCACATGCATGTTTGACCCTAGTTTATTAGGTTAAATAATGATTGAAAATTTATAAGGGTTTGATTAAAACAGAGTCCCAATTTATCCATTTCAATTGATTTGATATATTCCCAGTCCTTTCCCACTAATGTCTTTCCCAATTTCAAACCTAATCTTGAATCTTGTCTTGTCCCTTAAGAAATAATGTCACGCGTGAAACCTACAAATAAACAAAAATAATAATAACACCAACGTACATATATCTTCTACGGACGCGATTGTTTTTTTTTTTTTTAATTAACGATGAGGGCGAGGGCGGTGCGGGTGGGGGAGTGTGTTCGGAGGAGGGTGGTTGATTTGATGAAATAAGGAGGCAAGGGAGGAGTTGTGGTTTGGAAGGATGCTCTTAAATTGATGCACATGGGAACAAAGGTGTCTATTTTATTGCTCCCTTTTTGCTGGTGTTAGAGGGGGGATGTGCCTTGGTTGTCCCAACCATGCCTAGCCCACTTCTCTTAATCTTGTCTTAATACTCCCAAAACATCATGGGGCCATTTGCGCCTCCCTCTCTCTCTCTCTCATCTTATATTTTATTTACCGGTTTGTGTTGCGATCAGGGCCGGACATAGAACTGTTGAAAATTTGACAGACTTATAAGAACGAAATAGTATATGTTTTTTCGCTTTGTAGGGTCTTAAGCCTCCATCTTTTACAGCGTCGGTAAGTAGTTTATATGCATTTCTGTGATACTGATAGTCCTTGCAATTTGCATTTAGCATCACGATGTGTATTATGAGTGAATATGATTAATATCTTATATGATTAATATCTTGTATAGTTGTATGAGCTTCGATGAAGTCAAGGATTGGGTCGGAGGCAACTGCAGAGGCCTAATATCGAATACATAACACAAATTTAGGGGGCGAAATCACGTAAGTTTTGTTTTGAACCTATAGTTGTCCTCCATGAAGGGAAAATTTAAGTTAAAAAGACTTCCAAAATGATCGTTTAATATTTTTTGGTTTTTCAAGAAGAAATCTACAGATTGAGAGGGGGGTCAAGTCGTTTTTATGGCCAATCCTGCGGAAAAATTAGGTCATCCTTACTCGTTTGTGGTCGGGCTATCGAAATCCGATGGTGTCTGGCCCCACAACTTTTTAAGACATTGGACACCTATTCTTGTTACTATTTGATTTGTTCCTGTTTATATAAGGATACATTCTGCATTAGTTCTCTTATGTTTCCACTTTCGACTTGTTTTCTTGGTTCTCTTTATTTTTTTTCCAAAACATAAAAGACTGGAAATGTGCTATATGATTCACATGCTACCTTTATCTATTTTTTTCGGTTTCTAAATCTTTAATTTGCTATGGATGTTCCTTCTTCATCCGTATTGTTTTTTTTAGGTTAAATATTTACATTTTTTTTTTTAAATATGAAACATTTGTCTTTCAATATGAGATTTCATATAATGTTGTTTTGCGACTTAATAAAGAAAGAGTAAAGTAAGAGGGAAAAAAAGTAGAGATGATGTTGTTTCCATTTTAGGAAACATACATTTTGAGTGGAACAACCTAAAAAGAAAAACATTTCATTTCTAATAGGTCAGACGAAGTATTATTTTAAATAATTTTAATTTTACTGATTAGTTTATAACTTTTATATATCTCATCTCTGAATAAGCTCCCAATCATTTGTTGTTTTAATAAAAAAAAAATCAAATACTCAATTGCACAATTATCTATTATCCCTAAAAAGTCAGTAGTAAATATTCCGAATATGGACATTTTCACTTTCTGGAATTTTGCTCAGCCATATTTATACACCACTAAAAAAATGAGAATTAATTGGTGGATTTCATGATAAATTAAAAACAAAATGACCTAACTGAAGCATAGTGGACCACAACCCATTTAAAATGAGGGCAGGTTGCCTAGTAGGTAGTGAATATATAGTTACTCAAATGAATAAGTGAAGACAGTGTAAGCAGACATACAAAGATAGAATGTAAATTCAATTATTTTTTGGAGAAATTAAGCATGACCATGGGATGAGGGCCTCCCATTGTATAATGAGTAGTGTAGGTGAGTGATCCCTATCCTCATCCCATTTTTATGTACTCCAACAAACATATTTATACACTAGCAGATCCATGCGGGGTCACAGGTCTTCGAAAAATTCTATTAAATTCAGCCTTTGCAGTTTCTGCTGATCTTACAGTTCGTCGCGGTGCGTCTGCCCTGGGTTCATTTTTGTTCTCCATTCCTCATCAATTGACTGCAACGATTGTCAATTGTCATGTTGTCTCTGCAATGTGATGTCGGCAACACCCTTTTCATTGTGTCTAATCACACGAGCTAGGTTTACGATATATATGTAACAATAATTACAACCAATTAACTAGGAAGGGACCCTATAGATGTGTGGATGCCATGTGCTATTTTTAAAGGAAGAGAGCACAGAATTGCTTGATTTGTCCTCTTTGCCAGTCCACCCACTGTTGGTTGTGCAATTAAACTGATCAATTCGTTACATTTGTCCATTTTTTTTTATTATTAATTTCACCTGTAACAAAAAATAATACTCGAATTTGTCTTTTTTTGGTATTGAAATATTTCAATGTTGTAAGTTATGACTAACACGATACGTCGTCACGTCAATCGACAAGATTTTGAACAAAAAGGGGACACAAAAAGTTAGTTATGGGAGATCCTTATTTTTACAATTTTCTAATAATTAATGTCTAATTATTGTTTTGTACACAAATTTTCATTTTCCTTCCCTCATACAGAAGTCACACCCGATTTGACAAAAATGAAGGTATTTTTAAGACAATTAATTTACTATAGTAACGCTAATTGCAGAAATTAGGATTTCTTCTACATGAGGCAGATGCGGAATATTTTTTGAAGTGAGCTATATTTTCTAATTTTCATATTCGAAATGTCAAAATGAGAATTTTCCTATGATATATTTTAAAGATTGAGACTTTTTGACAATAATTTGCACAAATATCAAATACCCAATAATATTAATATAGGTAAAAAGGAAAAAAAAATCCACTAAATTCAATCTTTGGAGTTGTCGTTGATCACCTAACTGTGCGACAGCTTTACCCCAATCCCTAGAGTTTGGGATTTGGTTACATACTTCGTTCGCTATCTATTGTCATTGTTGTTGCACTGCCTCTATATCCCGATGCCGATAAAACCTTTTTTCATTATATTCAATCCTACAAATTTCGTCTTTTAGATCCGCGCCATATTCTTATGCCTAGACATGATGTGTCACTCAAGAGGATGGGGCGCTGTGCATCGGCCAACACAAACAAAAAATATATGTGGGCTGCAAACACCATTAGTTAATTAGACATACTCCACATATCAAAGAGTGAGATTGATTTAGAGTAGACTTATACAGTTTGTTTTTTTAAATAGATCGAATATATGTAGATCAATTATTATATCCCATTAATAATTGTGCTTGGAATGTAGTTAGAAATTAAATGAACGTTGTCCAATTTTAAAATCAATTAATTGTGCTTGGAATATTACATGCTAGTACGTCGAGGTCATTGCAGTTAATTACTTTCTGAATTTTATGCCTTTTGCATAGAAGAAATACTCAAAATCAAATTAAAATTAATAAAATCAATGCAATTATATAAAAACCAATTCGGAGTAAAAATGACAAAAAATAACAGGTATGATATAGAGCTTGAAGATTGTAAGTTTTTTCCTATTCTAGCAGGAGTAGTATTTTATAGTTAAGTCAACTTTAGCCTTGAAAATAATTTAATTTAATCCTTTAATGGTTTAACTATTCTGACAAATAATCACCATGTTAATTTAGGAGGAATAGTATTATTCCACAATTTCGACAAGTAGCTCGGTAGTGGAATTTCTTTATTAATATTTTATACGTCTTGAGCATAATTTAGGATTATAGCAATCAGTTATGTGTTCTATTATTTAATAGTATGAGGTAGAGATTACATGATTAATTAATTGAATCTCAATTTTTGGGATAGCTAGATAGCTACCTTATTATACGCCCATTTTTTAAAAAGTTATTCACTAAAATATTATGCATGTTTGTCGTATATTACAAATTATAATATTATACTACTCAATATAATATAAGTTGGACTATTGAATGCTTTGTTGGTTTTCTTTTAACTTAAAATCAACTTAATCAACGCAATTCAATATCAATAGGGGTGGATAGGTACGGTATACCTTACCGAAACCACCATACCGTATATCTTACCGTAAATATGGCATGCGAAAAAGTCATACCTTTACCTTACCAAAGTTTTCGGTATACTTTATTTTCGGTATGACGAATTTCCATACCGATACCGTACCTCATTTTTGGTATACCGTACCGAAGTTCGGTATACCTTACTTTTGCGTATACATGACTTTCAACATCAATTAAAATAGAAAATTAGATTTTTTTGAATATTATTTATATTTTATAATTTTAAAAATAAATTAAATATAATTCATTCATAATTATATTTATATTTCATAATAGATTTTATAATTTAAAAATATTATAAAATATATTTTATATACGATTGTGTTTATATTTTTGTGGTATATACCTTAGTTTACGGTATATACCTTAATTTACGGTATGCAACGGTATACCGCGGTATTTGAAAATTCATACCGTTATCTTACCGGAATCTTTCGGTAAGGTATCATACCGTACCGAAAGTCACGACATACCGAAAATTCGGTATTTTCGGTATTTTTAAGGTACGATAAGACCGGTATTTCGATATTTCGGTATTTTTCCTCAGCCCTAAATATCAATAGGTGAAAACAAAAAAAAGGGAACAAATTCTCCGGTGGATAAAATTCCACTAAAACTCAATCTTAATCCATTTATGACTAAATAAATGAATTTTCTCTGTATTTGACTATTTTCTTTCTGCCGTTAGATTTTATTAATTTTTAATGGTACTACGTAAGTGAATCAATTTCCTAATCATGTCACGGGACTAGTTATTCTTGTGGCTGCCATGTCATTCCATCTCTCTCTCACTCATACTCCCCCGTCCCCGATTAATTGTCATTCTTTGACCGGACATCGGTTTTAAGAAATGTAAAAAAAAGTTGGTTGAAAAAGTTAGTAAAATATGAGACCCATTTTTTATATCGATTTTATAATAAAATGTGAATGAAGTGAGTTAGTGGAATGTGAGACTTACTTATTATTTATTATAAAAATGAAGTGTGACAATTATTGAGGGACGGACCAAAACAGAAAAGAGTGACAATTAATCAGGGACGGAGGGAGTAATAGTTATAGTTAAGTTTTTAATACAAATTTAATGAAAATTGAAGTTTTTTAATGGTTCATTTCATGAAGCTTGATGAGGATTTTTGGCGATCACCATCATCATCATTTAATTACTGTATTTATAAGTTGGACTACTATTTTGAGTATGGTCTATACCTCTACTAGCTCTGCTAATTATCTGTAATATGGATTTAAGTTGGCAATAATGGAGTAATATTATTGTACTAAAAAAAGAACAGGATTAGGGGGGACTGTCCTTTTTATCTTGTTTTTCCCTGAAAATTGTCGTACATTTGTTTTGATGGTTTCCAAAAACAAACAAGGATCAATCATGCATCATTATCTTTTGCAGAGCAATCATCCACATATTGCCAAGCTGCAACTGAAAATCAGTTCTTTTTCCAACATTAAAGATTCTAACTACATTTTCCCAAAAAAAATTAAAATAAAATAAAATTTCCCAAAAAGGTGACCACTGTGGGCTATGTATGCCCTTGTATTCTTATCATCATCTCTTGCTAGCTGCAACATCCAATCCAATCATGTATATTTGGCCTCTTCTGTCACCTTCTCTCTCATCTCATATAAGGTTGGTTCAGGGTTCCCTCTATAGGGTTTAGTGTCCAGCTCTTGTTATATCAATTTTCTGCACCATGAAAACAAGTTTCTTGCTATTAATCATATATCTACTACCTACCAACTTTTTTGATTTAACAATTGCAATTCTGTTTTAACTATAAAATTCTGGACTTGTCTCGTCTCAATCGTGTAGATTTTGGCCTCTCTAGCCCTCTTCTCAATCTCATAATAGCTTGTTACATTGTTAGACTAAATGCTTATTTATGTCAATATTCATATACACAATGCTCAACTTAATCATACTACTCCCTCCATTCTCTATTAATTCTTAATTTTTGTCATTTTTGTCGGTCCCCATTAATTTGTTCACTTTTACTTTTTACCATAAACAATAAATAAAATCTACGTTCCACTAATTCATTTTTCACTTACATTTTATTTAAAACTAATACATAAAAGTGAGATTTCTATTTCATTAACTTTTTCAACTCACTTTTCTTTGCATTTGTTAAAATTCGTGCCAGAATCAAAGTGAACTATTATTAGGAGACGAAGGGTGTATAAAATAGTCATAGTAGCCGACTAAAAATTTTTTATGAAAAATTTGTTAAATAGTAGGGAGATTGAAAGAAAAAAATTATGAGTGAAAATAATACTCACATCTTATTAGAGACAGAAACTTACAATAAATAAATATTAGAAATTAATTTTAGTGGACATATTAAAATAGAAAAATAAAACTAAAGTATCTTTTGTGGAGGAATGAATTACTATACTTATTAAAACTGAAATGAGAGCAGTCAGAACAAGGAGTGTAATCACAAGTATAATTAACTATATACTCCGTATTTTGATTTTTATAAAAAGTTAGTGTTAACCCACGTATGCACGACGGAATATCTTTTCCTCAATTTTAAATTGTTAAGTGATTATACAAAAATGATAAATTATGTAAAGATGAAGATAAATATTATGCATGTTTGAGTTAAGGATGTTACAATTCTTTCATCTCTAAGAATTGTAAGAAGTATTAGGAATTCTCGAACCATATACACGCGGTACTCTAACTATTATAATCAAAGAAAAAACTATAATAAATGAAATGGAAATTTTACAGTGAAAATTATAAAATAAATCGACCTGTAAGTCTAGTCGAGAAAATTCATCTTTCCGCAAGACAAATTACATCACGATTAGTGCCCTCGAATTGATGTATTAACCCCAAAGATGAAACGACTCCCTTTTAACGTATATACCATACCAACTCGCTAGGCACCGATTAATTTGGTAGAGCTCAAAATTTGAACAATACAATATTCCTAAAATATAATAAAATGTTGAGAACTTGATAGAGAATGGATAATGCTTTTGTTAGGTGTGTAATTCATCCACAATTCTGTCTTTTATAAGCACAACATTAGGATATGTGAAATTATGGAATTAAAATATCATAAATTACAAATTTAAGAGAATAGAAGTTAGTTATATGCTCATTGTCATTTGTAACCGCCGGTTCTACCTTTGGCCAATTTAAAAGGCTTCTAAGCATTTATGTTTATTAAAATTATAATCCTAATTTTTTTCACCACACGTTTTTAATCATGGCATTGCTCTTAATAAACAATTGCAGCTTGAATGTTCAAAATTCACGATTAAATATTTGTAACCATTGATTGATTGATTTCATGGTTGAATTATTCATGCTTATTAAAGTAAATAGTGTAACCAATCAAAAATTTTAGCCCACTCCACAAAACTTGATAATTTAAGTGACTTTTACCATTAGTAATTAGATGTAACGGTTTTACCATTAGTGATTAGATGTAACTGTTACAATAATGAATTGAATCAAAATGAAATGTAATTCTATAAGTATTCAAAATTGCATTTGTATCCCTAGCATAAAATGATTGTTAAAACCTACCCAAACTCGCCTTTTATATATGTATAGATTACATACATGCATTAATTTTAGAGTGAACTTAAAAAATGGTCCCTGGACTATGAGTTTATCTTGAAAATAGTCTCTGGATTTTAAAAATATCACCAGTAGTCCCTGGACTAAGGGTTAATATAAAAAATGGTCTTTTTGACTGTTTCGAGACGAAAATGCCCTTTTGAAGGGTTTTGGAGGGTTTGAACAATTTGGTTTTTTTACACTTTTAACATTTTAAATCTGATATTATTTCAGTTATGTACTAAATCTGATATTATTTCAAAATTATCATTCTTCTTCCCTTTTGTCATCCTTCACTTTGTTTCTTTATTTCAATATTAGATTTAATTCATAAAATTATATTTTAAATTTTAATTTTTAAATATCAATAAATTTTTTAATTAAACTATTAATTCATGGACACTATAAATATTGATTAAAACTATTAATTTTTGTTATTTAATATATTATTCAGCTGAATTGGAGAAGTACAGAAAAATAATATTAATCACGATGGAAAAATAAGAGTTATTCTATTTAGCCTTCGTTCGGTTGTTATAATTGCTTGTGATTGAATATTATGAAGTTGACTAAAAATTTTATATAAGATTATTTTTGTTGAAATTTTCTAGTCATTTTTATTGTTTTCAAATTAATAAACGAAAATTATATTAGTCTTGCATTAGATGCATATTTATTTCAGAATAAATCGTGTTATATGATCTATTTATGATTAAAGCTATTAAATATTGATTAAAACTAAGGCGTTGCCATATCTTATTGATTAAATATTAGACACTATCAAATATTGATTATGACTATTATTTTTTATTATTTATTAATTTTTATAATTAAAAAAATTTATTGATATTTAAAAACTGAAATTTAAAATTTAATTTTGTAAAATTAAATCTAATATTGAAATAAAGAAACAAAGTGAAGGATGACAAAAGGGAGGAAGAATGATAATTTTGAAATAATATCAGATTTAAAATGTTAAAAGTGTAAAAAGACCAAATTGCCCAAACCCCCCAAAATCCCTCAAAAGGGCATTTTTGTCTCGAAACAGTGCAAAAGGACCGTTTTTGATATTAACTCTTAGTCCAGGGACTACTGGTGATATTTTTAAAGTCCAGGGACCATTTTCGAGATAAATCCATAGGCCAGGGACAATTTTTGAAGTTCACTCTTAATTTTATTATTACTCCATTCGTCCCAAAAAATATGTACTTTAGATTCGATATGAGTTTTAATGCAAAATTGGTAAAATGAAAGAGAGGTAGAGAGAAAAAGTAATTAAAGTATTGTTAGTGGAGAATAAGTTCCACCCATTTAGAGAGAAAAGAGATTCTAAAATTGGAAAGTGCATATTCTCGTGAACGGATTAAAAAGGAAAGAGTACACATGGTTGTGGGATGGCGGAAGTATAATAGTAGGAGTACTATATAATGGTATCAAAATAATCCACGTGTCGAAATGTGGGTCCTTTAAACTGTGTGACCAGAACTAAAGGCTGTCTACAGACCCAAGTTATGAATTAGTTTCAATTTTTTCCTTTTTTTAAATTTAATTTTAGTACTTGTCGTTTTGTGAGGAAGTGTAGTAGTGCCCACTGCCCAGCTCTTGTTATATCAATTTTCTGCACTATGATAACAAGTTTCCTGATATTAATTTATTTCTCTCTATAATAGGCCCTCTTTCACTATCTACAAGCTACCAACTTTTTAATTTAACAATTGCAATTATTTTTAACTACAAATTTCTGGACTTGTCTCGTCACACATCTATCGCTTGTAGCCCATTTTACCCTCAAAATGATTAGTCTATGAGAATTATTTATAGGCTAATTCGCTCCAATTAAAGCCAAGAATATTCTACAGTGTATTTTTATTGAAAATGATTTGAATATGTGTTAGCTATTGAGATTCAATATTCCATTCACTCGAGCTAGAGCCTAGATGTAGAGTAACATTGTACACAAACAATACGCCCAAAAATTAATTATGCAGTATGTGTATATTTCAAAATAAATGATAAATATATATATATATAAACAGACAATGAGACAAAAGATCTACTATCCATTTTATTGGGATTATGGGGGCCCTTTGATCACTAAATGGTAAAATAGCACTATTGATGGTGTCTGTGACAGTGAGTATAACTATATTTTACAACGTTTCTAATTTACATGAATTTAAATGTGTTGCTTTCACATTCTGCCACTCACTAATAAATTTATTGAATTTCCATTAATATATGTCCTTACAATGCATGAAGTTAATGCCATCGCATTAATATCCAAATTTGAGGTAATTCTTAACTTCTACTTTAAGTTGTAACCTCAAATGACATGGATCAAATGAGTCCATTTTTAGCATGAGTTTCCAAGTTTGTTTTAGTATTGAATTATTATATTTATATGTATGAATTCGTTCTGTAATTAATTAAATTAAAAAAAATACAACTAGCCCGAGTTTGGATCTAGGACAAGTGTTGATTTTTTTTTCAGCATATTATACAAGTAATTCAATAGTGTTATATACACACGGCGCAAGTAATAAAAAGAAAATTCTCGAATAATAATATTAAAAAATACTGTAAAGAATAAGAAACATGTTTTCAATATCACACTCACTAGTAGTATAATAATGATGTACACATTGACTTTTGATATTAATGTCAAAATAAAAAAATTAGAATAAATCAGAAGAGCATAAAATCAGTACCATAGAATAATGCCCCACATTTTGTCATAGCTATAGCTGCAAAAGCTCTGATGATTAGTTATTCCAGAGTCACATCTTCTATTATTTTTATTAATTGTCTTTTTACTCCCAAAAAAGATAAAACAATGTAAAAGAAAGTTTATAATAAGGGGTATTGTTCGTTTGTTTCCTTGTCAACAACGTCATAATTTTATTTTTATTTTCAGAATTTTCATCCAATAATATATAGATTAACTATTATTGTTATGTTTGTCTTATTTTTTTTTGGATGATAGTTAGGTCTGAAAATTTAATCCGCGGGTTTCGGGTATTCCCGACCCAGTCCCAATACCCGACGGGTTATGGGTACCCGAAACCCGAAATAATGGGTTCGGGTACAGGTTTGGGTATTTAATGTTAGGATTTTTCGGGTTTAGGGTACCCGAAACCCGTATTAGGGTACCCGACTAATACCCGATTAAACCCGATTAATTATGTATTTGTGATAAATATTTTTTATTTAGTATGGGGCCTATGGCCCGCAAGGTAAATCTAGGGTAACTTTATTTAATCACATGTAGATTTATAATTTTTCGTATGCCTCACTTTTTCAAGTTTCCTTCACGCCGCTGCTGCTGCTCTCTTTTTGCCGTTTGCTCTCTTCTTTACATTCGTGTTCGGTTCATGTTGCATTATTTATGTTCTTACTTGTTATCTTTTGAAAATATATAGTTAATTAGTTATGCTTTCTCCATTTTATTTACATGTTCATTTAATGTCTTAAAAAGTTATTTTAATCTCTTTTATAATCCCTTTATGTTTCAATTTATACCAAAAAAAAATTTTATTTTAAAATTAAGTAGTGTCTATTTGTCTAAGGTCTATTTTATATAATTTAGAATTATAGTCAATAAATAGTATAAGTATTGTGTGATTTTTAATCATTTCTATTCTCATCACAATTTAATTTATATAAAAGAATAAATTTTAAATATAATAATTCCGGGTTTATGGGTACCCGATTAGTTGGGTTCGGGTACCCGCATCGGGTATTAGGGTACCCGAATTAACATACGGGTCGGGTATTGGGTATGATATTTTTTAGATTTCGGGTTCGGGTACCCGAATTTTTGGGTTTGGGTACCCGCGGGTACCCGAACTTTCACCCCTAATGATAGTAATATTTTTTTGCTGGAGTACTATTATTTTAATAATTATTATTGGGATCTTTTTAAAGCTTAATTAATGAGTATAGTTTAACTCAATCATTGTATTGAATTAATTAATCGCATTATTATATGTCATGCGTCATCAAATGTGAATTTATCTCGAGCCCTAAAAAATAATATTCCTTTATAATTAATTAATTATTTTATTATCAGGCTTATATAAAAAGCATAAAGTAGTGTATTAAAATGTTTCGTGTGAGCCAACGAGACGATGACACCAGAAAGTATAGTAGTGGCCATTATATATTTGGACAAAAACTATAAAAAAAATAAATAATGCAATCTTAAAAATAAAAATAAAATATTTGTAAATAAAAAAGGTGGGGAGCAGCAGCCTTGGATTTGTCAGTTATACCGACCGGTGATAACAACTTTTGCGGCATATTGTCACGAGTAAATATTACTATTACTTTATTTTATTTGTATGTTATATTATTGTATATGAAAAAAATTATGATTATTTATTATTTTATGAGCAGAAAAGATGTGAAAGGGAAATTAAATAAATAGGGGTAACCCCCTGAGCTAAACCAATGTTTTGTCTCTTTGAAACCATGCTTTGTTTTTGCTTTTTCACATCTCTACTTTTCAGGCCATGTCTTTTTCTCCTTCCCATCATATTTTATGTTCTTATTTTATCTGTTTTGTTCATTAATATTGTTCTATAATAATGTCTTAAGATGGAAACATTATATTATTGGATTTCGTTTATGTCATCACAAACGTTATTGGTTTCTGGCAAATTTAGTAGTACTTTTCAGTTCTTGAACTTGTTTGGGCGAATGAAGTTTCGATTAGAACCAAAAAATTGTGATCCATATATTATCCCATTCACTTTATTATACTCCTATAATATTTCAAAGAAGATGTAGCTGATAAATATAAGTAACAAAACTACGAAGGGTAAATGGTAGTAATAAAATGTAAACTCTAAACTTTTTAGCACAACGTTAACACAACATTAACACAATGTCGATACAGTGTAAAATTTCAAGATTCTGATGTCAACACAATGTTAACACGGTGTCAGCCGTTGGCACTGTGTTGATATTTTCTGTTGCTATTATTTTGGCATATGTTGATATTTTTTAATGGTCCAAATCATAGTTTGAAGTTTGTATAATATTTAGAATTTGCATTTGACCTCCCTATAGTAGTATGTAAGGGTTAATTATAAAAGTTACTACTATCAGTTTTAATAATTTTCTCAATTTTCCTATGTGGTATAGTTTTTGTATATGTGGTATCCAAAATATCTGCTAAGACGAGATCATGCGTGAATGTCATTTTTCTCAACATACTTGAGAAATAAGTCAACTATGTCATCAAATGTGTGAAAATATTAGTACTAATATTTATTTTTTATGACTGATTTTTAAAATTGCTGAATATATAAGAATTTGATAAAAATATTTTTTTATTTGTTTTTGCGATTGGGGCTCCCTAAAATATGCCTCAAAACACTCAAAAGGGTTCTTTCAAAAAGAAGATGAAAACCAACACAAAAGTCCAAAAATGAATAACCGAAATGAGAGTACTTCGAGAAATTTAAATATATATAGCATGCAATACCCAAAACTCAATAAACATATCCATTATATAAATAGTGAATACTTTTATCCAATCTCAACTTTTTTCTAAAAGCAACAACGAAGGTCGTTTTGAAATGTCTCACATATTTGTTGGTATTAGAGATTCTAGCCAGTGGCGGACGCAGAAATTTGTTAGAGTAGGGGCTATATATTCAAATTTTGTATGGGATAATAATTTTCTTATACTTTTCTATTTTGATAGGGGCTTTTACACATTAATTCACACAAATTATTAATAAAATTATAAGATTTTATAACTAAAAAAGTAAAAAAAAAAAATTGGGGAAGGGCTTAAGCCCTCCCCCACCATAATGTGTGTCCGCCAGTGATTCTAGCATTGAACGTTTCATTGAACGTTTAGCGTACATAAAAGTTACCTTTTAAAAAAATGAAATCCACAATTTAACATTTCCAACAGCTAAAATATTTTCTTCTTATTATTCTGTAAATGGGCCTTTTAATGTATCGACGCCTAATCTTTCTGAAGGTCCACATTAATTTAGTTTATAATAATTCAAAACTAGATTTAAATTACAGTTGCCTTTTTTACATGGACTGATGGACCAATTAGATCTAAATTCCCTATTCCGCATCATAGTTAAATTATTTTATCAATCCTATCATATTATTATTTAAACTAAGTTAGTCCTTAATGTTAACTTAAATATTATCTTAATCAATAGCGGATTTAGTAGGATCGGAGGTCGATTGATATCACGATTTAGTATTCTTCCATTCTTTGTTTATAATGACTGTCACACCACCTCAACCTTCTGACACCAATAATAACCTTTTTACTATGTCCGACTACATGAATCCCTTTTTAAAAGGCGATTTGAAGTTGTGACGCAATCGATTTGGGTTTGACGCTTAATACTATGAATCTCCACACCATTGAAAGTGCCAACTCTCTCTTATCCTCAAAATTTAGCATTTTTGCATGTTGGGCCAAAGGATAATTTCAATTCAATATTGAATGTCTCCTTTTTTGCCTTTTCCTTTCCTTTTTCTTTTCCACAATGTGAGTTCGTTATTTGATATGGATACACTATGTGAATAAACGAAAATACAAACGACCTTCTTCTTCGTCTATGTTCGATGTATATTGATACTATTTATTATCCATCACTTTAATATCTTCGACTTATACTTACGTTGTAATGATTCTGAAACGCCAAATGTCGACACATAAATCGTCATCCATTATTGCACCGACGGCGGAGCCTTGTCAATAATCTTATTTAAATTATATATCATTTAATTTAAATTTAATTATCAATGCCTCATTTATCCCCTATCCCTCAACACTAACACAATGTCACGCTATGTATTCAGACAATCACAATTGTGATATAATTAGTCTTACTTGTAGTTTTTGGTGTTGTTCATCATTGAATACCTTTGGGTTGTGTTTATTTTAATGCCATGTCGGTTTTCATGAAGTTTGTCATAATTAGAGGTTTTCATGATATTTGTCAAATAATGTTGAGATCAAAAAATTATGGGATGTAATAATATAAAAAACAATTCAAAATATAAATTAGCAACAAAAAACAACGAAATTCATAGATAAATAAAAGCAGATACTCTATCATCTAAAATTACTATAAATGAAAAACAAACGATAAATTAAAAAACTTAGAAGCAAAGGTTATCACATATACTCATTATTTGGATTGAGTGGAAAAACGATTTGAAGTAAAAGATTTTCTATCATTTCCATGAGTGTGAATGTGTGATGTTAACTTCCAAAAACCACAACACACGGCAAGTTACATATAAAAGCCTAAATCATAGCTTGTTAATTCAAATCAAGATTATGGATAAAACAAGTCAAGATTGCACATCATTAGATCTAATTATTAAGATTAAAGTTGGTGTTAGTCAATGTGTTAAAGAATAAAATCTTGTAAAAGTTGAGATCTTGACGAAAATGAAAAGCATTCAAATTGCTTTAATATAATTCTTACTAACATAAGTGGCATTTATCCCTAATAAAATACTAGTAATAGATGGGGTAATTATATTTCGTCAAACTAATAGATCTAGACCTATACATGAAATATGACCATATGTCCATATTACAATCTCCATAAATTTATTGATACTTCCGGAAAAGGTAACTTTAATAGTAACATTAGAACAGTTTGTGCCATCAAATTAATTACTATATTTGACTGAGATTGAATTTTGTAAATTATTATTAATGTAAACGTATAGCAATACGTTATAAGAAGAAATCTATTATAGTCACTCCTACCATTAGTAAAAGTGGGTTATTGATTCTCAAAATCTTCTAAAGTTTAGGATTCATTTCAAGAGTTGACCATAAAGCAAATACGATGATAATATACAGTAATGGCTTTTACAATTTGAGTGTGTGTTTCTGTTCATAGAAAAGGATTGGATAAATATTCATACTATATCGAATGTGCATTTTGACTTGTTGGTTTATAAATTTCTACTATATTTTATTGTAAAAATCATTTCACATTAAAAATCATCTCACGGACCGGAAACAATCAAGAGAAAAAAAATAGGTTCATTTGAACAAAACGCATTTTAAACTATAAAAAAATGGAGGGTAGATCTTGCTGCAATGGGTTTGGATTCAAATCTCACTGTTTTTGTATAGTTGCTTACATCTCTCATGCACAAGTGTGAGGCTTTGGGAGATGAGCTTCTGACAGTCAGTGAGTTAAGACCTCCCCTTAACGAACTACTGCGTTCCCTGACTGAATCCCCTCACATGATGTCGGGCCAGAGTGTGGGGGCCCGTCAAAGCGACAAAATCGCCTTTTCTGGTTCAATATAAAGAAAGTAACATGAAGTTATTATAATCCATATATTATGATTTTATGATCATTTTATGAAAAATACTCTCCACATCCCTAAAAAATAGACAACATTTAAAATGACACGGGTTTTAATGCACAATTGGTAAAGTAAGAGAGAGATAAAAAAAAGTTGAGAAAAGTATTGTTAGTGAAGAATGAAACCCATGAGAGGAAAAAAATTCCTTAAATAAAATAATCTATTCTTAAAGGACATCCCAAAATGATAAATGTGGTCAATTTTTAAGGAACGGATGCAGTATTGTTAGGACCGTCGACTGCAAACTAATGTTGCAGTTGAAGATCCTAATAAGTATAACATAGAGGGAAAGTTATCCTTTGTTTAGACTAGTATATAGTACTCCCTCCATTCCATAGTAATGGAAGCATTTCATTTTATACACTCGTTTTGAAAAAATAATTATAAATAGTTAAAATGGAGAAAAAGTAAAGTAAAAGAAAGGATAATGTAGAGAAGAGTCTTATCTATAATATTCTCTCTCTAACTTTACTTTTTCTCCATTTTAACTATTTATAATAATTTTTTTAAAATGAGTGCGTAAAATAAAATGCCTCTACTACTATGGAACGGAGGGAATATAGCGCAAACTTTTTGTTTAGAATAAAAAGTTATTTCACATTCAGAAAAATATAAAGTTACTCGATATCGCGATGGTTTTAGATTGAGAGAAGTCCAGTATAATATTGGGCCTCTGTGGTCTAACCCATATGGTGCGCAGCCCAAGTGGCCTAACCCATATGGTGCGCAGCCCAAGTGGTCTAACCTATATGGTGCGCAGCCCAAGTGAATAAATTGGGCCTTTTCTACTTACAAATTCAATAGCCTGCTTAGGCACACTTCATAATAGTATAGATTTATTAGTTAATTTAGTTTATTCTCTCATTTATCGAGTACGCAACATTCCCACACATTAGGAATTTATGATAGATTTGTAACGTGTTCGTGTCGAGTATAGCCACAATGGTCGCATTTATTTGCTGTTATACTGAAACTCATATATTACACGAAAATCCGAAACACTTAATTTCACATATTACACACAATTCAGGATGAATTGTGTGAAATGTGTGTAGTGTGTGAAATTTGTGTAGAGTGTGTAGTGTGTGCAGTGTGTGAAATTTGTGTAGTGTGTATAGCATGTGCAGTGTGTGAAATTTGTGTAGTGTGTGAAATTTATGTCATGTGTGAAGTGCGTGAAATGTGTGTAGTGTGTGAAATGTGTGCGGTGTGTGTGAGTGTTTATTTTGTGTATAGTGGGTACGGTGTGTGCGCACAAATTATTTGAATTCAATTCCATATCAATTATTTAATTTTATCAAGCATAGGATTTGAACTTCCAATTCAATTCCATAAAAAATTTCAATTCCAATTCTGTGTACAAAACGAAGCCTTATATAATTTTGATACTAAGATATACTGAAATTTGAAAAAGTGATATGATATGATATTGATATTGATTATATCAGAATTTTACCTTTCTACATGTGGTAGACCCGGTTTATTTACATCGTTCATTCTGAACCGTTTATTTGCTCGGCTCTCTTCTGCACACGCCCGCTCATTCTAGAGAAATACACACACAAAACGAAGAGTCAAAACTTGAATGCTATCGAAAATGAGTAAGCTCTCTCTCTCGGTTACGATTATCAAATTCTTCGTTTCATTTTGTGTATGTTTATGATCACCAAAACTGGTGGTTTATGAATGATTATTCTTCTGCTAATTGTTTTCCCCTTACTTATTTTGCTCATGATCACCAAAACATGCTTTTCCGGAAGCTCTAGTAATTTGTTTTGGTCATGATCACTAAAAACTGGTGGTTTATGTGTTTATGATTGCTGCTAATTGTTTTTTCACCTGATTTTGAGAAAGTATTAGCTACTATTCAGTTCTGACCTCTCATTTTCCTTATGAAAATCTATATCAGGAATGGAAAAAGTGAACAGATTTATTGCGCGATTAGCTGGTCGAAGGATTGTAAATGACCGTTCTCGTGCAGTTTCTGATATGAAGGTGCTGATCTTCGTTTTTTGTTGAGTCTAGTTTGTTCAGATTGCAGTTACAAGTGTGCTTATTTCTGGTGTATTTTTTTTATGTAATTTGGTGTGTGTGTGAGCTGAAAAGTACAGTGAGACCCGTGAATAGTGAAGAAATGAGACGGTTAAGAGACAGGGATGCGGATTGCCTAAAAAAGGCTTTGAAAGGCATATTTGAGAAATTATTGCCAACACGATGATCCATAAAGAATTCGAGAAACTATAATCAAATATATACTCTGGTGGCAGAAGTTCATTGTTTGTTTTCTAACTAGAAAGTGAATATATGTCCAGTTCAAGTGCTGTACGGCTAAATTATTAAGAAAAACCTACATGCCTAAGAAATTGTTGTGAAAGGTCTTCCTCTCGATCCCACAGCAGAGACTGAGTTCATATATTTGTATTGATCACCTCATTACCCCCTTCCTAAGATTTCTAAAATGTTGTGAAGTCTTGTGATAGAAAATGCTTTTTCTGCTAATGAATCTCTAAACTTATCTAGCAACATTTCAAATGAGACTCGCACATTTTTTTTGGAGGCTCTAATTCTCTTAATGACTTAAGTAAGCATAATTTGCAGGCTATTCCTTCTCTTCTTCTGAAGCACGGTGAAGGTGGAAATGATTCTGCTGGTCCAAAGTTGTTCAATATGTTGGCGCTTTTAGGTGCAGGAACTACTGGACTTTTGAGTTTTGCAACAGTTTCATATGCTTCTGATGAGGCTGAGCATGGGCTGGAGAGTCCTAGCTATCCATGGCCTCACAAAGGCATCCTTAGTTCATATGACCATGCCTCGTGAGTAAAACGATAGTTATCACATTGAACTAATCAAGGGAAACTGCAGTAAAATCTTTTTTTTTAATTAATTAGCCATGTAATGTTCTGCTACTGATTGAATATGGGGGAGGGGGACTTTTTTGTTGGCAAAAATTGGACTTTCGTTTATCTCAGCTGCCTGAGGATAAATATCACCCATAGTTTCTCTCTATACTTTCCATTTAGGTCGAATGTTCAATCATGTAAAACAAGAATGGTGTTTAGTGGCTAACCTGCATCTTTATCATGACAGTCAGTTGTTGTGAACAGGATTCGACGGGGCCACCAGGTCTATCAGCAAGTTTGTGCATCCTGCCACTCTATGTCACTTATTTCTTATCGTGATCTTGTTGGTGTGGCGTACACTGAGGAAGAAACTAAAGCGATGGCAGCGGAAATTGAAGTGGTTGATGGCCCAAATGATGAGGGCGAAATGTTTACTCGCCCAGGGAAGTTGAGTGACCGTTTCCCTCAGCCTTATCCTAATGAGCAAGCAGCTCGATTTGCAAATGGAGGAGCCTATCCCCCTGATTTAAGTCTCATCACCAAGGTAAAACTCTTATAATCATTAATGATCTGGATATACTTTTTGAATATGTATCTTAGTTGCTTGTTGTTTTTGCTCTCAGGCCCGCCATAATGGCCAGAACTATGTTTTCGCTCTTCTAACTGGGTATCATGATCCCCCTGCTGGTGTCACGGTAATTTTTTACTTTGTAGCTTATCTTCTATCAACCATAAAATATATCTAAAAGTCACTCTATCTCATAGCAATACATTTGCATGATATGTTCAAGATCAAATGACCCGTTCTGCGACATTTTGTTTGATTGGAACCTGAAGTTAGATGTAGCATTTGAAGTATTGTCTCATTTATTTTAGTCAATAAATTTATAAATCAATCTATTATTGGATTCTACATCGTAAGTTAATATCTGGCTTGGCACATTGAACTTCATCATAGATTCGAGACGGGCTACACTACAATCCCTACTTCCCAGGTGGAGCGATTGCCATGCCTAAAATGCTTAACGATGGTGCTGTTGAGTATGAAGATGGTACCCCTGCAACCGAAGCACAGGTAACTTGATCTGAAAAATGTAGTAATCACCAATGGTTTCCCTGGATACATACGTGAAGTATTTCCTCAATGTGCAGATGGGAAAAGATGTTGTAACATTCTTGTCTTGGGCTGCCGAACCAGAAATGGAGGAACGAAAACTGGTATGCACCTAATCTCTCTCTCTCTCTCTGGCTCTTCAGTTTTATTTCCAGTGTTTTTACTGAATTTTTGGGGCCTCTGTTAGTCTCTTTTTGGTTTAAACCTTTGGTAACTTCCTCTTCCTTTTCAAAACTGGCAGATGGGCTTCAAATGGATATTTGTATTGTCACTTGCACTTATCCAAGCAGGGTATTACAGACGCTTGAAATGGTCGGTTTTCAAGTCGCGCAAGTTGGTGCTTGATGTTGTCAACTGAACTTCCAGGTTCCGATATAGACCAAATGACTTCTCTCCTCATCGGTTAGTCCTTTAAGATAAGTTCTCCTATTTAGTTTGTAATAATGTCAAGTGCATAACTCATGTGCTTGCCCTTTCTGTCCATTCACGCCATATATATATATATATACTACTATATCTCTTTATTCCAAATTTCCAATACTATATTTATGCCGCACTTGTACACAACATGGGTCTATATAAGTAACACAGTATTATTGAAACCATATACATGTAATGTAGTATTTAGTAAAACATGAAAAAAAAAGAAGAAAATTAGAAATACAGACAAGTAATGAAAGTTCTTTGTGCCAATTAACCTCATGACTCTAGAATGGCACCCTATTTTCTAACACCTCGAACACTAACCAACCTCACATCATCAATGACCGGACCACATAGAGAACCCGTGCTGTCACTCTTCATATGATAAAACGAGCTCAAAAACCTAACCCTGGTTCGAGGTAAGTCTGCCTTAAACCTAAGTGTACCGCGTTCGCGGTTGAACCCACCCTTTCCCTTCGACTCGTAAGCAACTTGAACACTGTGTTTCCCAGCAGTTGCCTCCACCAACATTGACCCTTCGCAGCCGTTCTTGGCATCCCCAACCAAGAAGGAGAGGTCGTAGGTTTTCCCAACCACGGTTCTCACGATTTGCACGATCACACTTTCCCTCCCGGCCACCAGCTCGATCGCCCGTTTACCTTCTGGGACACTGAAGTGGTCGGAATCTACGTATTTCACAGCCTTGAGGGACTCGATGATCCACCCGGGCAGTGGGGAGTTCTTGTCCTCAATGTTGGGTGGGATTAGGGCACCCCAAGATGTTTTGGGGAAGATGTATGGACCCTCTTCAAAGTTTCCATTTTTCAACATGTTACCTACATCATGCCAGCATAGTTTGTAAACAACTTTCTACACTTAATGTGTGAATTATTAGGAAAAGTTTCTATGGTCTCACCTCTTGGCCTTGGAGGGGGAGACAAAGCCTTGATTGCAACAGAATCGATAAGCGGGCCGCACGCCGGATCCTTTTCGGTTCCGGGGTTGTGGATGGCTAGCTCAATCAGCTGGGATTCTGCTATGAATGCCCAAGAGTAGGAATCCCAACCATTGCTGCTGTAAACAGTTTGTATAGGCAAGATTCCCCACTCTTTGGCTGAAGCTGAGATTCTCAGCTTCTCTTCCTGTGCACAAGTCCTTCCCGCGGTAAATGAGACAGAGTAGAACATGCCCTTTGTCACATTCAGCTTCGTCTTGATCAACGCCTCGTCGCCCAGACGCACGGCTGAGGCCCCCTCTGGCACCACCAGCGCCATGTCGCCTTGCTTCTGCCCCGACTTTATGTACTCCACGAACCCCTCTGTTTCCCAGTACGGTATCGCGTGGGGATCCGTCACCTTGCTCCCTTTCATCTGCGACGGCCTTGGCCCACGCTCGAAGTTGCCGTTGGGCAGTAGCCCTGAAAAATTATATCATCGTCAGGGGCGGACGCAGAAAATTAATTTTGAAATATTTAAATTGAACATAACTAACTATGGGGGCTGAAGCTCCCCCATTTCTAAATCACTACTAAGCTATGCTAACTATTTGTGAAATTTTGTAGATATATATCAGTAAAAGAAAGAAATGATCATATAATTACAAATAGCAGGAAAAGGATCTAGAAAACTAACCGTCACTTATGCATAATGCAATGCTGAGATTTGCAAAGAACATAACTGCAAATATTTGCATTTTCTTCATCTTCACTATGTGTTGTGTGTATTTACTATTGTTGATGAGAAATGGAGGAGATGTTTTTGAATGAGAAATGGAGAAGGATGTGAAGGCTTTTTATAGGCCTCTGTTGACGAGAAGAACCCAGGAATGAGGGGAAATAACACTAATTGCCACCAATTAATTTTTATTAAATATTCAATACGCTATTATAGGCATTATTAGATGTATGATTATTGTAGCTTTTATATGTAGTAATGCTAATAAATATTTATAGCCAATAATTAGTCATCTTAATAACATGCCTGAACTTGCATTTAAATCAGTATCCAACTCTACAAATGATACGAAAATTGAATTAAAGAGCTCAATGAATAATTGAGTTTCATCGCCTAATTTAGCATAAGACTTTCAACATTCTAATAAATCTAAGTAACAAAAATTATTTTTGCTCAGAAATCCTGGAGAAAACGACATCATGCACGTGCAGTTGTAACAGAAGAGCAGCCAAATTTAATTGATAACAGAAACTTCGTGATGGCACTGATTTGAAATAATCAAATCAATTTACCTTCTAAAATGGAAGGAATATTTTGAATTCGGCGTAATTGATCAATATAAAAAATAATGAAAAATGATCTGTTTAAAGTTTAAAATATGACAGATTACGCGCCAGCAGTTCTTTGAAGCAAAACTATTTTATTGTCGTTAATTGTATAATAATTATATTAAATTACATAATTGCAAATTATGGCTAGGTTTTATCTAGGACAGGTTTAAGAAGACATGCCACACCACAATTCATTAACCACTCCGGCAATTTGTTTTCTGGTCTGCCCAGGGGCATTCTTGTCATTTAACTTTTTAATTCATGAAACTAGCATTTATAAAATTTCCAAGTATATAATGTTTGGTCATCACACATTTTATGAAAATATGTTTTCGGTGGATAAGATATGAGTATGATATAAAGAGTTTTAATTTTTTGACACATCAAATAAATATGGAATTATTTGACTTTTTTCTTTAAAAAAATGATATACTCTTTGTGAATTTAAATGAAATAAGTGCTATATATTCTCTATGGATACAAAGAATGTGTTTTTCTTAATAGTAGTACTACATTGCAAAAAATGTATAAAAAGAAAATTCACAGATATTAAATAACACAATTTCCAACTTCCCTATATTAAAAATGACAATCCTACAGCATAAGTTATTTTATTCTATTATGATGAAAGATAGGGCAAAAACAAAATACAGTGAAATTCTAAAAATGACCCTCATTACATATCTTGAATTGGCACTTGGATGGTTGTGATTGAAGTATGTCTGATTACTTCCACGAAGGTGATAATAGTCCACTAATCGCTCAGGCAGCAGCATGTGGGGATTTATTCCAACAATTTAAATCAATCAAAACAATTTTCTTTATTTAATTGCTATTATTAGATGATGTGTCAGCATAACAAACAGCAGGATTATCAAGATTAAAACCTGGAAAATTGGGCCAAATTTAAGATCTGCTGCACTATGAAGACCATGTGCAGCCGAATATTTTGATTCAAGAACTCAGATTTTATTTTTTGTTTATTGTGATTATTAATTTTGGAAGCCAGTGATTTGTTATTCTATTTATGTGTATGAGTTTGTTTTGGTCGGCAATAATCAAGACTAATAATTTAATCCAGTAACATGGTGATTATTTTTATAATTTTATTGTGTATGATAGTGATACGTTTGGTAACGCAATCTTTTTTATGTGCATTGTTTCACTTTGGTCATTCACACGAGGTGCGGACGTGAATTGGAGAATTTAAATAACTGATACTATCATAATGATTTTTTTTTAAATTCATATTTTGGTCTGCCTTCATGGTTCTACTTCATTTCGTTTGAAAATTAACGAATTATTATGCCACATTGTAAAAATATTTAATATTTTAATTTGTATTCTGTTTGCGAACACTTATGTTTTAAGTTTGAATCTGACCTCTTTATTTCTCATTTTAGTTTTATTTACAGGCCTTAGTGGGCCTTCTTTTAGGGGAGGTAATGAGCCCATTCATGGCCCATTATCCTGGTACAGCATACAATTATTTAGCCCAATTCTTACCTCTAATCTCTTTTTTTAATTGTTTTATGCATTTCTCAACCCACGAGCTTATCAATCTGGATTTGCCTATTTTAATTGTTTTATGCAAATCAATCTGAATTTGTATAAAATATCTATATGACTTGGGGCCAAGACTTGAATATCAAATATTGTCATTGCAAGATAAAAGATCACATCTCAATGCCAAAAATCAGATATGAATTGAAGTTGTATCAAATTCGATTTAGTACTTGAATTATGTATTATAGGAAAAATTACAGTACACTACATAAATTACAGGTATTTTACCGTTTCACAAAATATATTACTACACGACTAGCAAATAATGACTCGCTAAAATAATTACTGCAATGACAAAAATACCATATTCATTCTAGAAAAAAGAAGATAAAAGACTCATGTTTGTTATTTCAAATTAGTATACTACATAAATAGTACATCATTTTCCCATTCGATGATATATTAGCAATGGCATTTTCACACTAAGAAAGAAATCTCCAAGTAAATAAATCAATGAATCATAAATTAAATGAAATATATTTTCCGTATTATGTGAAAATAACATAGGTGCACACTAATCTCATATGCACACACCAATTATGAACAGTACAATATTAAGTAGGAGTACAATATTAATGGCATTGATTGGGATTATAAAGGATTATTAATCATGGTAATAAAGTCTTAATTGACGTATTGAATTGCATGGCGTGGAAGAGATGTTTGGCGCAACATGAACTGTGCTAAGTCCCGTACTGCAACTTAGGTCGCGCCTCGTCCTGAACCCCTCCTCCTGGCTCCTGCAACACATGCTGCAACAGTCTAAGCGGCCCCAGTAGTGAATGGCCTAACACATTTTCTCTCAAACCACTTTGAATCAGTATAAACTCAAGTTCAATATGAAACAACTAATGCTACTCTTTTGCAAAAAAAAGAGCAAAATTAAAGGTCACTTGTTGATATTATAGCAAGGTGAGGCCCTTTGATTGCAAAATAAGGAGGAGACACATTAAAGAAGAAAGAAAGAGGAGAGCGAAAAACTGGAAATTCTCTGAAATTGTGTATATAAATAAACTAGGGCATCTCCAACATTCTTGCGCCTAGCCCTATAGCTCAGTTTTGCACTGTTTCCATTTCCTTAGTAATTATTTTTCTTATTTTTACCAAATTAACCAATAAATTTGATCTATCTAGGGTTAGGAGGTGTGGATCCGGCGCACAATTTTGACCGATCACAAATTTTCCAAGGATTAGGGTTTCGCACCTGTGTTCATTGCCGCCACTGCATATACATACAGCGATAGATACTAGTTTTGTCTTACACATGTTTCCAGCTTGAGGAGTTTTGACCGATTTGACGTATTTTTTGTGTCAATTGTCGTAATTTACGATTGAATGTGGTTATTGGAACTGTGATCGGGGGAGTAGTGTTCATTTGCTGTTGATTTTGAGTATTTTTCTTGTACATTGGAAAACAAAAGTTGTTGTTGGGGAAATTCTTGGGGGATTTGATTCTGAAGAATGGATAAGAAGAAGGTTGTAGCTCCATTGGTCTGCCATGGGCATTCAAGACCCGTTGTTGATTTGTTCTATAGTCCGGTAACGCCTGATGGGTTCTTCCTTGTTAGTGCAAGCAAGGGTAATCACACATACCTTTCGATGAATTATGTCGTTTGAATTCAGTGCTTCTACATTATGTGTGAATTTATCATATAGTTTGGTCAAAATGTTCAATAATGCTAGTAGTATCGATCAAGATTGATCCCAATGTTGTGTGGAAAACACTTTATGTGAGTATCAATCTTATAATGAGAATAAGAACCCCTGTTGGATGCGTTTTTGACCTTCCATCCATTGTTATTGCCCTTTGTTCAAACTCTACTGGAAATGACAGTTTTATTCTCTTTAGTCTGTTTGTGACTCTTGACTCAATGTATTGTTGCACAATATGAATTCTTAAAGTGTTTCTTGTTACAGTTTAAGAGTATTTATCATCTTGAAACAATTTCTGTTATTTTACTTTTTTCTGCTCAAGTGTACTTCATGAGTTGTATGTTTGTTGATGTGATTAGTTGTCGTGGAATAGGTATTTCTGATTTGTGAATTGAAACCGCAGTATATCCTTTTGGTCAATTATTTTGTTATCCATTTATCTTCACCAGTTAAGCCTGTAAAGTAGAGCAACACCATGTTATTGATGATTTGACATTGACATGATCAAGTCTTGTATATATTTTTTTTCTGGTGAACCATTGTCGTCTCTTGTTGAACTTGAATTGTTGTGTACGCTGTACTTCTAATTAGATGGAAAACATATTTTTCGTCTAAAGGTTGAAATTATCATTTTGAATCTTTGATTAGTCTAGGAAACATATCCTAGAACAGCTTCTCTACTGGAGATTCATCTTTATCCTTGATGTGGCATTCATGCATTTAGAATTTTAAAAAAGTATACTCAAGATTAATTTGAGGCGAAGAAGGCTCTTAACAACTTAAAATATTTTAGATGAAGCTTTCATAAAGAACTAACCCACCGACATTTCTCATCACTTTTTAGATTCAACACCAATGTTGAGAAACGGAGAGACGGGAGATTGGATTGGGACCTTTCAAGGACATAAGGGTGCAGTGTGGAGTTGTTGCCTCGATAAACAAGCCATGCGCGCTGCCTCTGCATCTGCTGATTTTTCTGCGTATGAGTTAAAGTTTTGATTGTTTCTTTCCTTATAATCGAATTGAAATGTGTACTGCTCTCATCATTCCACTATAAGCGGCCTGTATACATATTTTGGCAGTCCCTGTGGTCTAGTCCGAAAAACCTAACTTTATACACACAAAAATGAGTTAACTTTATTAGACCCTACCACTTTACACACAACACAACTTTCTTATTCTACGTGCGCAACTCGTATGGGCCACTGGTAGTGTGTTGGGGCAAGTATATCTAAAGTGATGATATTTAAGTTTCATGAAAGAGCAGGTAGAGAATTATATGCCTGATTCTATGATTGGCTGCAGGAAATTATGGGATGCATTAACTGGGGATGAACTGCATTCATTTGAGCACAAACACATTGCCCGTGCCTGTTCTTTCTCAGAGGTACTTTCTTTTACTTGTCTGTTTGCTTTCACTTCCTTTGTTTTGAAAACAGTATTGCTTGTATGTGTCGCATATTACAATGGAGACTTTTTTATGGGGTGGATGGTTTGTTTTTTGATCTTAGACCAATAGGTTGGAAAGATGATTTATCCATTTGCATGCTGCAATTGTTGAAATAGTTTTTTCCTTTAGGTTTTTCTAATGTGGGCAGTTCTACGAGTCCTCGACTTCGTCATTTGAAATATAGAGAATGTGTGTGTGTATGTTAAATGATATCCAGAATCAGGATATGGTTATGGATACAGGTGTGTATAAATATAACATGCTCAAAGTTAGCAAATCCCTCGTGTCCCAAGTTTCTCATCACGCAGATTGTGCTGATTGAATTTTTCTTTATAAAATTGCAGGATTCCCACTTGCTTTTAACTGGGGGAATGGAAAAAGTTCTCCGCATCTTTGATCTAAATAGGCCTGATGCTCCTCCTAGGGAGATTGAAAAGTCTCCTGGTTCTGTAAGGACTCTTTCATGGCTCCACAGTGATCAGACTATCTTAGGTTCCTGTACTGATATGGGTGGTGTGAGGTATGTGAACCATCAAGTCATTTGTTTGTTAGTGATTCTTGTAGAGTTTTGGGATGATTACTTTGAACTTTGAGTTCTATATGCTACCGTCCAACCCTACTGGTCAGTGTCCAGTTTGTATGCAAAATCTAAAGAATTGAGTTCTGATTTCCTAATTGGGGGCATAACACATTATTTATGTACTTCCCAACATTGCTAGTCAATGTAGTATATATTTCACTATAAACATTGCAAGTCTAATTTTGCAGATGCTAATTGTGCGGAGATAGAGCTCCGAATGCTTATTTTGTTTCATATATGTCACATTGTCCTAAAACATCAAATTGTCATACCCATTAGGGTAATAATACCATCCAATATTACATTAGCTTCCTTGTAAATTTATCAAGTAGTTCAGCACCATTTTTCAAACTGTGGAATAGAACTGATTCTACCATTTTATGCACATGAGCTTGTTACATTCTTGTTCATTCATTCACTTCCCCTGAGGCTGCACCAAATTTTGTCTTTACCTTTTTGTCACATTACGTGCTCCTTTGTCTGGCCTTTTCATGCTTTTGTGCTATCCTGTATATTTCATGCATTTTCATGATTCTATCTTAAATCTTATGTTGATTTCTTACATATTTATAATATCTAATATGTAAAGTGTTTGCTGATAGGTTATGGGATGTGAGAACTGGAACAATTGTTCGGACCCTTGACACTAAGGCTTCTGTAACCAGTGCTGAAGTGAGTCAAGATGGCCGCTATATAACAACTGCTGATGGAACAAGTGTAAAGTTTTGGGATGCGAATCAGTATGTTTTGTTGGATTTTACAGCATTTGCCTAGTTGTCATGACGACTATTTTTTATTGATTTTTACATCATAATAATGTACGGGACTTCTTTTAACAGCTTTGGGTTGGTAAAGAGTTATGAGATGCCGTGCATTATAGAATCAGCTTCGATGGAACCAAAGTATGGCAACAAGTTCATTGCTGGTGGAGAAGACATGTGGGTTCACATGTTTGATTTCCACACAGGAGTTGAAATTGGTAACTTAGTTTTAATTTTGTGTATTTTTGAGCAGACGAATTTTTGTTATTGCTTCGTATCTTATCTCCACAATTACGATCTCCTCTCCTTCTCTATCATTTTTTCTTTGCCCACCCTTTCCCAGTTTTTAGTAGCAATTTACATGCATAATGTGCACTAAGAAAATGCTTTCTTTGGCATTCAATGCATAAATGAAATATTCTGGAATGTTACAACTTCTTAGACAATCAGATTTTGGGGCAGGCTGACACATGTATTATACGATTAGGCGCTATTCTTAGTTTTAGTAAGTAATTCCTGCTATTTATTTGTTTGGTGAGTTATATGACACTGATTGGTCATGTCCAGGTTGCAACAAAGGCCACCATGGTCCGGTGCACTGTGTACGTTTCTCACCAGGTGGCGAATCATATGCCTCTGGATCTGAAGATGGAACTATTAGGATATGGCAGACTGCTCCTCTGAACAACTCGGAGGAGGTAACATCTGGTGCCACTACACACAGGCCGAGTCTAAAAGAAGTGGATCAAGTTACTCAGCAGATCGAAAATGTCCAAATTGCTGAATACAACACGAATGATGTGAGCGATAAGCCAAGTAGCCAGAAGGAACCGGAGGCAGACTAGGTTAAAGATTTATATGTTTTCCTTTTGTGTGTGTGTTGTAGTTTTTTTGCCTGACCAGCAGCGAAGAAGGTTTGTAAGGGTGGCGTTAAAAGTTGGGTGCTTGATCTTTTTTGCAATAAACGTAAGGCTTAAAATCCTTTGTCTTTGATCGAATGATCCTTATGAGTAAAATGTGATTGAATCCCCATGTTTTCTCTCTCGTTCTTGTTTATAGTGTGCTATTTAAAGGTTATGATGTTCAAACACTAAAAGGGGCCACACCGAGGGCTGGGATGAGGGGGGTGCATTGCCGTGGCCTTTCTCCTACATGTTGTATTTTTATGTTTTCCCCTTTTTTTAACTTTTATTTCATTAATTTGAATTGTGGTAAAAAATATTACGGAGAAAATAGGTTGTTTACTGTTATGTGAGTATTAGTAATAGGAGTAAATTTTAAAGAAAATTTTATTATAATTATCTAATTTTAAATATTTTTTAATAATCAATTCATTGTTGTGCTCAGGTTGTGGCAAGATTTTGTTACATTTCAATCATCGTTATCATACGAAATGTCCTTTTTAGGGTGTCAATGTAAATTAAGTGTGTGAAAATTACAATGATTTTGCTACATCACAAAATAATCAACTTAGGTGGTCACCTTTAAAGTCTTTTTGCTTCTCAACAAACACTGATAATTTATAACGTTTTATTGAATTCTAAATGAAAGTTCATAACTACCATAGACAATTTCTAGTTTCAAGTTTCAACTACTTTGGACATATAAGTCATATTATTTTTTTTATTATTTTTCTTAAATTAAAACATGGAAGGGGAGTTGCTTTTTGCCAATAGTATGCACAACGTTCATTACATAGGCAACAATACTAGGTAAAGTACTCTTTCCGTCCCAACTAAGTTGAGTCGTATTACTTTTTGGGATGTTCCAACTAAGTTGAGTCATTTCTTTTATTGACAAAAAAACAAAACATTCAATCACTCTTACTTTATTTCATTAGCTATTTTACTCTCTCTTTATCTTTCCTACTCTATTCTTCCCTCCTACTCTTCAACACAATTTCTTGATCTTCATAGACAAAAGTTTTAACTCAACTTAATAGGAACGAAGAGAGTAATAAATACCAAGCATTCATTGATCACATAACGTGTTCGGTAAAACAATCGTGGTTAACTTATCAAGCGAAATTCACAAAATTACCGAGCATTTTATGCTTGGTAACTAAATCGCATTTTCAAGAGTGCTCGTGTGTGAGCTCGTTAATTGCAAAATCTTTATCACATCATTATTTTAACATTGATTTAGAGGGGTTTGTCTTATTTTTGAATTCAACATTGGATTTGGCTTGAACATTTATTATACTAACATTGGTTTGGAGGGTGTCTTGTCTTGCTTCCAATTTGATAGTTGGATTTGATTTATGATCATAAACAATTGACCCAATTAAATAGTTCTAAGAGAAAAGTGAGATTAGTGGAACGTCTTAACATTCCAAATTGCAAAACATGTAGTTGGCCCCTCCGAATATTTTCAGTTCAACAACTCTTATCCAATGCGAAATTACTTTTCAATTTGTTTGATGAAATAAGGTAATGTGATGACGTGTGGAGGTGTGCGACCATCTTCTTGGATCAAGCGACTACCTTCTTATCTCTAATTTATTTTAACATATGAATATTTGTAATTATTGAGTTTGCAACTCATTGCTAAAAGACTTTGTCCTATGAGTAGTGGTGAATCCAAACTTTTAATAATAGGGCGCAAGTTAATGCCAAACTTTTAATAATAGGGCGCAAATTAGTGTGAACAGTTGTAGGATATTTTTTATATCAACGTCACCAAAATTGATAATAGAAAATTCTCACATGGTATGAAAAAAAATATATATAGATGATAAAGATATGAATCAAAGAAAAAGAACTAACAAAAAAAATTTAAAATTAAATTTATTAATGTGATATGATATGGAGTATTTATTATAGAACACGTGACTACAAGGGACATGAGCCCAATAGCATTACTTTCTACGCTATCAACACAACATGTTTATTGCATCAAACTCGTGCAGTTGGTTTCAGAAGAGCAGATTTGCAAGAAGAGTATATAAGGTCAAAAGTAGGGCTAAAAAAAAATACCGAAAAAATGATATATCGCTCGTATCGTATTAAAAAATATCAAAAAAATATCGAATTTTCGATATATCGTAATTTTCGATACGATACGATATCGTATTGTAAGTTTCGATACGATAACAATATGAATTTCCTTATATCGCAATATATCGTTTTATATCGAAAATACGATATATATCGAAAATTTCGATATATATCGATATTTAACGATATATCGAATTTCGGTACGATATATCGAAATATCGATACGATAACGATATGAATTTTTTTATATCGAAAATTCGATATATCGAAACTCTCGATACGATAACGATATGAAATTCTTTCATATCGATATTTTCGATACGATACACGATACAACGTTTTCGATACAATATATCGTATCGACCCACCCCTAGTCAAAAGTGCCCATAGACGCAGCATAGTTGATTCTGAAGGGGCAGAGTTGCAAGAAAAATATATAAGATAAAAAGTGAAATTGTCGAGGGGCCATGGGCGTCCTTGGCCCCTATATGGCTTTGCCCTTCCTATGGGCCATAAAGCAGCAAAGAACAAGATGAAAAAAAAAACTCTGATTAGCAATTAACATCATGAAGTTTCTACCTTTACTCGCCTTACAAATAATCAGTCACGATATTAATCACGAACTAGATAAAAATGAGTCGACCATGACCAAAGCCACAAGGTGGCGACACCAAACCCAGCTCGAGCTAATAAAACCATGTCCTTTATATATTTTAGTTTTGAAATACTGAATTTTATTTTTAGTAATTTCTAGTAGTATTTAATTAAGTAATTCCTTAATCCTTAACATTTCATTTTGATTTTTATAAATATCACAAATTACATGAATATACGAAATTAAAATATAATACGAAAATATAGATTGCAACTGAAAAATAAAGATAGAAGCCTAGAATATAAATATTGTCAATGAAAAATGTCTAACACTTAATTGTAAAATGAGTTTGGAAAAAATATACTACTACTACTACCATTTTTTCCATTTTTGACATGAAGTTGGAGAAAACTACCAACTTCCATCTTTATATACATGAAAATTATTTAACAATTAATTTAGACAATACATGCTCCACTACCTTGCGGTCTGAATATATCAGAACCAACCTTATCCAATACGATTAAATTAATCATTTAATTTGTTTGGTGAAATATTGCAAATGATTAAAAAGAAATAAAATGCGGTGGACCCCAGCAAAATTAGTTGTGAGACAGCAACCACTCCCAACCACCCCCAAAAAATTCCCCCCAATTTAAACAAGCCCTCTCTCCCACCAACTCCCACCGCCCAAATCGAAGCAATGTCGCCGGAAAATCCCTCCAATTTCTGGGGCGATACGCCCGAGGAGGAGTACTACGCCTCCCAGGGCGTCCGCAATTCCAAATCCTACTTCGATTCCCCACACGGCCGCCTCTTCACCCAGTCCTTCCTCCCCCTCGACCCGACCCGCCCCGTCAAGGCCTCCGTCTTCATGACCCACGGCTACGGCTCCGACTCCTCCTGGATGTTCCAGAAGTTCTGCATCAGCTACGCCGCCTGGGGCTACGCCGTCTTCGCCGCCGACATGCTCGGCCACGGCCGCTCCGACGGGATCCGCTGCTACATGGGCGATCTGCCCAAGGTCGCCGCCGCCTCGCTCGCCTTCTTCAGGAGCGTCAGGGTTAGCGACGAGTACAAGGATCTGCCGGCGTTCCTGGTCGGGGAGTCGATGGGAGGGCTCGCCACGCTGCTCATGTATTTCCAGTCGGAGAAGGATCTGTGGACTGGACTCATCTTCTCCGCGCCGCTCTTCGTCATTCCCGAGAGCATGATGCCGTCCAAGGTCAGATTTTCGATTCTGCTTCATTTTGTTGCTGTTTACTGTTGGATTTGGATCCTAATGACAACTATGCCATTGGAGATCGGCACGAATTTTATTTGTTTCAAATGGAATTTAAATAATGAGACCCTAAATATTTCGTGATATGTATGGATTACTCATTTTTAATGAAAAATTGGTAAAGAATGGGAGAGAGTATACATTATAAAATGGTTTATGTATTGTAATTTAGAAAATATGACTAATCTCATTGTTATTAGATGTACAAAAATTACCATAAATGAACATGGACTAATTTAAGCTTCAAATTTATGATACACTTTTTTTTGGATGAATTAGTTTCTTATTTATGATAAACTTCAAATTTCATTTGATTAGGCTCATCCGTAAAACATGTTTCTTGCATCGTAGCTACATTTGCGACATCTCAATTTGATAAAATGTGTTTGTTCAGGTTCACTTGTTCGCGTACGGGATGCTATTCGGGTTAGCTGACACATGGGCTGCAATGCCGGACAACAAGATGGTCGGCAAGGCGATCAAAGACCCGGAGAAGCTGAAGGTGATCGCGAGCAACCCGATGAGGTACACTGGGAAACCTAGGGTGGGGACGATGAGGGAGTTGCTGAGGCAGACTGAGTATGCGCAGAACAACTTCGACAAGGTGACCATCCCCTTCTTCACTGCGCACGGGACATCGGATGGGCTAGCTGAGTGGTCCGGATCACAGATGTTGTACGACAAGGCGAGCAGTGAGGACAAGACGCTGAAGCTGTACGAAGGGATGTACCACTCTCTGATACAGGGCGAGCCTGACGAGAATGCGAATCTCGTGCTGGCTGACATGAGGGCTTGGATTGATGAGAGAGTTGAGAGATATGGTAAGAAGAATTGATGGAAATGAGTGATGTTTGTATGCCCTAACATTGAAGAATTTGTTCACATTGTTATAAAATCAATAAAGTGTGCTACATTAGATTGATTATAGTACACTGAAGTAACCAGAAAAGAATTTAAGGATCAGATATTTATTTATTAATGGGGAATGAATTACATACACAGCCTAAGTGGAATATTTTTGGGATTTTGGTTTCTCTCTTGAAGAACATAAACTACATAGAATGATTTACTTCATAGGCCAAGTTGCTTGAGCAGACATAATGATGCCTACGATGACACCAAATAGTCTGAGTGCACTCCCGAAGATCTCTATAACGAGGATCTTAACGAAAAGAGTCGGGTTTTGTGCATCCGACAGAGCACAACTGCTGCCAATTATTCCAACACATAGCCTGTGAGAAACAAAGCAGAGGGAGGTGAAAATCAGTGGAGGGAGAAATGTATCTTAAATCTGACATAAAGGAGGTGAAAGAAAATTTAAACTCACCCACAGACAAGATTTGCAAAACCCACGATGATTCCAGATGCAAATATAGCATAGCCTGCTCTGAGGGACTCTGGGCCATAAATCTTGGATTGAGGCACACTGTCTAGCTTTGTCTGAAGAATGATAGCCACGATGACTCCATATATGGCAACGGCCTCACAGAAAATCACACTGGGAGAAGGGTGGAGTTAGACAGAGCTAGCAGTGATACCGTTAGTCATTACATTACGGATAGCATGAGCATTTGTCAATCTCAACTACACTAGCGCTTAGTTCTCTCTCAAACAACTAAATAATCAAAATAAGAATATGCTCATTTATCATCTCGGACCACTTGAGCACTTTAATTCTATATAGTCCTTATTCTCTCTCTATACACAGATACAGTACAAGAAAGTAATTCCCTGAAATTTATATGGCTGACTCCTCAGATTACCTAGCTGAAATCTACAGGCAGTAGGCACATAGGTTTAGTCATTGAACTCATTTCTTCTCAGTCAATTTGTGAGGAAACACAATGTGATGTGCAAGTAAATTCTCTGAAACATTAGTTATTTAAATCCATTTCATTTTTAATGACATAAACCAAAAGGCAAGGTTGGCTTAGAACAATCCAAGTTAAACCAATAAGCATTCAGTTATTACTCTGAGTTTCTGAACATATTTTAGCAGCTTTAACTACTAGTGCTATATTTTATTGGGATATTGGCATCTAATATCATGAAACTTTAAAAAAGTTGGGTTTTTCCCACGAACATTAAAATTGGCAAATAATATCACGAACTTTACCCCGTGTTTGTTTTTTCCCACGAATAAAAAAATTTCCACAAATAATATTATGATAAGGATTTTTTTTCGTAATTTCTCGACAACAATTTTGAAAGCTTCAAGTTTTTCAATCTTTAAAGATAGTTTTTCTTGAAGCACACCCTCCAAAATTGTTCTTCAATCTATTAAAATAACATGAATTTTTTCATTCGTGGGAAAAACAAACCGGGGGTAAAGTTCATGATATTATTTGCCAATTTTAAAGTTCGTGGGAAAAACCCAACTTTTTGAAAGTTTTGTGATATTAGATGCCAATATCCCTATTTTATTTTCTTTGAAAACTAGAAATCAGGAAACTATGCGTTTTATGACTTTATCCCCTACCACACTCTCTCTCCAAAGTGTTGAAAATCATTTTTGAGGACATCAGCATCTTAGAACTCAATTTAGATCAAATCATATTCCTAAACAATGAATTCAATGAACTAGCTTCAGATTAAAGAATACTTCTTCACATTCTAATTCTCACTAAGTTCGAAACGAAGCATCACCAAACTAGCATTAAATCACCACAGCAAACTCAAAAACAGTATACTAAGCTACGATTAAGCAATAAACTCGGTAACTGAATGCTAAATATATCAGCATTGACAATAACTAGTACTAATTGCAAATCTAAAACTGCTCTGATTTGAAAAGTAACCTGATTAGGTTTTTGGAGGTAATGCGAGGAGCTTTGATGGCAGCACCAATCAAACTACTTCCAGTTATATATATTCCCCTAGATCAGCCAATTAAGCAAAATCAGACGAAAGCAAGAGACGCAGGAGGAGTATATCACAATGTGCGAGAAATACCAGGCGATGGATATCGCGATTCCGATAGCGGAGAATGTGTACGGAGAGATCTGAAGCAAAGCTCGCGCCCATGAACTCGATCAAGTCACCATCTCTCCTGCCGAGAACGGAAAAAAATCAGTTAATCGACACGTGTCTATGCTGAGAGGCTTACTTTATAATGTGGGCTTATTATGGGCTCCTGGGCCTCTACTTCTGTTTTGTATTCTTAAATTGGTAATTGGCATTAGGCTTAGATTAATTATCCAAAAGGTAAGAGGATTTTTTAAAAAATATGTTTTGAGCTTTTCATTTTTTTTATACAAATGAAAAACTTACAGTTAAATTAGTGAGCAGAACAATACTATTGAAGAAAATTAAAATAATTACACTAACAAAAAATAATATATACACAAAAACAAACACTCTATCCAAAATCATTATAAAAGAAAGTAGCATACAAACGAGGAGTGGCCTCGCAACCTCATGGCATTATCCGTCAACCTCATTACCAACGAGGAGTAGCCTCCCAGTCGTCGTCGCAAGTTGTTTACTAGTTCATTGAATCTTATCTAAAATTAATAGATTCTAAGTTTGTTAGTATTTTCAATTAACGGCTTGCAATTTTTGTTGCTTAAAGTCTTAAAAAAATGTATAATAATGAAGAAGAGCCAGCTGAATTGACTTGGAACATTAAGATATTTTGGACACTTTTTTTTGTAGAAAGTAGGTGTTGTGAATTTTGCAGGAAGGGGGTGAGTTGGTGCAACTCTGACTGGTCAACTTAACAAAATTAAGAACGTTCATCACGTGTTAAATATTTGTGGTAAACTATTCTAAAGTGTATAAATTAGCAATTAGGAATGGACCATTCTTAATACATGCTTGTCAAATATTTTTATGCATTATACATGCTTGACAGTGCAATTGTTCGTTGCTTTTCTCGTCTCGTTATTGTCCCTCTGATGCTTAGTTCATCTTGGATTTGTTGTTTTTATTGATGTTGTTTCTCTTCTGAAACTTTACTATACTTATTATTCTATTCATCGCCAATTTTGTACTAACACATACAAAAATTCTAATATTAGACTATATTTAAAATTCGGCTTTACCCTTTAGCTATATATAGTCTAAAATTCTAAATTGTATAACAAATCAAACCTAAGATAAGTTTAGGGTAGAAAAACTTCGGTTTTTAACCTAAATCAGCTTTAAATGATGAACTGACTAAAACTAAATGAGTAGATTAAACTATTATTAGTCCTATAGTATATATTTTCATTGTATTATAAAGGTAGAAAAGTTGAAACGACAGCACTATAAATTAAATTAAATCAAGATGCCTATGTGACAAAGCTAGTTCACGTGAGACAAATTTTCCATGCATTTTTTCATGTATAACTTTCATTTTTATATCATGCTATGCAAATGAAGGAAGACTATAATATCCAGAAATAAAATTATTCCTTTGTTTAAGCATAGTTATATTAACCAATCTCTAAACTATTGGGCTTTGTGATTGACTAAAAAAATACTAGTAGAAAACTATACTACTATTTATTTATTTATAGGTGACAACTTTGAATGACATAGTAGTAATGATATTATTAAAAACTCTATAGTCGTCCTACTCCAACAAAAGATTCTTGGACCCATTGAATTAATGTCCACATAATTCCAACTAAGACCAGAATGTTACAAACTTTGTGAATCATAAATTGATGCAATTTGTTTAAATAATCAATTATACCCTCCAAAGAAGAATCAGAGACATATATAATTTACTCTATCATAACAGTGAACTCAAATAAAATTATAAAATACTTAGTGGAGTAACTATGAAGGGTTTGGCCAATTGAAAAGTTTGATTAGAATTTCCTTTTTGAAAATAATATTCTAATATAATGATGCATGACTAATGCCTGGTTAAATATATTAATGAGAACTTCATGAAACATGATAATACACGGTGTAATTTTTGTACTAATCTCACATTTTAAAAACTGAAAAAAATTACTTGCTTTTCAAACATTAGAGCAACTTTCCACAAAAATTGAACGAAGTTTGAGAAATTCTTGAGCTTTCATTGATTTACTTCCAGAGCCTTCCAAATTCTATTATGGGAATCCAAAGAATCTTGATATCTGAAATAAAAGTATTTTCCACCTCATCATCTTAAATGAAATTTTCTTTTTTGAGGCAGACTATAGTGTTGTTGGAATTTGTATACAAGTGAGCAAGTATCAATGTATCATAGTAGTATATTCTTTTGCAAAGGGTTAAATATTTTAGAAAATCTACTTACATTAATTTTTATAAAAGTGTGCAAGTATCATAGTAGTATATTCTTTCTCAATGAGTGAAGATATTATGAAAAAATCTACTTATGGACACTTGTACTAGTATGCAACTCCAAAATATCCTAGGCTTCAACACACATCCTATTCACGTGATCTCATTTGCACTTTTGGTTTGTGGCTCTAAAATATCATCCAGCAGTAGTAAGGAGTATTTTTTTTTTCCTTATTTGATTTCAAAATTTCTTATTCTTTCGATCATCCATAATATTTTACCAAATTAATTATATATTACTCCCTCAGTCCCATTATATTACTAATCCTTCGAAACCATTTTCATGTCATTAGTACACAAATAAGCACTGTACCTATTATATTACTAATCCTTCGAAACCATTTTCATGTCATTAGTACACAAATAAGCACTGTACCTGTAATCCTTTAATAAGGGTGTCTCCAATGGCGGACGTCCCGGTCGCCCCTCGCCGACGTCCGACCGGACGTCCGCTGTAGTGGATGGGAAGGGCGCTCACGCCCGTCCCGAGTGCCCGTCGGATGGCCTCGCCCCTCGCATCGCTGTGGCGAAGATTTTAATTTAAAAAAAAAAAAAAAAAAAAAAAAAAAACTCTATAAATAGGGCTCCCCCAATTTCATTTCATTCACACCACTTGTGTTGACAAGTTTCTCTCTCTAACCTCTTTTTTCAATTATCTATAATGGCGAGTAGTCGTGCGGGTGGTAGTGACGGAGGCGTTAGTGATAGTGATGGTGATAGTGATGATGAATTGGATCTCGCTGTGCAAGAGGCTATTGATCGATTGCTCCGGCAGAGGCAGCGCGGCGGCGCAGGCGGCGGCGGTACCTCGGCCGATCCATCGCTGACGGCATGTACCCCGGGACCACAATGCTGCACATATTCTGTTGTATGAGGACTACTTTGCTCCGCAGCCGCGTTTTGGGGAGGCCTTATTCCGCCGACATTTTAGGATGCATCGTCCTCTGTTTATGCATATCGTTGGTGCTTTAGAGAGAAGGTACGAGTTTTTCAGGGTCGGGGAGGATGCGGCTGGCAAACCCGGACACACGCCAATACAGAAGTGTACGGCCGCAATCGAGCAACTGGCGTACGGAGGCCCGGCCGACATGTTCGACGAGTACCTCCACATTGGGGAGTCTTAAGCCGTCGAGTGTCTGTTGGAGTTTTGCGCGGGCGTTAGATCGATATTCGGGGATGAGTATCTTCGGCGTCCGAGCCCCGAAGACTGCCAGCGGCTGATTAATATGCACGGGTCGGTGCACGGGTTCCACAGGATGTTGGGCAAGCATCGCTTGTATGCATTGGGAGTGGAGGGACTGCCCCGCCGCCTGGAAGGGGATACACACTTCCGGCTTCAAAGCCAAGCATCCCACGATGATCCCTGAAGCTGTAGCTGACTACCGGCTGTGGATATGACATGCTTATTTTGGAGTGGCCGGGTCGAACAATGACATCAACGTCCTCCAGTCGTCGCCCCTGTTCAACGATCAGTGCAATGGCGTTGGTCCCGCCATCAGTTTCGTCGCCAACGACAACCAAAGCACAACATGAGATACTATTTGGCGGATGGGATATACCCAAACTGGCCCGTCTTTGTGAAGACGATCAAGCATGCGATCGGGCCAAAGAAGTCCTACTTTGCGACCCGGCAGGAGGCAGCGCAGCGCAAGGATGTTGAGCGCGCATTTGGTGCGCTCCAGAGTCGATGGGCGATGGTGAGGGGTCCGGCACAGCAGTGGTATATCCCCAACATCGGCGACATCATGTACGCGTGAAGATGACACAGGTGCCGGTCCAAGCCACGGCGTGGCCACCGCGAATGTGAACATGGGGGTACCTCATGGAGAGGTTGAGCGGTTGCGCGCATTTGCCGACATGCGGCAAAGAAATGCCCATATTCGACTTCAGGAGGATATCATCGAAGAGGTTTGGACGCGGAGGGGTGGACGTTGATGTGGTTGTTTTATTTTCTATCTACTATGTAATTTTTTTTTCGAATGATGTATGTTTTTTTTTAATGAAATATTCGTATTTCCCGTTCGTATTCGCGTCGAATTTTAATTTTAATTGTGGGAAGGGCTAGTGGAAGTCCTAGTGCAGTGGGAAGGGCTAGTGATGTTTAGGGGTGTGCATTCGGGTTTCGGTTCGGTTTTTCGCCCAAATCGAACCGAACCCCAAAAACCGAATTTAGGCTAAAATTGAAACCGAACCGAATCGAAAAATCGAAAAACCAAAAACCGAAAAGAACTTAAAAAACCAAACCAAACCGAAAAAACCAAAATTTCAAAACAAAACCGAAAAACCGAAAAAAATAGTATATTTTAATATATCTTATTTATTTTATTTTATATATACTAATAGAATATAAATATATATAATATAAAATTAATATAATATATATAATATTTATTATATAAAAATATATTAGAAGAATATATATTATATATATGATATAATATACTAAATTAATAGGATAAAAATATATAATAATATATTTAAAATAGACTTTGGTTTTTCGGTTTTTCGGTTTTTTTTTCCGCCCAAACCGAACCGAACCGAAAAACCGAAATTTTTGTATTTTTAAAACCGAACCGAACCGAAAAACCGAAAAAACCGAACCGAATTTCAAATTTTTGGTTTGGTTCGGTTCGGTTCGGATATTCGGTTTTCGGTTATTTTGCTCACCCCTAGTGATGTTGCGGTAGAATGGGAAGGGCTAGTGCTGACGTGGCAGACAGTTTTTGTGGGAAGGGCTAGTGGAGGTCCTAGTGGGAGAGGCGCCACCGGAGACACCCTAAGAATAACATTTTATACTATTACTTCCCCCGTCCCATAATAATTGTCACTATTTTCCATTTTGATTCGTCACACAATAATTATCACACTTTATTTTTACTATAAATAGTAAGTAGGTCCCATATTCTACTAACTCACTTACTCATATTTAATTATAAATTTAATATAAAAAAATGAATCTCACGTTTCATTAACTTTTTAAACTAACTTTTTGTTACAATTTTTTAAAATTCTTACCCCTAATGTCGCAGCGACAATTATTGTGGGATGAATTATTAAAAAAGCCCTCCCCTTTTTTTTTTTTCATCTTGTACAACCTCGACTTTCAAGGGTTTCAATTCTAAGAGATATAAAATGAAATTTGTACACCTTCTTCAAAAAACCCCTCCTCGAACAAGAGAAAGACTATCTTCTACTCCATCCCCCAACCTTATCTCCCTCCATCCCTCCTTTCTCTCTCATAAAAATCAAATCTTGCTAGGTTTCTCGAGGAAACCCGTCTGAAACCAGAGCAGCGAGGGAGAGAGAGGGGTCGGTGGAGAAAAAATGCAAGGCGTTCTTCAGTCAAAAGGGCTTCTTTCCCTGCCTTCAAACCCAAAAATCAGAGCTTTCATTCCCCAGCCATCGCAGGGTTTGAGGTACAGATTCAGCCCATTAAACTCCTCTTTAAAACCTAATGTGCCCTCGTTATCCGTCAATGGATTCTCGAGGTTTCAAGGATTTGTGGCAAAGCCTCAATTTTTCGGTCAAAAGAGTAGAAATTATCCCATCTGTAAAGCTGAGGCTGCCGCAGCTTCTGCTGATGGGCAGCCTGTTTTTGGGGAGAAAGATGCATCACCTAAGTTTATGGGAATTGAGGTTGAGACACTCAAGAAAATTGTCCCACTTGGGTTGATGTTTTTCTGTATTCTGTTTAATTACACAATTCTTAGGGATACAAAGGATGTTTTGGTGGTGACAGCACCAGGGTCTAGTGCTGAGATTATACCTTTCTTGAAAACATGGGTGAATTTGCCTATGGCTATTGGGTTCATGCTCTTGTACACAAAGATGTCTAATGTGTTGTCCAAGCAGGCCCTCTTTTATACCACTATCCTCCCCTTTATCGGCTTTTTCGGGGCTTTCGGGTTTGTTCTGTATCCTCTCAGTAAGTATTTCCACCCCACAGCTCTTGCGGATAACCTTCTTAATGTTCTTGGTCCGAGGTTTCTTGGCCCTCTTGCTATTTTGAGGATTTGGAGTTTCTGTCTTTTCTATGTCATGGCTGAGCTCTGGGGGAGTGTGGTTGTCTCAGTTCTGTTTTGGGGATTTGCAAATCAGGTATTGGTTTTTCATCATCTCAGTGCTCTGTTTTTGATGACTTTGTGGTTTCATTTCATCTATGCTTTGCTTCTGAGGGATTTATTTTATTTGTCTCTTTTTATAGTCCTGTGTGTGTGAATCCTAGTTCATGCCTGGATTCTAGTTGGTGAAATGATGGACAGTAAATCGATTATCTTGTGGTGATGGCTTTACTGGTTGTTAGAAAATATATGTGTTGATGAAGTTTTTTCCGTATTGATTTGGGGATGGTGTGATATTCTCATTGATATAGGATCAGAACTGATATAGTTTTGTATGTTTTCCATGTATGTTGAATTGTCTTTATACATATTTGTAACACACTGTTCATCTTGGCAGATTACTACAGTGGACGAAGCAAAGAAATTCTATCCGCTCTTTGGACTTGGTGCGAACATCGCCCTTATCTTCTCTGGCCGGACAGTGAAGTACTTCTCCCAAATGAGGCAGACCCTGGCTCCCGGTGTCGATGGATGGGCCATATCCTTGAAGGGAATGATGAGTATCGTGGTGGCGATGGGATTTGCAATTTGTTTCCTTTACTGGTGGGTGAATAACAATGTTCAGCTTCCCGCCCGTAGTCTGAAGAAGAAGGTATTAGAAGTTACTTTTTTTCCTTTTCATTTCTTTTAGTAGTTCCAAATGGTGGCTTTGAAAGACTAGTTCTAGCTAACATATAACATATATTTCTACATGTTTTCGAGAATTCCCTAATTTTCACGCAGCTCACGCTACTGACAGTTTACATCCGACTATTAACTGTGTCTTTTCCATACGTTTGTCTACTTTTAGAGGTCTATTTTTTCTGCTTCCAGTTGCTTATAACTGTGTCTTTGTCCATATCAGGAGAAGCCGAAAATGGGAACAATGGAGAGCTTGAAGTTTTTGGTATCTTCGAAATATATTAGAGATCTCGCCACTTTGGTGGTAGCATATGGTATAAGCATCAACCTTGTCGAGGTTACATGGAAATCAAAACTTAAAGCCCAGGTAAACCAGGCCTTCTCTCCGAACACACCATTTGTTAGCATTTAAACTAACTTTACAATGTATTCATACTTTTGTTCTCTCTAAATTGCACAGTTCCCAACACCAAATGAATACTCGTCGTTTATGGGTGACTTCTCAACTGCTACTGGAATAGCAACCTTCTCTATGATGCTTTTGAGTCAATGGATCTTTGGCAAATACGGTTGGGGAGTGGCAGCAACTGTTACGCCTACTGTCTTGCTTCTAACTGGAGTTGGATTCTTTTCGTTGATTCTATTTGGTGCCCCTCTCGCTCCCACCCTCGCTCAATTCGGGTTGACTCCACTTTTAGCAGCTGTGTATGTCGGGGCGTTGCAGAACATTTTCAGTAAGAGTGCCAAGTACAGCCTGTTCGATCCGTGCAAGGAAATGGCTTACATTCCTTTGGACGAGGACACTAAGGTATGGTTTCACAAATTTCACTGGACGTGTTGTGATCGTGATTCGTGAAAATGTTATCACTCACTAAAAAAACCTTGGGTTTCAGGTTAAAGGGAAGGCAGCTATCGACGTTGTATGCAATCCGTTGGGGAAATCCGGAGGTGCTCTGATCCAGCAGTTCATGATCTTGAGCTTCGGATCACTAGCAAATTCGACTCCCTATCTCGGTGGGATACTTCTCGTTATTGTTCTCGCGTGGTTAGGAGCTGCCAGGTCATTAGACGGCCAATTCACCGCCTTGAGGAAAGAGGAGGATCTCGAGAAGGAGATGGAAAGAGCTGCAGTGAAGATCCCGGTCGTGTCTTCGACTGATAGTGGTAATGGCTCGCTTAATGGTGAGTCGACCTTGAATGCAGCAGGAGGCGACCCGTCAGGTGCTTCTTCTGAATCCTCGTCTCCTCGAAGCGCGTGAGTGTAGCGTACGTTTCATTCGATAGCGGGAGGAATAAGCAACGATGTTTTCGTAAGATTGGCCAGGTTTGAGTCACCATCGACTTGGGGTTGATTTTCCATCCAGTAATTCTTATATTTAGTTCATTTGTAAGATTTTGTTTTCCTACTTATAAAATAATTAGAGAGCTACTTAGTCATGCTACTTTAATTAAGCCCAATGGTTTAATATATAGAATGTTCACTAAATCTAGTTTTCTTGTTTTCTTTTGCTTTGTTAGTTAAGTTTGGAGAGTATATGATTTATGCATTTCATCTTAGATAAAATAAGTGTTACTAGTATATAAAAGTGAGATTTGCATTTGAATAATTTTTTCAAACTCATGATTATTTACATTTCTTGAAAGGCGTCGAGAAAAAAATAAGACTTTCATTTGAAAACAAATAATAAAATTAAAATGAACACAAAACTTGATGATAAACTCCTAACTTTTAACTATTCCTCAATCGCAAAACTAGGTACAAAAAGTAGTACTCTCCCTGTAATTGTACTACTCCCTCCGTCCTGACTAAGATGACACATTGCTTAGCCGGTACGAAATTTTAGGAGTTATTTGTTAAAGTGTTTAATTGGAGAGAGAGAAGGTGGGTAAAAGTATTAAAGTAGAGAGATGAAGAAAGATGAATATTTTAATAGAAGTGAGAAAAAATGGTTGAGTGTATTAATTGGAGAGAGAAAGTTACCAAAAAAAGGAAATGTGTCATCTTAGTTGAGACAGACTAAAAAGGAAAACGTGTCATCTTAAGCGGGACGGAGGGAGTAGTATTTTGTAGTAGTACATATTTTTATAATGATAATGATACATATTATTCAAATCATAATTATGACGTCGGTAAAAATGACTACATAATCAAATTAGTAGAAAAAAAATAGAAAAATTGTGTTAGATTCGAATTAATCGTGTTATAATTTGTATCATGAATTCCATATCTTTTATATTTGATATTTAAAATATGTTTATTGTAAATCCGTTGAGAAAATACAAAGGCCATAAAAACTCGCGACATTTTTATTAAATGCCACTTCTAATTGGGACAACACTTCGGTCCCAGAGATGACATCGCCAGTTCCACACCACAGGCTTCTCTTATGCAATAAAATCTACTAGTGTAATAAATGTTGAAGTAATTGTAAAATAAATAATCCTTTCCCTATAGCTTTCGTCGAGTTATGAATTTGTATACTAGCTTTATAATCTGTAAATTACAGAATTTCTTGTTCTGTTTTGATGAATTCATGTTTTGTTCTGATTAATAAACTATTAATTTATTTTAATTTTTGCAATAGAGCATACCCTGATTTTTTTTTCGACGAATGATGTCATACTTATTCATATTGATTCTCATGTCAAAATTGTGAACAATTTAACTCAACATTTACACACTCGCTATCAATATTAGGCATGCCCCAATTGCAAAAATCTATAAGAACTAAGTAATGATAGGGAACTTGATAACGCACAAATTAACAAAGCATGTTATTGATAGAGTACTTCATCAGCACTATTCTACAAAGTGTAACAGCGCTCTATAGAGCGCTTAAGCATTACATGACCAAATCTCGTTATTGACTATACACTTCATATAGTGTTTTACACTTTGCGAAGTGTAAAAGAACTTTACATAATGATTAAGTGTCGTCTTTATAAAGCGTGTCATGTTTTTTTTTTGTTTTTTTTTTATCAATATTCGAATCAGATTATTAGTATTAAGTTAATAAGAATGAAATGGCTTGGTTGTTGACTATTGAGTGTAACAATACTATAGTATATATAAATATATGTAAACTATGTGTTTTTTTTTTCTTCAATTATGTAATATTTTAATATTTTAACCATGTAATTTTCATTTTTAATGAAATTTTAGTATTTTTCATTATTCAAAAAGTACCCAATTAAAGTATATAAATAAGAAATAAGAAATAATTTCTTAGTGCTCAATGTTGCGAATGACGTTATATAAGGAAATGGCCAAAATTGCAAAATGTATATATTTAAAATTTACCATTGGGAATTTTTACATGGAAGAATACTCGTGAAAAAGATAGAGAGGACAATGGATTTTAATGCAAACTTTCCATGAAAAGACGTATACCATGGCTTATTCTATTTTGCCTTAGATGGAAAGAGAGAAGACAATGCAAACACCCCACATCATATTACCACCCCTCCTTACAATCTTATCCTTCTCTCTCTTACCACCAACGCCAAAAAACAATGATAACTCTCTTCACAATTAAACATCTATTATACCATTTCACAGTGTCTCGTCAATTTCCCCATCCTCTCTTCATAATTGGCAATCATTTATTCTTAGATATTGGCTTATTTAAGATTAACTTGCTCCGAAATTCCTAAGCTTAAATTTGACAAATAATTATCCGAAATTAATTTTGTCACACGAGAAAGTCATAGTCCAACCGAAGAATAATCTTACATGTCAAATACTTATCGATCTCTATAAACTAATCGAAAACATTTGTAAGTCTCAATATTATCTAATCCATCAAACCGAACCATTACTACGTAACATAACTATATAAAGCATTTCCATTACACATGTTATTCCCCAACAAAATGCAGTCGAGCCCGAGCCTGAGCCCATCTTCCGGCAAGCAAGCGGCGTTCTCGGACGAATGCTGGTCCGAGGACGCCTCCGCCTCCGACACCGAAAACTTCGTCAAAACCCTAAACCAAATCCGAGGGAAGGGCGTCCGGCCCGACCTCATCGCCTCAATCATCACACACTACGCCTCCAAATGCCTCCCCGCCCTAGCCGACGACGACGACACTCAACCCGTCGCGGCGGCGTCGCGGCGGAAGAAGAGGCGGTTCATCGAGACTCTGGTCGGAATCCTGCCACAGGAGAAGGACGCCGTCCCCTGCGGCTTCCTGCTGAGGGCAATGCGCGTCGCGGGCGAGGCCGGGGCAGAGGCCGGCTGCCGCGAGGAGATCGAGAGGCGCGCAGCGCGGCAGCTCGACCAGGCTCCGCTGAAGGAGCTGGCGGCGCTGGGCATCGAGGCGGTGGTGCGGCTGGTGAGGAGGTTCTTGAGCGAGGAGGAAGTTTCTAGAAGCGGGGCGGCGCTTTGCAAAGTGGCTAGGCTCGTCCATAGCTACCTCGCCGAGGCGGCGAGTGATCGGAATCTCACGCTGCCGCAGTTTGTTGCTCTTGCTACCGCCGTCCCGTGCCATGCACGCGCCACTGATGATGGGATTTATCGCGCCATCGATATTTACATCAAAGTAAGCTATCTAATTATGTGGAATATTTGGTCAAATTGCCGGAACTTTGGTTGAATTCGGGTCTATCCCTCAATTTTAAAAATTAGTCGAAAAACACTCAAGTTTAAGGAAATCGTGACTACATATATTTGAGTTTATATCTCCCTAAATCTTAACACCTATTTAACCGGTCATCAATTTGAGATATGCACATACCACATCAACAATATACTACAGGCAGAGCATCTGAAAATTCAAAACAATGTGAACTTTAATGATTTTTCTTGTCGATTTTAAAGTTACGGGCCGAATTAGAATTTAACTACTTTCTATGATTTGTTATGACATTTTACCCTTTATATTTTGTGATTATGTCACAAAATCTTGAGTGTACTACATTTCGTTTAGTCCTTTTTCTTTTCTCAGAAACATCACTTTCTGTTATTTACTCCCTCCGTTTCTTCATAGTTGAGTCATTTTTTCATTTCGGGAAGTTTCTTCATAGTTGAGTCATTTCCATATATGGTAACTTTTTTCTCTTTCTTACTTTACTCTCTCTTACTTTTTCTCTCTACTTTATTCACTTTATACTTTATCCTCTCTACATTTTCTTCTCTCTTACTTTTTTATCTATTTATTTAACACATCCAACATTCATTTCTAAAACTCCGTGCCAAAAGGTTTCACCTCAACTATGGAAAAACGGAGGGAGTACTACTTTTGAGTGTCATTGGCACAAGATTCTCATATAAAGATTTAAGTAGAAAATGAAATATCATATGCTACATATCTTTCAACCTCTCTTGCAACTCTGTATATACTTTTCTAGGATACGTGGATAGGAAGTTTACTATATTTAAACTGGATAGATATAAAATGGTATATAAAGTATTTATGCTCTAATTAAGATGGATTGAAAACTTAAGATATCCTAAAGCCCTTAACTATTTACATAATACTACATGATTTATATCCAATTGATAATGCTTGAATTACAGAAATCTTGCAATGAAGATAAAAATTATGGAGTAGTAAATCAAAGAGAAGTCTATTCGGGTGTCAGACTAATATTATACATGCATAACTAAGTACTCCCTCCGTCCACCAATATAAGGTTAATTTTAACCGGATACGGGTTTAAAGAAATGTAGTTGCCAAAGTGAGTGGAAAATATTAGTGTAAGATGGGTCCTACTTTTGTACTTTTATATTGAAATGTGAGTGAAATAAAGTTATTGAATGTAGGACCCATTATCAAAAGTAGTAAAAAAAACAAATGAGACATTAGACACTTGTTGGGATGGAGGGAGTACAAATATTTTCATACAAAGATATCTTCAATTGCAAGAATTATGATTGTAATTTCAGTTATGAATATTTTTTTTGTGCAGGCACATCCAGGATTGTCAAAGCAAGAGAGAAAGAATCTATGTATGTTAATGGAGAGCAGAAAGCTATCGACAGAGGCATGCCTCCACGCGGCGCAAAACGAGAGGCTCCCGGTCCGGGCCGTCATCCGGGTGCTCCTGTCCGAGCAGGACAAGCTGAGCAAGCACATGGACTGGAGCGGGTCCCTTCGCAGCCCGGGAGTGGGGTTAGCCGCTCCAGCCCGGTGCCTCTCGAAGCGCGAGGTGAGGCAGCAGATAGAGATCAGGAGGCTCAAGGAGGATGTGGCCATTCTGCAGGGGCAGTGCCTGATCATGGAGAGGCAGATTGAGAAGTTGTTGGAGAAAAAGAAGGGATATTTCAGCTGGAAGAGGCTCGGCGGCACCGTGTTCAAGGCGAGTAAGATTGGCGAAACTGTGGCCGGAGCGAGTTCCCCATTTTACAGTGGCGGATCCAGAACATAATCTTTTCTTGGGGGACGGATCCACTGGGTGAAAATGATTTGCAGCCTGAAGTGAACGACACGATAGGAGAGAAGGAAAAAATCATTTTTCTCTTTCTTTTTTTACTTTAACTAGGGGTAAAATTGTTATTTTTCGATACAGGTTAAAAAACTTAAACCAATCTCGTTTGACATTTTACTCTACTTTTTCCTTTTGGGGTTATGCCGTTTCCAGCTGACCCTATATGGAAAAACTAGGCCCTCTTAACGGGCCGGGAAGCGAATGATCCTCCTAACCGCTAACGTTGTCGATGCCCTTGCAGGTGATGAACGGAGGGACGACTTCTAAGTTTAGATAGTTCATTTATGTTTGCACGCTCGACTTACTTTTTATATTGACAGTAGATAGGTCACGTTTCTCTATTTTGGATTGCCAATAAAATTAATTAAACACTTTTTTTACATGTGCTAAGCTTTTATCTCTAATTCTACTCCTATAACTAAACTATTTCACATTAAAACTTGTAATGTTCATCGCCAAAAATATTGGCTAGAGTTTGTGCACGTAATAATTTTGGCTCAATAGATATTTTCTTGAAAAGGTGGCAAATATGGCGAGGTAAAAGTAAATGAACATTATATTTTAATAAATTTGTATACTCTAGGGTTTGTAGATGTAATAATTTTGGCTCAATAGATATTTTCTTGAAAAGGTGGCAAATATGGCTGAGGTAAAAGTAAATGAACATTATAATTTAATAAATTTGTAGTACTCTAGTTATACTTCATCTCATTCAATGTGAGATAGAGTCCCTTCCCTATTAGGTCTTCACCATTTATGAGAGTGATTAAGTTTAAGGTCCCCTATCTGACCAAGGATCACATTAATTGCTATAGTAGTGTGTGGCAAATTCATATCAAAAGCTTTTGAAAATATTTCGTAATTATAGTAGTTGTTAGTAAAGTTACATACTTTGTTCTATCTGATCATACTCATAACAATCTCATACTTTGCACTCTTTCGTAGATTAATTAATTACCTATGTTTGGGTTTAATGAGATGGTTCATCTTGATTTAATTATAAGACAGTTCCATCTTTTACCTTAAAATGAAAATTAACAAACTAGGATTATTAACAACGTACTTATATTACTTAGAAAATAACAATAAGATAGTTCCATCTTTGATTTTTCTTTTCTTTTTTGAAAGCACCAACTTGAGTGTAAAAGAAAAGCATATGCATGACGATATACAATAAGATAATATTGTGATAATATTCAATTGTCAATAAAAGTGGAGTTAAAAATGGTACAAGAGTATATATCAAAAACAGAATTTATTGAGGCTCGGTTTTTGTTTCGGTTTTATTCGAAAAGAATGTATTGGCAGGTTTAAAATTATAACTATAGTCTATAGTTATTAATTTTGCTAAAAAATTTCATATTTTATATATACCATGTATATTAATTTATCATCATTATCTATTTGTCATATTAATTTTTCTATCCATAATGAATCATTTTCTTGATCTAACTAGAATATGTATTTGTAAGTAACTACAGTATTTCGTAGCTAGCTATATACATATTAAATATATTAATCTACTCTAGATTACCCAAAATATGATTCTCTAAAAATTTTAGGGACTGCGTGGAACAACCTACGAGCACAAATATTAATCCCAATTAAATATTAGTAGAGTACTCCATTATCAATCCTATATATACAAATAACTAATCCAAATTAAATATTCATAGTTGTCCATTATCAGTACTACATACAGTTACAAACTATCTACTTTGTTGTCCATTATTAAATCAAGTGGTTATGATATATACACATTAGATACATATAAGGTTGGGGATGTGATCAAATGCAAACTGTAAATTTTGTACAAACTATAAACTATAATCTGGACCGTTAGAAAATATGAACAGATGACAAATTTATATCAACAGAAAATGTCAACACAATATCAACGGTTGATGTTGTGTTGAAAATATGTTGAAACTGTGTTGACATTTTATGTTGATGTATTTTAATCATCTGTTGACATTTTCTAACGGTTCAGATCATAGTTTGAAGTTTGTACAATATATAAGTTTGCATTTTATCACTACCCACTATAAGATTAATAGCAATTCTTGATAAAAAGGCTTAAATATAATTTTAATTTATTACTAGTAGAAATCTATGTATATTTATAATTATTAGAGGCATTTATAATTAATTACAACCACACAAATTTATAATGAATTACTACAATTATAATATTAACCCTATATGTATCATGTATGTAATGTATATCACACTCTTTTACAATTATAAGTTGTATACTAGTAACAATTAGGCACTTAGATTTTATTTTGTGAGATCTTGCTTTCCTTTTGTGCGATCGAAGAGCGGAAGGGATCATCTCATACATAGCATAATACATTTTATAATACACTACTAAATCTTTGACAAGTGTATACCATTTTATAGTAAAAAAATTATTTCTAAAAATTATTTCCTTAACTTTCTCACTACTATATCTAATTAAAATAAATTTGTTAAACTCTTGTTAAAAAATATCGCAGGTCAAATTTTACTTTTTTAAAAGATCTATATAAAAAAAGTGTAATTTTTACGAATTCCAAAAATGTAAAAAATTTTCCTTTTTATTTCTTTTTTTTTATTATGATGATTTACTTTTAATATCACTAAAGAACGTCCATAGCTCTTATATAAAATTGTAATAAATAAAGCTTGATCAAATACTATGTTTTTTATATAGCTTTTATCTCAATATAAAATAATATAAAATTTTATTATATATATTTTATAAAAACTATTGCAAAATTTTAATAAGTTAAAAAAAAAGTTGACATAATTAATTAGTTGACTATGTTTTTGTAAAACTTGGTCTCATTATAATAGAATCAACTAATCATGTTAAACTTTTTTAATTAATTAAATATTCAAAATTACTTTTATGGAATACTATATTTTGTATGTATATTATTTTATATTTCGATAATAGTTATATAAAACATGAAATTTGGTCAATATATAGTTAATTACATTTTCTTTATAAGATTATCATCTTTTACATATATTAACAATTAAATAATCTCAATAAAATTAGAAAAGAAATAAAAAGGAAAATTTTTAATTTTGTTGGAATACATAAAAATTTAATCTTTTTATATAAATATTTTGAAGTAAATAAAAATTTAACTTATTAAATATTTTTAACAACATACGTAACTTCCTTGATTAATGTAATAAGTAAAAGTGCATGAATATAGTAGTGAGAAAGTTAAGGAAATAATTTTTAGAAATAACTTTTTTACCATAAAATGGGATACACTTGTCAAATATTTAGTAGGTATTATAAAATGTATTATGCTATATATGAGGTGATCGCTTCCGATCAACGAGATAACTACACCGCCGGTTTCTACTAACAAGAATAGAAATTTATCATAATGGCTTCCACTAAATAGTCTCATCCTTGTCCTAAATGTTGTGTAGTTACGTTATTCAGAAAAACAAAAAAAGGATAGTGAAATTAAACAACAATAACTAACCATAATGAAGTTGCTTCATTGTATTAGCCCCTAACTTATGTAGACTGGAAAATTTCCCTGTTCTAGGAGAGGGACAGACGCAGCATGACTTTCTATCTACAAATAAATACACTACTAACTAATTACAAAACTGTTTAAGGCTATACATATCGAAAAACGTGAATAACACATTTGATTTAATTTATGGTCATTAAAAGAAATTGGATTTTTTTTGTAAAATCAGTAATATTTGTAAATTACTATCATGATTTATTCTAATTTCACAACTAATCAAGATTTTGGTGCTCATATGTCTTAATATAAACCTAATTAACCAATGAAATTATTTTTGGTTTGTTCAAACAAAAAATGTGACTTTATTTTAATATGGTAAAATCCCGTGCCGTCCGAGGAAGGGGTCATCCTTCTTGGGACGGAAGGAGTATAATATGATATTGTTTCACTGCTTAAAATGTGACTTTATTTTAATTTGCATCCTAGTGTCACAAAGTGTCATAAGTAAGTAATCAAACTATGTCAGCATTGAAATCTTGAACAGTTACAAATTAGAACAAATTAATAATTTACGAGCAAATTTTAAAGTTGATATGCAAACCAGAATTTGAAATTTTTTTATGAATTTAGATGCATATTACCCAAAGAGAAATACTATATATATATCCTTCCCTAATTAAGATTAGACGTTTTCAACGGAGCCACGTTTTATCCTTCTATATTTGCATGACAATCTTGTTTGTATCTTGGAAAAGGTTGAGAGAGAGAAATGGAGATCAGCAACAGCTTGAGAAGAAGTTCCTCGGCATGGAGGAGCAGCCGGCTGGAGATGTTTTCTCAGTCGTCGCGAGACGAAGACGACGAAGAAGCTCTGAAGTGGGCTGCCCTTGAGAAGCTCCCCACGTTCGACCGTTTAAGGAGAGGCATCTTGCTCGGGTCACGGGGTGGGGCCAACGAGGTTGAAGTGGCTGATATCGGGTATCAAGAGAGGGCGAAGCTGGTTGACCGGCTTGTTAAGGTCGCGGAGGAAGACAACGAGAAGTTCTTGATGAAATTCAAGAACAGAATAGACAGGTAGAAGATGATGGCTTAGTTGATGCTTCCATTTGTGTTCTTGTTTGGTGTTTTGTTGATATGTTTTTCTCTGTTTGTTGCAGAGTTGGGATTGATTTGCCGACAGTTGAGGTTAGGTTCGAGAATGTTAAGATTGAAGCAGAAGCTTATGTTGGAAGTAGGGCTCTGCCTACTTTCCTCAACTTCTTCATCAATATTGCTGAGGTATGTGTACGATTTTCTAATCTAGTGCAAATCGATTGTGTTTATATCTCCTGATCATAGGATGAGTTGTCTTGTTTGGTCTGTAAAACGCTTTAGTTGAGAGGTTGGACGAATGATATTGCCTCATGTTACATACACCAAACAGGGGAACACATTCCATAAGATTAGCCTATTAGGAGAGGGAACCCGATTCCTACATATGCAGCCTTACACAATCGATGATCTATAAACCCCATATAAGTTGCACAAATTAAATTGAACATCTTGTGGAAACATCCTAATGGATTTTTTGTGTGTTGAAGGACTTCTTGAACTCTATTCATATCCTCCCCAGCAAAAAGAGGCCCTTGACAATCCTAGACAACATCAGTGGAGTCTTGAAGCCTAGGCGGTAATAACTAGCTAGTTCATTTATTTGTGGAAAATTTCTTCATATTTCATGCTTTATTCATTTATTGGTCGTGGGCGCAGTATGACGCTTCTTTTAGGACCTCCGAGTTCCGGAAAAACAACACTATTGTTGGCTTTGGCTGGAATGCTTGATCCTTCTTTAAAGGTAATAATTAATACAAACACAACCTATGTAACTTTTTTTTTTTTAATGTTCTTATGCCAAGAAATTAAAATTTAATTGCAATTCATGATGATCAGTTTTCAGGAAGTGTGACATATAATGGACATGGGATGAATGAATTTGTGCCTCAAAGAACTGCAGCATACATAAGTCAGTATGATGTACACATGGGAGAATTGACAGTGAGAGAGACATTAGCTTTCTCTGCAAGATGTCAAGGAGTCGGAAGCAATCATGGTTCGTACCGTGTTTTTTTTTACACGTACTATACTGATGATGTCATATTATACACGCGATTTCTATGTGCAGATATGCTGGCGGAATTGTCAAGAAGGGAAAAAGAGGCGAATATTAAGCCTGATCCTGATTTAGATTTTTACATGAAAGTAAGATTTTTGTAACTCCAATAAATGGATTTTCCTTTATAACTGAATTGTAGTACTAATGTTGTAATCATGTAGGCAGCAGCTACCGAGGGCCAAGAAGCAAATATTGTGACAGATTATATTATTAAGGTAATCACACATGAAAATAGTTTTAAGGGTTAATTTCATGCATGTACTATAAGAATTGGTCTAGCTAGCCACAGAAACTAGAAATAGTGTTTACTTTTGGTAATATGATGTATAGATTAATTTATTTTATTATGTTAAGTGAGATGATTTGTTTTGTAGATATTGGGATTGGATGTTTGTGCTGATACTCTTGTAGGAGATAGCATGATCAGGGGAATTTCTGGTGGGCAGAAAAAACGAGTTACGACAGGTTCGTTTTTATAATTGATGGTAAAATTTAATCTGATTATTGCACCAATTTTATCCAAAATAGTAATTTATAAACATGAGACAGCAAGATTAATTATTAATTAATTAGTTATTAATTTGAGGTCAAATAAAGTCTAGTAAAATTAATACTTCTACTAGTACGTATTTATTGAACCAACTACTAGACTATATAGAATTCAATTTCGACGATTGCATGCCGCCGTTTTCATTACATGCAATTTAAAATGAGTGATCATAATTCTGTTTGAAATAAATATCAGTTAATTTAGTAAAATATGAAATTCACTTGGAAAAATTTAATATTCTCTCCGTCCGCGGATTTGAGTCTCATTTCGGCACGGATTTTAGAAAATGTAAAAAAAGGTGGGTGAGAAAAAGTTAATGAAATATGAGTCTCACTTAGTTTTAAATGAAACGTGAGCAGAATGAGTTAAAGAATATGAGATCTATATTCCAATTATAATAAAAGTGAACCAGGACTCTTATTCATGAATGGACCAAAATGGAAAAACGAGACTTTCATTCGCAGACAAGGGGAGTATTTCTCATGAATTTTACTACACCGAATAAATTTTCGTCAATTATATAACTGTTCTAGAACCGAGAACATATGATTAATTAATTCGGTTTCAAATATTGTTTCACACAGAAAATAGGTTTATGTTGTGTTTTTAGGATAAAGTTGTTTATACAAGTAATAATTGAATAAAATATAAATAAAAAACTGCGTGCATGATGCACGCCTTTGTGTGAAAGCACGCTGAGAAGGGCCGGGTACCCGCACATGATTTTTACGTTATGACGCATTGAGACGTGAAAAACATCCGACGTTGCTAATACACTTGTACATTTTTTTCCTGAAATAATGCAGGGGAGATGCTTGTGGGACCGGCGAAAGCGCTATTCATGGACGAGATATCGACCGGGTTGGACAGTTCGACGACTTACCAAGTGGTGAACTCGATCCGACAATCCGTCCACATTCTCAAAGGCACAATCCTCATGTCACTCCTGCAGCCCGAACCCGAAACCTACAACCTCTTCGACGATATCATTCTCATCGCCGAAGGCCATCTTGTCTACCAAGGCCCCCGCCACCACGTCCTCGAGTTCTTCGAATCCATGGGCTTCAAATGCCCCGAACGAAAAGGGGCAGCAGATTTCTTGCAAGAAGTACGCCCATTTCTCAATATTTTATGTTCACACTACTTTAAGTACCGCTCTTAAATTTTCAGTATTTGAATCGCTGTGCAAACTCCCTATCATCACCACAAAATTTAAGAAAATAGTAACTAAAAAAATTAAGAATATATAGTCCCTATCAAATTAAAACAATTTTTCATAACTGTAGAAATATATAGTCCCTATTAAATTAATTTTTATTTTGCAGTCATAACTGTAGAAAGGGTAAGAGGCTTAACCCTCATTTTTTTTTTCATAGACTTTTCAAAATTATGTAAATTGTTAGGTAAAAGCCTCTAAATCACCTAAAAAATTATTATTGAATAAATTTTAGAAAACATACTCATACCAATATTTTTTTCTGCGTCCGCTCATAACTGCAGGTGACATCAAAGAAGGATCAACAACAGTACTGGGCAGAGTCCGAGAAGCCATACCGATACATCACGGTGAGAGAGTTTGCGGAAGCGTTCAAATCATTCCACGTGGGCCTGCAGCTGGCGTCGGATCTCGCCACCCCTTACGACAAGAGCAAGAGCCACCCAGCCGCCCTCACCACCAAGAACTACGGCGTCAGCAAGATGGAGCTGCTCAAAGCCTGCGCCGCCCGAGAGATCCTCTTGATGAAGAGGAACTCCTTTCTTTACACCTTCAAGCTCACCCAAGTTAGTACTCATCACCATTATATAAATTATTTTTTATTTTTAGTTTTTGTAAAAAAAAAAAAAAAAAACTGTTTTTATGATTGGGGGGTGCTGCAGCCCCCCAAGCACCCGATGCCGATATTGATGGTGCTTTTGCTCCTTTCTCAGCTTAGCGTGATGGCTCTGATCGCGATGACGCTCTTCATTCGCCCGAAGATGGATAAGGACAACTTGACGGACGGGAGGATATTCGCGGGATCGTTGTTCTACTCAATCACGACCGTCACGTTTAACGGAATGGCTGAGATCGCCATGACCATCCAGAAGCTTCCGGTCTTCTACAAGCAGAGGAACTTCTACTTTTTTCCGGCGTGGACGTATTCGCTCCCCTTGTGGCTCGTCAGCATCCCCATCAGCGTTGTCGAAGTCTTCTCATACACTGTCTTAACTTACTATGAAATCGGATACGATCCCAATGTCGGAAGGTACCAATTCCAAAAAACCGAATATTCGATCCGAACCAAACTAAAATTTAAGCTTTGGTTTGTTTTTTTATGGATATGTTAATTGTCCAATTTTTATTATTTTTTTGGAAATATTTTTGCAATTTGGATCTTTCATCAGTTTTTGGAGTTTAGATTTTGGTTTCACTTTTTCGGATAATTCGGTTCGATTCAATCTTAATTTTCTAAAAAATTAGTTTTTCCATTCATTTCGATTCAATGTTGGATGTGTGGCAGATTTATCAAGTATTATCTGGTGCTGTTAGTCCAGATGCAAGCAGCTTCGTCCATGTTCAAAGTGATTGGGGCGGTGGGGAGGAACATGATCATCGCGAACACGTACGGGTTCTTCGTGCTGCTCATGATGTTCGCTATGAGCGGTTTTGTCCTTGCCCGGAGTATGTAAAAATACCGCATTCTCGTATTTGATCAAATAGGAATAAAGATATGACATTTTCTCTAATATGCAGAGAGTGTGAAGAAGTGGTGGTTGTGGGGATATTATGCTTCCCCTATGATGTATGGAGACAATGCCATCATTGTGAATGAGTTCAGAGGCCACAGCTGGAAACATGTGTGTTTTTTTCTTCATCATATGTGTGTGTGTGTTTATTGAACTGTGGATGTGATGGTTGATCTGTTTTTTTTCTCTTGACAGGCTTCTCCCGAGGCAAATGTGACGCGTTCTTTGGGGGTCGCGGTTATAGAGTCGATTGGCTACTTCCCGGGCTCGTATTGGTACTGGATCGGAATAGGTGCATTGATTGGCATGATTCTGTTGTTCAATGTCTTATCCACTCTTGCTCTTACCTATCTCAACCGTGAGTAAATCTTTTGTTTTTTGTTTATACTATGATTTGGTGTCTTTGGGAAAATTGGAAGGATTTTGGGTGACATACTGTTGTTGATGTGGTGACAGCTTTGGGAAAAACAGTTGCTATGATAAGTGAAGATGATAATGAGACATCAATTGGTAAGTTTTAGCATTATAGAATGATTTAGTAACTCAATTTGTTTATGAGTGTGTTCACTTGAGTTAAAATGATGCAGAGAGAAAAGATGAGAGAAGACAGGGAAATGTGGTTCTTCCCTTTGAACCACACTCCATAGCATTTGATAATGTCAAGTACTCTGTAGACATGCCACAGGTACTCGATAAGTCAGATTCGAGATCTCACAGCAGTAAAATTTGATTATTTATGTAGTTCACTCTTTTAAATAAAATGCAGGAAATGAAGAATCAAGGGGTGAGTGAGGATAGACTAGTCCTCCTCAAGGAGGTAAGTGGCGCTTTCCGGCCGGGCGTCCTGACCGCTCTAATGGGCGTCAGTGGCGCCGGGAAAACGACGCTTATGGACGTGTTGGCCGGCCGGAAAACAGGTGGCTATATCGAGGGAAGTATCACCATCTCCGGATATCCCAAACGACAGGAGACATTCGCTCGGATTTCAGGATACTGCGAGCAGACCGACATCCATTCTCCCTGTGTCACGGTTTACGAGTCCTTACTTTTTTCAGCTTGGTTGCGCCTGCCCCAAGACGTGGATGATGAAACCAGAAAGGTTCAGACACGTATTGAACTTGTCTGATCATGTAACCTTCATATATTCAATTTTTTGCCATATTGTGGTGACAGGCGTTTGTGGAGAATGTGATGGAACTCGTGGAGCTGACTACATTGAGAGACGGGCTGGTTGGGCTACCCGGTGTGAGCGGTCTATCGACAGAGCAGCGGAAGAGGCTGACCATAGCCGTGGAGCTGGTGGCGAACCCTTCCATCATATTTATGGATGAGCCGACTTCGGGTTTGGATGCCCGAGCTGCGCAGATTGTGATGAGAACGGTCAGGAACACGGTAGACACGGGTAGGACCGTGGTCTGCACCATTCATCAGCCCAGCATTGACATATTTGAAGCTTTTGATGAGGTGAGACTCTGTTACTTACACTAATATGATTCAATCCTTTTCATTTTATTGATTGTTACATAGTTTTGGTGGGAAATTTTGCAGTTGTTCTTGATGAAGCGAGGTGGACAAGAGATCTATGTAGGACCAGTTGGGCGGCAGTCCTCCCAATTGATCCAGTACTTTGAGGTTGGACCAAATTTCGTGATTTAAATGGCTATTAACCTTAATTTTTAAAAAATTGAGTTAATGCTGTGCTATCAAAATCCAGGCAATTCCAGGAGTCACAAAAATTAGGGCCGGCTATAATCCAGCGGCCTGGATGCTTGAAGTGTCGTCTTCGGCCCAAGAAAGCGTGCTGGGCGTAGATTTTTCCGAGCTTTATAGAAACTCCGAACTTTATAGGAGAAACAAAGCTCTGATCAGCGAGCTGAGCAACCCGCGTCCGGGCACAAATGACCTACACTTCCCAACGCAGTTTGCTCAGCCTTTCTGGACTCAGTGTGTGGCCTGCCTCTGGAAGCAACACTGGTCCTATTGGCGTAACCCTCTCTACTCCGCTGTCCGGATCATCTACACCGCCTTCCTCGCTATCATCTTTGGATCCATGTTTTGGAATCTCGGTGACAAAAAGTAAGAAAACATAGCAAACACATTTTGGGGCTTGCGGGGGCTCGAGCCCCCGACAATATTTTTTTTCTTCTTATACAAATAAAATTGCCAAATTTTGTTATTTGCCCGAAACATATCAAAATCATAGGAAAATTAAAATTTATAAAATACATCCGCAGTCGAAATTAATTTTTTCCTGCATTCGACCCTGCTCGTTACATTGCAACATGTATTGGCGTTTAGGGATTCTCAGCAGCACATTTTCAACGCCATGGGCTCTATGTATGCCGCGGTCTTCTTCCTCGGCGTCCAGCTGGCGTCGTCTGTGCAGCCGGTGGTGGCGGTGGAACGGACCGTCTTTTACCGCGAGAGGGCTGCAGGGCTGTACTCTGCCCTCCCCTACGCCTTCGGACAGGTGCCACATGGTTCAATCATAGTTAGATTCTGATTAATCAATGTTGTTGTTTAATCTCAATTTTTTTGCAGGCTGTGATAGAGATACCTTATTGTTTCATCCAAGCGATTGTGTACGGAACCATAGTGTATGCAATGATTGGGTTTGATTGGACGGCTAAGAAGTACTTTTGGTATATATACTTCATGTTCTTCACACTCGTCTACTTCACCTACTATGGCATGATGGCGGTGGCGCTCACGCCCAACGAGAACATCGCCAACATCGTCTCCTACTCGTTCTACGCTCTCTGGAACCTCTTCTCAGGATTCATCATCCCACGACCCGTAAGTTCGAATTTCACCAATACATTTAGTGCTTAACCAAACAAATTTTCATCGACAACTCTAGTAGTACTATGTTAGAATTAGACTATTGTATACAATAAGTCATGTTGTTTATATAGTAACTATTTTACGATATACTAGTAGGAGTAGTATTAATTTATTTATCATTTCTATAATATAACATGCCACTTTATTCACCTACATACATTTTTTTTTGTTAATAACACCATTTTTAAGGCGAGAGTCATTTTTCTACTTAATAGAATATTTCTATCCACTTTTTACTGAAATTCCGTGGGATATCATTTGATGTACTTTTTAATAGAGAACACCGGGTTGGTGGAGATGGTACCATTGGGCGAACCCCGTGGCTTGGACATTGTATGGTTTAATTGTGTCGCAATACGGTGAAGAGATGGATGTGTTGGAAGACACGCATGTGACTGTCCGACGTTTTCTGAGAAGTTACTTTGGATTCCGACACGAGTTTATCGGAGCCGTGGCTGCCATGGTTGCCGGATTTGGAATTGTTTTTGGTGTGATATTTGCTTTTGCTATAAAGGTGTTTAATTTCCAAAAAAGGTAGTGTATTGAAATATACTCCATATTTATAATTTTGTACTCCTTGATTCATAAATAATAGTAGCATTAATTATGGTATAAATGTTCCGAATGGAAAATGAGTTCCATCGTAAATGTAGTAGTATTAGAAATGGAAAAACAAAATATTGATTTTTGAAGATAGCGCTTGTGGAGTGCCATTGTCTTGAGAAAAATACTAGACTTAAATATACAAATGAATTAGAATGAAGTATAATTTTGACTAAAGTCATTAAGAATAATAAGAAAGACTTAAATATACAAATTAATTTAAATAAAGTCAGTACGTACGGACGTACCTAACAAATTATGTTAGAACTTAGAAGGCTTAATTACAAATATTGTTCATAGAACAAATAGTCACGAACTTTGCATTCAAAGGGCAACTAAGAAAAATACATTAAAAAAACAGTAACAAAACCAAATTACCAAAATTTCTAAAACAAATTACACTAATTAGGCTCTATTGTGTTTCAAAAGATTAACATAAAGAATACAAATAAAATTCACCAACAAAAATAACACATTGTAAAATCAGATAATTAATTGATCAGCGAATGCATAGAGGCATGAGAATTCGATATGTACATTTATATCAAATAAATTCGAATTAGGCTTGTTGGACCGGGCTACTAGTTTCAGGCTATTAGACAAAATAGGCCCATATCCTACCCATTGACAACAAGCCCACTTCATCTATTTAGGTAAAGTTATAGAGAAAATTAAACAGTCCGAGCTTTGTTTATGAAGTGTTAATAACGCCAATAATAATTTTCATAGACAATGCTTATCATGGCTAGTGTAACTCCAAGTTAGCGACGATTTCTGCTAACGTTTGAAACCCGAGATGCACCTAGACATGTGTTCACATGCATGGTCGCTCGAGGGACGTACCTAGAAATGGGTCATGTCTGATTGGGTGTTTGTTGTGCGACGTACCAAGTGCTAACATGAACTAATTAAAGACCAATAATAGTATGATTAAAGTATGTAGCGTAATATTTCTCTATATATATCCGAGACCCATGACCAAGCTAGATCAATTTGACTAATTAGCATATACCATCAAATTAAATGCAATCAACCTAAGGAGTGTGGTCAAGTGTATAAGACTTATCCATCCGAATTCAAATGGTTAGGTTGTTCGATTCCTGTCTTGGGTTACGAAGCAACCTTAAATTCCTTGGTCTAGCTAGCAAAAAAAAAATGTGATCACGTAAAATATATTACACCTTGTATAGCATACATGTAGCAATTAAAACCAAGTAGTATTATTGATGAGAGCATTTACACAAGAAGTTTGCTATAAATCAATGCAAGCAATTAATATTTAGCAAATCCAAGATTAAATATTCCAAAAAGTCTGCACCAGAATGTATTTATGCCATAGGCTTTGCATTACCTAAAAACTAGAATATTCAATACTAATAGCTTTGAGAATTCACACGATGCTACAAATAAATGAATCATTATTCTTAAAACACATAATTATGTTAGGGTTTGAATAGTTGTGCTTCAAGAGATGGACATGAGTGAAAGTTTCAGAAGAAACTCTTCTCTTTGGAGAAACAATGGGCTGCAGATGTTCTCAACCTCGTCGCGGGGAGAAGACGACGACGAAGAAGCTCTGATATGGGCTGCCATAGAAAGGCTTCCGACGTTTGATCGTCTGAGAAGAGGAATCCTTGTGGGATCAGAAGGTGGTTTTGGAGAAATTGATGATGTAAGGAATCTTGAATTTCAAGAGAGGAAGAACTTGCTTGATAGGCTTGTTAGGGATGCTAGAGAAGACAATGAGAAGTTCTTGTTAAAGCTCAAGAATCGAATTGATGCGTAAGTATATTTTTTACTATTATAGCATTGATTAAGCTTGAATTTTTATGCAAGTTGTTAAATTAGTTATGTTAATATTAAGATATTAAAATCAAATTTAATATTTAAAACAAAACAAATAATGTAAACTACACAAAACCGATATGTATATCATAACATTTTTTCTCTATATGATTTATGTTCATAAATTTTACAACTCATAAACACTTTATTTTAATTTGTCAACATAGATTCTTATGTTTTGCATGTGATTATAGTGTGGGAATTGATCTACCAAGTATTGAAGTTAGATTCGAGAACTTAAAGGTTGAAGCAGAAGCTTATGTAGGCCGCAGAAGTTTGCCTACTTTGATCAACTTCTTTGCCAATATTTTTGAGGTAATAATATTACATTCATTGATAATATAAGATCAATTAATTTTAAAAAAAAGAAAATTAAATTTTTTATATGATCACACTAGGAACTATCAAGCTACACTCGTGTTCTTTCAACTAGAAAAAGGCCGTTCACGATCCTAAAGGACATTAATGGAATCTTGAAACCCGGACGGATGACTCTTCTCTTAGGGCCGCCAAGTTCCGGAAAGACAACGTTGTTGTTAACTTTGGCGGGAATGCCTCATCCCGATATGAAGGTAATCCAACTTTCTATTTATACTCATTCGCCCGTTGTTAAATACGCGTATTGATATTATATTGATAATTGGGATGTACGCTATTAAATGTGTCATTTCACTTACTTTTACTATTTTCAGTAAATGAATCTCAACTCCCACTTACTCATTTTACTCACATTTATTGAAATTTATGAAACCGAAAAAATAATAAATTGATTGGAATATTCAAAATTGCTTGTATTGTGCCACAATTTTATTTTGAAAATTTTCAACTGGTGTAAAATTTGCTAGTGATTTTTATACTCTAAAAAGTTTCTACTAGCTACAAATTAAACACAAAATGATTTTTTGTGAGCAGGTTAAGGGAAATGTGACATATAATGGACATGAGTTGAAAGAATTTGTGCCTCAAAGAAGTGCTGCATACATAAGCCAACATGATGTCCATTTGGGAGAAATGACTGTCAGAGAAACCTTGGCATTCTCAGCCAGATGCCAAGGAGTTGGAACCAATCTTGGTCCAAATTCATCCTTCACTTACAAAAATCAAATCTTTGATTTTTATAACCAATGAGTAATCACCATTGAGCTATTAATGAATGGTTTTTGTATGTCAAAATTCTGCAGAAATGCTGGCAGAGCTGTCAAGAAGAGAAAAAGAAGCTAACATCAGACCTGATCCTGATGTGGATATTTACATGAAGGTAAAGCCTTTACTTTTATTCAAAAAAAAAAAAATCTTGCTTTTATTGAATAATAATGTAGAAAACTATATCAGAAAGAGGCTATTACAAGGCCAAATTCTTTTTTGTAGGCAGCCTATTTGAAAGGTCAAGAAATAAGTATTGTCACAGACTATATTCTCAAGGTAAAAAATCTTGATTTTGTTCTTACAAGCAATGTTGTTATTAGTACATATATATAAACTTAATCAAATTTGCAGATACTAGGATTGGACATGTGTGCTGATACTGCTGTAGGAGATGACATGACTAGGGGCATCTCTGGAGGACAAAAAAAGAGAGTTACATTAGGTAAGATAAAAAAAAACAGTTAAGTTAGTTATGAACACATCTTGTTCATGTGTAATTTGTGAAAATATATCTCAGGGGAGATGTTGGTGGGACCAGCAAAGGCTTTCTTCATGGATGAAATCACAACAGGATTGGACAGTTCCACAGCTTACCAAGTGGTGAATTGCATAAGAGAATCCACACACATTCTGAAAGGGACAGTTCTGATGTCACTCCTCCAGCCGGAGCCAGAGACGTACGAGCTCTTTGACGACATCATGCTCATCTCCGAGGGCCAGATCGTCTACCAAGGCCCCCGTGAGCATGTCATTGGCTTCTTCAGATCCATGGGGTTCAAATGCCCGGAGAGGAAGGGCGTGGCCGACTTCTTGCAAGAAGTGAGCTTTCTGTAAAAGCCAGCCTTGTCTGATTTGGGAGGGGCAGAGGTTTTGTTCTAGAACTTTCTTTTTTCGTTGTGCAGGTGACCTCGAGGAGAGATCAATGGCAGTATTGGGCGGATAAGGACAGGCTTTACAGGTTTGTTACAGCGAGGGAGTTTGCTGAATCCTTCAGGTCGTTCCATGTAGGCCAGAGGCTAACGGCTGATCTGGCAATCCCGTTTGACAAGAGGGAGAGCCACCCGGCTGCTTTGACAACGAAGCACAGTGGCGTGAGCAGAAAGGAGATCTTGAAAGCTTGTGCCTCAAGAGAGCTCTTGCTGATGAAGAGGAACTCTTTTATGTATATATTCAGGCTCTTTCAGCAATGTTTCATGGCTTTTGTTACAATGACACTCTTCTTTCGGACAAAGATGAGGCGAGACAGCCTCGTGGATGGAAGGAAGTTTGCTAGCGCGATCTACTTTGTTTTGGTCACTGTGATGTTTGGTGGGCTGGCGGAGATGGTGATGGGGATTCTCAGGCTGCCGGTATTCTATAGGCAGAGGAATTTCTTCTTTTTTCCTGCTTGGGCATATGTTCTTCCTCAGTGGATATTCTCCATTCCTCTGAATGCTTTTGAAATGCTTGTGTTTACTGTTCTCACTTACTACGAAATCGGATTTGATGCAAATTTTGGAAGGTAAGAGTAGTAAGAGTCTGTCTCTTTCTCTTGTACAAATGAGTACTAATGTAGTGTGTTTTTGCCACAGATGTGTTAAATATTACCTGCTGCTATTGATGCTATTGCAAGCCTCGACTTCACTGTTTCGTTTGATTGGAGCGATTGGTAGGGATATGATCGTTGCTTTCCTGTACGCCTACTTCATATTACTCCTGGTTATGTCTCTGTGCGGATTTGTCCTGCCTCGAGGTATTGAATGTGTTCCTTCTCGAGGTGCTGCTCGTTTCATATTTGAGGCTTTCATGAATTACGTTCTCGACAGGGGCCATCAAGAACTGGTGGATTTGGGGTTACTATATTTCACCAATGATGTATGCAGAAAATGCACTGATGGTTAATGAATTCCGAGGTCATAGTTGGAGACATGTAAGTTTAGATATCGATATCATCCATTTAGTAGCATTGTAGGAATACTGATATCTGCTTTTTATTACTGTATTTCAAAGGCTTCTCCGGATGCAAACATGTCGTTGGGAGTCGAGGTTTTGAAGTCTCAAGGTTACTTCCCAGGCTCGTATTGGTATTGGATCGGAATAGGGGCATTGATAGGGATGGCCTTTCTGTTCTACTCTTGTTACATTCTTGCTCTTACATATCTTAACCGTGAGTGTGGATAACATTTTTCGGCTATTTTTTTTAGCATAACATGAATCCCACTTGTAATCAAATGGTGTCATGTTTTTTGTAGCTATGGGAAGATCTCAAACCATATTACCAGAAGATGAGAATGAGGTTTTAACTGACAAAAATGGTGAGTAGAATTATTTTACTACTTCAAGTTTGATTTTGTCTGAAAAAAAAACTTGTTTCTTACATGTGATTATCTCATGATTTTGCAGAGAGAAAAGAGGAAGGAAAGAAGAGAGATGTGGTTTTACCTTTTGAACCTCACTCCATGGCTTTTGATGATGTGAAGTACTCAGTTGACATGCCACAGGTAACTGAAAAACACACAAAGTGTGTGAAGACTAGGAAGAATTGACTCATTTGAATTCGGCTTGCAGGAGATGAAAAACCAAGGCGCGAATGAGGACAGATTGGTGCTCCTGAAGGGCGTGAGTGGGGTGTTCAGGCCAGGCGTGCTCACTGCCTTGATGGGGGTCAGCGGGGCTGGGAAAACCACGCTTATGGACGTGCTGGCTGGTCGGAAAACAGGTGGGTATATCGAAGGAAACATTACTGTCTCTGGCTATCCGAAGAAGCAGGAGACCTTTGCTCGGATTTCAGGATACTGTGAGCAAAACGACATCCATTCCCCATGTGTCACGGTCTATGAGTCCCTTCTTTTCTCAGCTTGGCTGCGTCTCCCGCCTGAAGTCAATTCTGCAACCAGAAAGGTAATGCCATTGTGTGTGATGAGAATTTTGGGTTAGTAAGTATGTTGATTCTGTGTGGTGGTGTTGCAGCTGTTTGTCGAGAATGTGATGGAGCTCGTTGAGCTGACTCCGATAAGAGACGGACTGGTTGGGCTGCCCGGGGTGAGCGGCCTGTCAACAGAGCAGCGCAAGAGGCTGACAATAGCAGTGGAGCTCGTGGCGAATCCTTCCATCATATTCATGGATGAGCCTACTTCGGGGCTGGACGCGAGAGCTGCTCAGATCGTGATGAGGACGGTCCGGAACACTGTGGAAACCGGGAGGACTGTGGTCTGCACCATCCATCAGCCTAGTATTGACATCTTTGAAGCTTTTGATGAGGTAAGTCTGTGTTATACATTCATACATTGATTTTCTTGTTTCTCCATCTTCTGCTCGTTGTTTCTGCAGCTGTTCTTGATGAAGCGAGGCGGGCAGGAGATATACGTTGGCCCGGTGGGGCAACATTCGTGCAACTTGATTCACTACTTTGAGGCGATACAAGGAACTCAGAAGATCAGAGATGGATATAATCCAGCAACTTGGATGTTGGAGGTGTCGTCTTCGTCCCAGGAACAGATTCTCGGGATCGATTTTGCTGAGATTTACAGAAACTCGGAGCTGTATAGGTGCAACAAAGCTCTGGTGAAAGAGCTTAGCACGCCTCGCCCTGGGACGAAGGACCTACATTTCCAAACCAAGTATTCTCAGCCTTTCTTCACTCAGTGCTTGGCATGTTTATGGAAACAGCATTGGTCGTACTGGCGCAATCCTACTTACTCCGCAGTAAGAATGGTGTACACCGTCTTCCTAGCCATCATGTTCGGGTTGCTCTTCTGGGATCTCGGGTCCAAACGGTAAGCAGAGACGATATCCTTTTGGTCATAGCCTCATCAAGTTTTAATCTTTGTTTTTGAACTGTTACATATCAGGGGTTCTTACCAGGACATTTTGAACGCTATGGGGTCGATGTATAGTTCCGTCTTCTTTCTAGGGGTTCAGATCGCTACATCGGTGCAGCCAGTGGTGGTGGTGGAACGGACTGTGTTCTACCGCGAGAGGGCTGCAGGGCTGTACTCGGCCTTGCCATACGCATTAGGACAGGTGAAGTCTTGATCATTTTGTGTTGTTTGGAGAAATGGAACTCATTCATAAACTTTGCAGATGGTGATGGAGATTCCATACTGTTTCGGCCAAGCTGTCGTGTATGGACTCATCGTGTATGCAATGATCGGTTTCGAATGGACTGCTGCTAAATTCTTCTGGTTCTTGTATTTCATGTTCTTCACCCTTCTATACTTTGTGTTCTACGGCATGATGGCTGTGGCTATGACGCCTAACCACCACATCGCCAACATCGTGTCCTACACGTTCTACGGAATCTGGAATGTGTTTTCAGGGTTCATAGTGTCCAGACCGGTAAGTCTGATAACGAGAACTTGGTTGACGACACATGGACAATGAAAGTAACAGTTTTTTTTTTTTTTTTGGAATGACAGTTGACGCCGGTTTGGTGGAGATGGTACCACTGGGTGAACCCTGTTGCTTGGACTGTGTACGGTCTATCTGCATCTCAGTTTGGTGACGTGACGGATCAGTTCGCGTCTGGACAGTCCGTTCGAGAGTTTGTGCGAAGTTACTTCGGATTCCGACACGATTTCATCGGTGTTGCTGTTGCTGTTGTTGCTGGTTTTGGGGTTGTGTTTGCTGTTACATTTGCTTTTGCTATCAAAGTATTCAATTACCAGAGGAGATGAGAGTTTAGCAGAATGCAAGATTTTTATAATATGTGCAAATCAGGCTAATATATTTGTAATTGATGAACATTTAGAGATCAAATTCTAAAACAATGTGTGTAATTTGTTATTGATAAAGTACATCTATTCAGTAACTGTAATACTGAAATAAATCAAGGCATACACTGTCAACAACTGAATCTAATCCCCTAAATACAAGAAAAGTCTAAATGATGTGACAAAAGTAATACAATTTTGACATGTATAGAAAAAAAATACAGAAAACTCCCAGATCTAAATAAGGTATTGCAAAAGATTCTATAATGAGAGGATTATAAGTTTATAACAAAGGCCTTTTTTCATCCATATGAGGGCGCAAGGCATTCAGCGACCATATCAACGAGGTTAGGATTTTCTAAAGCTGCTGCCACGCGTTCTTTGTCGTTTAGCTGTTTGTTTACTGCAGATAAGCAAATTATCTTTAGATTATTTTTTAGAACATGTAACAAAGTGTGAATTACAGTTATAATAGTAGTAAACCAGATTTGAATGTCAATAACTGAGTAAATGGCAGGAGCAACTAGGATTAGTCGAAGGATACCAAGATTGCAGTTCATGCTCAATGGAGAGAAAAATATTACTACATCTTATCGGTTTACTTCTACAATTCTTATTTAGCTTAGCGTGACCACATATCAGTGTACTAACAGTATCCAGAATCGCAGATGTGAGAGAGAGAGCGGACATGTTAATGCATATACACAAAGAATCGATAAAAAACGGGAGGGCAATATGACTAGATCAAAGAGAGAAAGAGAAAGAGAGACAACCTGCAGCTTCAGAGGCATGAGAACCAGGTGCTACTCTAATATCCACCTGGCAACAACATAAAAATTGAAACACCATGATTGGAAGAATAGTATCCTCAGAAATCATGCGGTGATTAACATATTATAATTAAACATTTAAATTCAGGAGGCTGAAATTACTATAAGTAGAACAATAGAACTCCCAATATGACATTACAGGCACTCTTTTAAATACAGATGGTTCAAATTACTAACATTCATCAGGTTAGATTCCAAATTATCCTTCACTAGATGGATTTTATGATATTTACCTTGTAACGTTGTGGCAAAGAGCGCATGAGTTTGACCCGCAAGCATAAGCCAATTACTGTCGCCATGCTGCAATGCTCTACGGTCGGAGTAAATGTGACCCTAAAGCAGATCATTTCTAGTAAGTTGACATAAACTAGACACAGTCAACTAAATGAATACACATAGGATGTACTTTTCACTTTTATACCTCACGTAGCTACGCTTGTCATCAACCTCAATTGCATCTTCCGTTATCACTTTCAACTCTTCCAATGAATAAGGATGCTCTGGATCTTTTACGTCTCTAATATGCTGTAATAACATTAAGGATACAAAACTCTAGCAACTAAAAAGTTCCCAAGAAACCCATTCGTGTAAAACAAAATAAGGTTCTCATGTCTAAACTCCTCAATAATTACATTTCACATATTTGAGGAACAGTGTAAAACATCTCCATCTTTATACTGTAATATCCTTTTAGTGATTTTCCCTCAGCATGTTTTTGCTTCATACATTAGATTATTGGTAGATTAGTCCACCAAAACCAAACACGAAAAAGAAACTGGAATGGTTATGGATTAAATTCAGCCTAGGTAAGGGATTAATAACTGCAGATTACGGTTCTCGTTTCTCATTCAGCATTTTGAGTCTACCAAAAAAAGATATCTAATTCTAACTCGTGTCAAAGGATATCAAAAATTTCTAGCTGGTCAATTGCCTCAACTGCGTATTCATCCACATCACCTGGTGCACTTCGAGTTTGTCGCTCCTTTCTCTCATAGACAACAGGGTTCGCGTTTATTAATCCCGACACCATATTGCTAACCTGAATCACAGTTAAATTAGATAAACAGAACACAATGAACTTACAGAATACTAATTCCCCAATAACTAGGGCAAAATTCCATTGTTTTAATTGCATCATTCAATTGAGAACTTAACCACCATCTTCTACAACGCAATGTTGACTCCTTACAACAAAAGAGGCCTAACTAAACTCTTCAGTCATCACGAAAACAGGTAAAAAGGTGAGAATTACTACCGATTGTTTTCCATTTACAGAAAGCAAAAGATTTCAATTTAGCAACTCGAACCAATTAAGTGAGCTTGATTGATCATAAACGAGCCCGAATAAACAAATATTCGGCTGCAGATGCTACCAACGTCCTAATTCATAAGATTTTCAATTGCAGATTTCAAATTAAGCAAGCCCTAGCAAGCAAAATTCTAATACACCTCAAAACAAAGATCGATTTACCAATAATTACATCTTAGAATACGCCAAATTAAGAAAAACACAAAGAAAGATGAATATGCGACGATAGCCAACCTTGGAGCTATTCAAAAATTCACTGACGGCGGCGCGTGAAAGGGTTGGCGGCGAAAGGAGACGGAGAACGCCGCTGGCGTCTTCTGATAAAGGATGAATAAATTAGTCAATACAAATATACTCCGTATCATATTTTTTCTCTTTTATTAAGCATACGAAATGAAATAAAAATAACTTTATTCTAAAAAAGCAAGAAAATAAAACCAATAATAATCCCTGTCCTCTAAATACTCCCTCCATCCAAGAAAGATGGCTCCTTCCTTGGATGGCACGAGATTTTATGTAACTTTATTTTGTGCCGTTAAGTGGAGAGAGTAAAGTAAGAGAGAGAATAAAATAAAGATAAAAGAGTTTCCATTTTAAGTAATGAGTCATCTTGATTGGGACAAATCAAAAGGAAAAGTGAGTCATCTTCAATAGGACAGAGGGAGTATAATATTTTTTGAAACGTCAAAATTAATACTAACTCCGTCCCCCAAAATTTGCTACACTTTGACCCGATACGGGTTTTAAGAAATGTAATGGAAAGTGAGTTGAAAAAGTTGGTGGGATGTTGGTCCTACTTTTAAAGTATTAGTTTTATAATAAAATGTGAGTAAGAATGAGTTAGTGGAATATGGGGTCCACTACCAAAAATAGTAAAAGTGAAAGTGTATCAAATTTTCAGGGACGGACCGAAATGGTAATATGTATCAAATTTTCAGGGACAGAGGTAGTAAAATAAAAGAAAAATAAAAAGGAAAATGTGTTATGCCTGAATTACCGAAAAATGAGTCTCGTTTATTAAAGAGAGATAAATTTAAGAAGAGTTATGTCTGAATAAATTCATTAACAATTTTAATCGATCCCATCTAATAAAGTATAAAACCGAACCAAATTTGAATTTACTTCTGTCATTTTGACTTAAATTACACTTTACTAAAAAATTAGTTATGCAATTAAGTGCAAACTAAATGAGGAAAAATGATTAGGAAGGAAAGAGAAAAACAATAATGAAACTAAGTTGACTAAAGCTTTTTATGTCGAAAATGGAGTTGCCTTGACTTGAACTCCACACTTTTGTCAGCCTCTGATCCCTATCCAGTCACTGTTCACTTGCAAAAATCTCACCAACTAAACATCTTCAACCTCAAGTCGATTTCATTTTTCATTTTAAACCCATCTTTTCACAAAAATGAGTTTCACTCCAGCAACGGCGATTGTAGAAAATTGCACCGGTAAGTCTTGAAATCTCGGAATTTAGCAGCGTTTTTAATTTATTCTTGTCGAATCTCGATGGGAGTGTTAAAGATTTGATTTTGTATACCAATGTGCAGTTGAAACATCTTGAAAACACCATTCCCCCTTTTCCTGCGGTGTTAATTGATTAATGATGCCTGCATCTTGGATTCTACTTGGGTTTTGGTTGATTTCATGTTTTAGGTTTTCGAATTCTGATAGTTTTGGAGATAGAGGGAGTAAGCATTCTGTGAGCTACAGCTATGATAGGATTGGTGAAGTGAATAAAGCTTGTGCATTTGTATTGAAATCTGCTGCTGTGTTGAAACCTGATGATAGCCGTTTGTATACAATAAAAGAGGAGCTCTCTTTCTTGAATGGTGATTGGTGGCAGGAATTGAAAGGGGGAGCTGCTCCATTGATGCCCTTTGATGATAGGGGGGTTTCTGCTGATGATGATCTTCGGTCCCCTATAAACTTGGCCTCCTTTTGGGTTACCGACGTTGGTCGTCGTCTTCATTCGAAGAATTCGATACTTGTTAGTGGGATTTTGCAGTTGGGGATGACTCTTGAAGGTTTGCTCTCAGAAAAGCCCTTTGAAGGGAGCCCTAGGTTTGATATATGGCCTGGCCATTCGCAGCTCTCTGTTATCTTTCAGGGGATCTACACTGAATCAGATGGGGAGAGGGTGATGTGCTTGTTAGGGAGTGCAGTGCTGCCCTCTCGTCAGCCTGATTCGGGTGATCCATGGGGGTGGGTGAAGGAGTCTGGTTATACTAACCAGCCACTTCTCTCACAGGATGATCGGATCGTGCTCGTGCTTCGTTACCCTAAGATGGTGTCATTGAGGAGCAGGGCGGTCCATGGCAGCGTGAGAAGCTTGAATCCAAAGTCGAACCTCAAGTACTTTGATGAGGTTCACATCTCTTCTTGGTTGAGATCTTCTGCGAATTATCAGTTTGATTCTGGAAATCTCGTCTCCAAAGCGTGTGAGCCTTATCCGTATAAGGATAGCTCGGTTAGTGGTGATGTTGATGTGTACAAAGGGCTTGACTTCTGCGACATACTCGGGAGGTTCACTCACCAAGAGGCTCTCACTATTCTGCCAAACTGGAAGTGCAATGGCACGGATGAGTTCTGCAGTAGGTTAGGTCCGTTTGTGTCGGATAAGGAGATTAACGCCACGGATGGGAGCTTCAAAGATGCCAAGCTTGTTCTTCAGGACGTTCGCTGTGAGAATATGACTTCAAGTGACAATAGTAGGCTTACGAGGGTGTCTTCCGTGTTCAGAGCTGTTCCTCCCTCCGAGAATCGTTTCACTGCAGCACAGAGGACAGGGCTTGGTAACATGACTCTTTCTGCTGAAGGGATATGGAAGTCTTCGTCCGGACAGCTCTGTATGGTTGGTTGCTTGGACGGAAGTGGCTGTGATACGCGCATTTGCTTGTATGTTCCTCTTTCTTTCTCCATAAAACAGCGTAGCATAATTATTGGTACTATGTCGAGCATTGATATCTCTCATTCGCCATATTTCCCTTTGGCATTCGAGAAGCTAGTCCGTCCTGCTGAGTTATGGGACCAGTTCACTTCCACTCATCCATATTACAAGTACTCGAAAATTGACTCTGCTGGTGCTATACTCGAAAGAGACGAACCTTTTAACTTTGGGACTGTGATCAAGAAGTCACTCTTGAAGTTTCCAAAAATGGAAGACATGGGAAACTTTCATTACAGTCTCTCTCTTTTAGCTGAAGACCTAACTCTTCACATAGCTGCTGTACCCGATCCGTTTCCTAAAACTTATTTGGCAAAAGCCGACTTGGAGATGGAGATTCTGTCGCTCGGCCCTTTGTTCGGGCGTTATTGGCCGGGAAAATATGATTCAACTTTACAGAAAGAAATCCCTTACTCTGATAAAGGTGAATACACAGAAAGCCAGCTCCTCCTCAACGTTTCCGGCCAGCTTACTCTCGTTGGAAACAAGTATTCCAACTTCTCTTCACTATTCGTGGAGGGGATATACGATCCACACGTTGGAAAGATGTATCTTGTTGGTTGCAGGGATGTTCGAGCCTCGTGGAAGACCTTATATGAAAGCATGGACCTTGAGGCCGGGCTGGATTGTTTGGTTGATGTGATGATTTCATATCCCCCGACTACAGCCCGGTGGCTAGTCAATCCGACTGCCAGGATTTCCATCACTAGCCACCGGACTGAAGACGATCCACTCTACTTTATCCCGGTGAAACTCCAAACAGTTCCCATTATGTACAGAAGGCAACGCGAGGACATCATATCACGTAGAGGCGTGGAGGGAATCCTCCGCGTTTTGACACTCTCCGTTGCAATCGCTTGCATTCTGAGCCAGTTGTTTTACATCAGAGATAACTCGGAATCCATTCCGTATGTATCTCTCGTGATGCTGGGAGTACAAGCTCTCGGGTACAGCTTCCCGCTCGTTACAGGGGCGGAAGCTCTGTTAAGAAAGGCATCGACCGAGTTCAGTGAAAACCAAACCGATGACCTACAGAACAGCCAATGGCTGCACGTTATCGACTACACGGTAAAGATTCTAGTACTCGTAGCATTTTCGTTAACCCTCCGGCTCTGTCAGAAGGTGTGGAAATCGCGCATCAGACTACAAACACGCGCCCCTCTCGAGCCTCACCGTGTCCCAAGTGACAAGAAAGTACTTATCACAACCTTAACTCTACATGTTGTTGGATACATCATTGCTCTCACTGTCCACTATATGAGTACAAGCTACAAACCTCTTCAAACAGCGCAATTTGTCGATTCCACGGGATATTCACACGTGATACGTGAATGGGAGACCGAGCTGGAGGAGTATCTCGGCCTAGTTCAGGATTTCTTCCTCCTTCCACAGGTCATTGCTAACTTGATGTGGAGAATCCACGTCAAACCCCTCCGGAAACTTTACTATATCGGGATAACCTCAGTCCGGTTCCTCCCCCACGCGTATGACTACATAACATCACCCATACCGAACCCTTACTTCTCTGAGGAGTACGAGTTTGTGAATCCGCGGATGGATTTCTTTTCCAAGTTTGGTGACATTGCTATACCTGCTATCGCAGTTCTTCTAGCGGTTGCTGTTTATGTTCAGCAGAGATGGAACTATGAGAAGCTCAGCGAAACGCTTCGGTTGGGCCGAGCAAAGTTTCTGCCTTTGGGTTCCAAAGTGTATGAGAGGCTGCCCTCTGTTTCTCATGAGGCTGAGCTTTCTTCGGGTGTTAACAAGAACTCGAGGCACGAGGAAGGGCGCGGAGTGATCAAGATTGATGTCTGACTTGTCTGACTAAGGTGAGGTTTACATGTAAATGAAATCAGTTCTAGCTTTAAGAGCATGGCCAGTTTCATTCTCTTTTGCTTTCTTAAAATGTGCTTTATAGGTCATGAGATATATTTATATCTTCTAATTGCTGGCCTAATTCCACACTGGAACATGTTGTTTTTAATGATGTCTGTAAATTGAAATGGTGGTTATGAGATTTTAGTTTTCTCCTTCATTTACCTTTGATCACCCTGAATTTGGTGACTTGTGTCTGAAATCTTATAGTACATAGAAGGGTAATTTTGTCAAACTGTAAATTTAGAAAAAAAAAGGAAAGACTAATACTTAGATTTATGGGGGATGTTATATTACTAACTCATAACTTAATTGCTAACTATAACTAAATAATAGCCATTAGATATTCAAATTAAGGGCTTAGATCATCAATCCTTAAATGTCAATACGATAAACGAAAAACGTCAATAAGGCCATAGGATTAATTTAAAAAAATAGTAGGGGTATTAATGTCAATTAACTACATGTTTAGTTATAACTAATTTTTAAAAGAAATCCCAAAACGGTAAATTCATATAACATATATCAAATTAAAGATAATTTCATAAGGATTCCAACGATATCCTACATGCATATGTTCCGACGTCAAAATTTGAAAAAAAATTCAAAAATTTTTAATTTTTTCGTACAATGCAATGAAATGTCAACATACTATATAAAATATGTCAATATAATACATGTAGAATGTCAATATAAACAATGGGTTAACATTCTTAAAGCATTGTGTTGACATTCTCAAAGCATCGTGTTGATATTTTCGAAACACTATATTGATACTTTCATCCAAAACCCTAATTTGAAGTTTTTTTTTTATCTTTTTTTATTTTATTAATAAAAACGAAAATTACACGTGGCAAATTGTAGACCACACGTTTTTTAAAATCCTATGGCCTTAAATTAGTTGTAGTTAGCAATTAAATGATGAGTTAGCAATTGACCACTCCCTTAGATTATTACCGAGTGAACAACTATTATAAATATGGAATTAAATTGGAATAAAGGTAAATATGGAATTAAATTACATTCCGTCGTACCAAGCATATCTTTAGTGACTAAGTTACGTAGTTTTCAGCTCCTAATCTATTATTTCACCTAGAAATTGCACAATTTGCGTCTTGGTAAATAAATGTATAGTACTGCATGTTCCTATTCAAATACTCCCTCTATACACCAAGAACTGTCTCATATGTCATTTTGGGACTTTCAACATTAAATATTTCATTTCACTTTTGTTTTTTTTTAAATGCATCTTACATTCCACTAATCTTTTACATCTATTTTATTTATATTTTTTAAAATATGTTTGGAGTCAAAGTCGGACGACGGATGGAATATATGTTTTCTTTGATTTTTAGTGAAGTTATTGCAAGATGTCACAATTATAAATGTGTTTTTTAGCAATCAATCCTTTTCTTTTGGTGGAAAAAATATTTCAAAGAATTGCGTCATATTTTTTTTATTTAATTAATAGTACTATTTCAATTTTTTAAAGGGCAATATTACAAATCGTACCAACTTACCAACCGAGTCAAACAAAAGCGATAAGATATGTATGTTTAAAACCTTCATGTTGTTTTCACTCATATAACGACCTACCAATTATATAACCCAGAAATTATCATTTTCAATTTTTACATTTCTAATCTATCAGCCCATCATAATAATTTAACTATGGTATCTAGTTATAAATAGGTGTTGTTTCTTGAAATTGATCGAAAACACACTCTCTCTCTCACACACACACACAACATCAATCAATCAACCATGGGATCGGAGACAGTTCACAAACTTGCTGTGATAGAATTCACAGACGAGAACACAAACCCTGAGACAGAATCATGGTCGGAGACATGTAAAAAAGTAGTTGATGCTCTTGAAAAATATGGTTGCTTTGTAGCAATTTACGACAAACTCACCAAAGAAATACACGAACAAGTGTTCGAATCCTTGCAAAGCCTATTTTCTCTCCCAACTCAAACCAAGGTCCAAAACAAGTCCTCCAAGCCCCTCTACGGCTACGTCGGCCAGATCCCCTTCCTTCCTCTCTTCGAAAGCATGGGCATCGACGACGCCCACACCATCCGAGGAATTCAAGATTTCTCAAACGTCATGTGGCCTAACGGAAACCCCACCTTCTGGTACGTAAGTGTGTTCTTGTTGCTTGTTAGTTAGTCACTTTGAAATTTCAATTTTTTCGTAATTGTTTCATCAGCATACGAAATAACATCTTTTGGTGATGCTCAATACAACGTTAACATAAGTACTTTGGATTTTCTTTTTTTTTCGTTGTTACTTTATTTTCTTCTCTTTTTTTTATGAAACGACTTTTATTATAGCATCACCAATAGACTGTTTTCAACCGTTATAGGACAGAACAAAATTTGACCAAATTTCATGACTTAAATGACTATTCAGTGAAAACCTAGTTGCGTACACAAAGTTGGCAGCGGAACTGGAGAAGATCGTGGTGCGAATGGTGTTCGAGAGCTATGGTGTCGGAAAACACCACGAGTGGTACGTGGGATCTGCCAACTACCTCTGCAAAGTGATGAAGTACAGAGAGCCCAAGATCGGTGAGAACAAAATGGCATTTGTTTCACACACTGACAAAAGTTTCATGTCAACTATCCATCAAAACCAAGTTGATGGCCTCGAGATCAAAGCCAAAGATGGCGAATGGTTTGGCGTCCGCGGGCTTCCTCTCTCCTCCATCGTTGTCATGGCCGGTGATGCAATCATGGTCAGTTTATCAACTTGGCAGTTATCATGTCTCTTCTATATATTCGTCAATAATCTTTTCTTCTTATGAGGCATTTTAAGGGGATGAGTTACTCATTTTACGAACTTTGTTTTGGAATAGGCATGGAGCAACAATAGGATAAAGTCCCCTCATCACAGAGTGACTATGGAAGGGAGTGAAGCAGCAAGATACTCAGTTGGGCAGTTCTCATTCATGGAGAAAGATATGGTGGAGACGCCCGAAGAGTTCGTGGACGATGAACATCCTCTGAGATACAAGCCATTTGATCATCTCAAGTATCTTGATTTTTTCAGCCAAGAAGAAAACAGAAGGCTGGAGAGTGCTATAACTACCTATTGTGGTGTTTCACAATGAGAGTGTGTCATTTGTATAATAAATTTGTGTGGTTTTTACATAAGTTGAATGTTGTGTTTAAGGAAATAAACTGTTGTGTGTATTGGTTGATTTCCAGTGTTGTTGTTTGAAAAATGTAAGTCAAGTATTGCTATTGATAATATTGTTTTGGAAACATTATGAATGACAATTTTGTTTTCATTAAAATGAAGGATATTGTAGATTTCTAAGAAAATAAAATTTAAGGGAAGTAATTTAACAAGTCTAAAATTACATCTAATACTCATGTATGGTCATAAGTTCTTTTATTTCAAATTACGAATTACTTACATCACCTTAAACTGCCAATTTTCCTCGTAAACAAACTTGTAATTAGTCTTAACTAAAATAAATAAATTTTATAGTAAACTGCCATTTTTGTTATCTAAAAAGTAGTACAAGTATTATTTTGCTTTTTTAAAAAGAAACGCTTTTTAACTATGCATTCGAATAAAAATAGTATTCCCTTAACTTAAGCGAATCAACTACTAGTATAATATGCAAAAAGTAATTACTCCACATAATTTTCTTGACAATTACATTTATCCTAACAAACCGGCCGATCTCATTAAATTTCAATTAAATTAATTTGAAGATCTCTTGCAATTGTATTTTACCCAAGCATGCATGGACAGATATATACCAATCGCTGCATTTTTAATTATTAATCAATAATGCTAATTTAAAAATTGGTGTCATGTTTGTCCTTTTATCTTCGTCTACTTTGATATTGTTCTACAGGCCAGCGTTTAATGTTACCTTTGATTATTGATTAATACTATCATTTAATTAGAAAAATTCACAATTATGTCCCGCTTCTCAATTCTAGTTCTGGATAGACCTTAGAGCATCCGCAGCGGCGCTCTTACCGCTGTCTGTCCGTCCGTGCCGCTGAGCAGGCGGCGTCCGTCCGCCGCTGCATCTCGTCTGTTCGTGCCAACGGCACGGCGCTGCTCTTAGCTAAGAGCACGTCCGTGCCGCTGAGCAGCCCTACGTGGCGTCTTCTTATTGGCTAACGGCATAGCCGTTGGCAAATTAGATTTTTTATTTTTATTTTTTTAAAAAATTCAAAATTTATTTAAAAAAATGTTTTTAAATAAAAAAAAATTATTTTCCCACTTCCCAAAAAATTATATCCGTTTTCTACCCACTTTTAATTTATTTTCCCCAAAATTCACATTTTCATCTATAAATACCCCCACTTCAACACAAAAAAAATCACATTCTCATCTATTCTATCATCTACATTCTCTCATCTTTTTTCTCATATTCTCTCATCGAAATTCCCACCACACTATTGGGTCAACTCTATTTGAACGATACATCTAAGATGACTCCGGATCAACTTGCAACACATGAGCAAATGATCCGGGGTCTCAAGAGGCAATTGGGGATATAGGACTAGTCTTCCACGTGTGTAATTTTTAATTTGTAGGATTTTAATTATATATTTTTTTATTTTCTAGGATTTTAATTATGTATTTTTATTTTTTAAGATTTTGATTATGTAATTTTTATTTTTTAAGATTTTAATTATGTAATTTTAAATTTTTAATGCAATTTAATATCGTGGAAATGTTTTTATTTAAATTAACTAATAAAATGATGGGACCCTTGAGCTTGTCCTTAGCTAAAAGCACGGTGTGGGTATTATGCTCTTAGCTAAGAATAAGGAGTAAAAGTGGACTCGAGTCCACTTCCGTGCTCTTAGCTAAGAGCACGGATGAGGATGCTCTTAAAGGGCCCGCTAAATGTTAATAGTGATACTCAATAATTGTCGTTTTAATAGTGATACTCAATAATTGTCGTTTTTTTTCTAGTGTACGTGGCACATGCATGTGATGTGGAAATAGGCTCTTATTTTCTTTGTTTTTAGTGAAGTCACTCAAATATCACAATTTTAAATATGTCTTTAATCAATCAATCTACACACAAACTCACCCAAGAAATATAACTACAATTTTCTCGACAACTACTTTCCTCCTAACAACTACGTATGCATCACTAAAATTCACTTAAATTGATTTGAGGAAGATCTCTTACGCTACTGAGTTATTCATACATGGACAAAGCTATTTTGTTTCATCGTACAATACGACCCTAGGCTGTTATATGTCATTTTCTAGATGATATCTCGTATCAAATAGATAATATATACATGTCCCTTAATGTTTGGCTTCTAGTAAAGTGACATCTTAATAAAAAGGAACTCGTGCTTCACATTTGATATAACTATTAAGTCTAGCTAGCTAGTATTTTTCATTTTCAATATCTTACCATATAAACCCATAACAATCTACCATTTTTTCAAACCAAACTTGCATCTCCAAAATCAGAAACAAAGTAATAATAATGGGTTCCGAAACTACCCCTGAGCTTCTAGTAGTAGACTTCAACAATCCAGAAATGAAGCCAGGCTCAAATTCTTGGTCATCTGCCTCCAAAAACATAAGAGAAGCATTTGAAAACCATGGTTGTTTTGTAGCATTATATGACAAAATCTCACCCCAACTCCACAAATCCTTCCTCAAAGCAACTGCTGACGCGTTCAATCTTCCCGTCCAAACCAAAATCCGAAACATCAACGAAAAACCCTACCATGGACACATTGCTCAAATTCCCATGGCACCCCGCCACGAAGCCTTAGGCATCGACTACGCAGACACTCTCGAAGGAGCTCAGAGCTTCACCACTCTCATGTGGCCTCAGGGCAACCAATCTTTCTGGTTACTATTTTTTTTTTCATAAACCCTAATTTTCTTTTTTGGAAACCCTAATTTTTTTAAGTTAACTCTAGTGAGACCATGATGAGCTTTGCAAAGACGGTCGCAGAGCTAGATAAAATGGTGGTGGCTATGCTGTTTGAGAGCTACGGCGTGGAGAAGCACACAAAGTCATATGGCGACGCGACCACTTATCTTCTCCGGTTGATGAAGTATGGGGTCCCAGACGAGGGAGAGAATACGTTGGGTCTTCCGCCACACTCGGACAAGAGCTTCATCACCATACTCTATCAAAATCACATCTCCGGCCTCCAAACTAGGGCAAGAGACGGGCAGTGGATTAATGTCCAGTTCCCGCCCGCCTCTTTTGTAGTCATGGCCGGAGATGCTTGCAAGGTTAGTATATTCGTACATAACCAGCAGTCTTATTTTTCTATTTTGGCCTGTACATGTATAACAATTAGCCCCCTTAAAATTTTGGTAACCTATTTTCTTTCAACTACTCCCTCTGTCCCTAAAATTTTGTCACATTTTTCCATTTCCGTCCGTCCCACAAAATTTGTCACATTTCAGTTTTTACCATTTTTGGTAGTAGACCCACATTCCACTAACTTATTCTCACTCATATTTTATTATAAAACTAATACTTTAAAAGTAGGACCCACACCCTACCAACTTTTTCAACCCACTTTGCATTACATTTCTTAAAACCCGTGCTCGGTCAATCTGTGACAAAATTTGGGGGATGGAGGGTGTACTAATTAACAATACTTCAATAATTTTTTCTGATTTCGTCTGGTGATAAAATAGGCGTGGAGTAATGATCGGGTGCTTTCTCCGATCCACAAAGTTACGATGGACAGTGAGGGAAAGGAAACAAGATACACAGCTGGGCTGTTTACTTTCGTTACCAAGACTGTGGAAGTTCCAGAGGAGTTGGTTGATGGTCAACATCCTTTGAAATTCAAACCCTTCCTTCACATGGATTTGCTCAAGTTTTACGAAACAGAACAAGGTCGTCGATCCCAGAATCTGCTCCAAGATTTTTGTGGTGTTTGATTAAAGTAACCATGTATTTTTATATTTATGGTGATTGAACTGCAATAAGTCAAATATTGTGTGTTTGATTTGGTGGTTTATATATCAAAGTTAATGTCAGTTTTTTGCTTCTATATATGGCTATCTCTTACCGAGTAAAATATAGTACTGAATATTTCTAGATTTATTCACAAGCATAATAAAAATGACTAGTAATATCACTCTTATTAATTTCATGTGTTTATTTCTAAAATGGGTCATGAGATGGATTTGGCCATTTGGGTTAGCTTGGGCCGCGCTTTATTCGGATTTGGGTCTGTGCCAATAAAAATATGAACTAATTTAGTTTGAGTTCGTGGTCCTGAGTTGATACCGTTACTTTCTCTCGAACCATAGTAATAATACTTTTTTATTGAATTATTTATTCCTCTTGAAATTATTCCTTGTTTCTTCTTTTATTGCTTTCCTCGTGGAGTCGGCCGACCCCACCGCCGGTCCGTGAATACCTCCGAGAACCTCTCAGAATAGGCCGTCGACCCATGGCTGCTCCGGCTCCGACCCCATGCTATGGCTGCTTCATCGACATGAAAGAGAGAAGAGGAAGAGAATTAGAAGAATAAGCTTCTTGAAAAGTTTGAAAAAGAAGAGAGATGTGACGATAATGGAGAACGAAGAGCGGCGGCGCAGTGCTCTAATTTTCTTTTAGTAAACCTAGGTAGTTGAAATAGTTTCTAATATTGATTAATGCAACGTTATTTTATTTCTTTGTTTAAGTGTAAATGTAATTAATAAGATAAGATATGCTTGATTAGTTTAAATTATATTTTATCATTAGAGTCTTAAGTAATAAATGAGAGTGATTGCTAACTCATCACTTAATTGCTAACTATAACTAATTTAAGGCCATAGAATTTTAGAAAATATGTGGTCAACAATTTGCTATGTGTAATTTTTGTTATTATTAATAAAATAAAAAAAGATAAAAAAAACGCCAAATTAGGGTTTTAGATGAAAATATCAATATATTGTTTCGGAAATATCAACACAATGCTTTGAGAATGTCAACACAATGCTTTAAGAATGTTAACCCATTGCTTATATTGACATTCTACATGTATTATATTGACATATTTTATATAGTATGTTGACATTTCTGCTTACGAAAAAATTGAAAAATTTTTAATTTTTTTTTTAAAAATTTTGACGTCGGAACATAGCATGTATGATATCGTTGGAATCCTTATAAAATTATCTTTAATTTGATATATGTTATATGAATTTAACGTTTTGGGATTTCTTTTAAAAGTTAGTTATAACTAAATGTAGTTAATTGACATTAATACCCCTATTGATATTTTATGGAATTAATCCTATGGCTTTATTGACGTTTTTTGTTGATCGTATTGACATTTCGTGATTAATGATCTAGGCCCTTAATTTGAATATCTAATGGCTATTATTTAGTTGTAGTTAGCAATTAGGTATTGAGTTAGCAATATAACACTCCCCCTTAAGTAAATTGGTCTAAAATATTTATTACAACTAAATAAGTATGATTGATTTAGAGTTAAATTTTTATTTGTAGTTGCAAATAAAAATAATATTTGTAAAATTACAAATAAAACTAAATAGTAAACTTAGACGCTAGCTAAGACATATTTTTGATAATATAAATGATACATGGAACATTAAAAAAAATTATAGTAACAGTCTAAAAAATTAAATTTTATAAAGTTTTTGATGTGGTTTTTCTATTTTAAAAAATTATGTTACTCGCATTTAATCCTCCCGTCTATGAATAAATGTCCCATATTTGACCGATACGGATTTTAAGAAATTATTTAACTTTATGTGGTAAAGTGGGTAGAAAAATTATTAGAATATGGAGCCTACTTTTATATATTAGTTTTATAATAAAATGTAAGTTGAATTAGTTAGTGAAATGTAGAGTCTACTTACCAAATATAGTAAAAGTGGAATAGAACATTTATTCGCGGATAGATGAAAAAGGAAAATGAGACATTTAATGACGGAGGGAGTGTTAAATACCTTGCAAAACGAAAAATAATGCAATATTCAAATTTTACTAATATATATAATAATTATTTAAATATTATATTATATTTATTAATTAGTTTTCGACCCCACGAATTGGATTTTATGGGTCCGTCATTGCTGGGAGTGGGAGTACAAGCTCTCGGGTACAGCTTCCCGCTCGTTACAGGGGCGGAAGCTCTGTTAAGAAAGGCATCGACCGAGTTAAGTGAAAACCAATCCGATGACCTACAGAACAGCCAATGGCTGAACGTTATCGACTACACGGTGAAGATTCTAGTACTCGTAGCATTTTCGTTAACCCTCCGCCTCTGTCAGAAGATGTGGAAATCGCGCGTCAGACTACTTACACGAGCCCCTCTCGAGCCTCACCGTGTCCCAAGTGACAAGAAATTACTTATCACAACCTTAACTCTACATGTTGTTGGATACATCATTGCTCTCACTGTCCACTATATAAGTACAAGCTACAAACCTCTTCAAACATAGCAGTTTGTCGATTCCACGGGATATTCACACGTGATACGTGAATGGAAAACCGAGCTGGAGGAGTATCTCGGCCTAGTTCAGGATTTCTTCCTCCTTCCATAGGTCATTGCTAACTTGATGTGGAGAATCCACGTCAAACCCCTCCAGAAACTTTACTACATCGGGATAACCTCAGTCCGGCTCCTCCCCCACGCGTATGATTACATAATGATACGAGCATATCTCCTAAAATATTCCCCACATCTTATTATTTATTTAGTTATTGATTTCCCATATCTTTTCATAATTATTAGGATTATTTCCCGGCCAAGGACATTGGACTGCCGTAAAGAACATACTCAAGTACCTTAATCGGACTAAGGACTATGTTCTAGTTTACAATGCAGCCGAGCTCTGTCCCTTCAATACCTCCTTTAGGACCTCCTCTCGCATGTTCGGGTTCAGCTTCCGTTGTGCATCTCGATGAGCCTTTGCACTTTCTTCTAAACGGATGTGGTGCATGCAAAGATCTGGACTTATTCCCACCAAATCTGAGAGAGTCCATCCTATTGCCTTCTTGTTCCTTTTGATGACCTCCAACAACTCCTTCTCTTGTTCCTTGGTCAAGTTGCTGTTGACTATTACTGGAAATGTCTCGTCCTTCTCCAAGTAAGCGTACTTAAGGCCTGGTGGAAGTGTTTTTAGCTCTTTTTTCGTTCCATTAGTCTCCTGAGGCAAGGGATTTTTTTTTGAATTTTCCGGTAAAGTCTCTTTCCCCTACCCAGGAGATTTTTCCAAACTGGCCACATAAACCGATCCCCTGGACCTAGCTGATTCCGGGTTTCTGCAGAATTCCATAATGGCCTCTGTGAGCTCTTCATCTGTCAATTCCTCTGTGTTCACTGCTGCACACCATCCCACAACCTCTTTGTCAATCGAATGGCTCAACTCCGAGTTGTCGATTTGTTCCTGTATCAATTATGTCTCAAGATATTCTTGGACTAAAGGGTTAATAACATCAATAGCGTAGAGATTCTCGACATCTAAAGGTCTTTTCATCCCCTCATCTATGCTAAAGGTATAATTTTTCCCCATTATAGTCCAAGCAAATTGTTCCATCAAACACATCGATAATGGTCTTAGCCGTACGCAAAAATGGCCTCCCCAAAAGTACCCCACTAGACTCAGCAGACTCATTATCATTCATCTTGATCACGTAAAAATCAGCAGGATATAGAAATTCATGCACTTTGACTATAATATTTTCCAACACTCCTTCAGGGCAAATGCAAGTTCTATCTGCTAGCTGGATTACTACCTTGGTAGCAACCATTCTTACCCCGGTTAGCTTCTTATAGATCGAAAGTGGCAAAACATTTATTGACGCCCCTAGATCACACATGGCATGCTCAACTTTGATATCCCCTAAAGAGATGGGTAATGTGAACATACCTGGGTCGGTGCATTTCGAGGGCATCCTTCTCTTCTGTATCACAGCAGACACAGTTTCTCCAATCACAATCTTCCCATCTAGCTTGGTTTTCCCTGCAATAAACTCCTTGATGAACTTACTGAATGTGGGCATTTTCAAGGCTTGCAAGAATGGCAAGTTGATTTCCAACTTGCTGAAAATCTCCATGAGATCCTCTGTATCATCATTTTTCTTCTTCGCCTCCCCTCGATATGGAAATGGTTTTGCTCGCTTTACTGCATTTGTGGAAGTCCCAGCCTGGGTTTCATCAACTGCTTTGTTTCCTTCCCTACTTCCTTCCTCAGGTTCGGGGTCTAGGAAAAACGGGTCCCTTGATCGAGGTAGACATCCCCCTACATCTTCCTTCTGGAGGTCTCTCTGAACAATGATCTCCTTCGGTCCAGCGCCTTCCTCTCGCTGTTTCTGACTCTGTTTCCCTTCTTTGGTTTGCATAAGCACTTCCTCCTCAGTTTCCAACGTCGGCCCTTCGTAACCCCGTCCAGATCTCAAGGTGATTTGACTAATGTTTGCTCGGTCTGGCGGCTTGACAGTAGCAGGAAGTTTTCCTTCATTCCCTCGCATCTCATTCAAGGAAACTGCGATATGGGAAAGTTGTTTCACCATCATGTCCATGGCGGCTTTTTGTTCTGACTGAGCATCTTGCAATTTATGCACCATGTCATTGTTGGAGTGTAGGTTACCTTGCATGAACTGCTGTGAATTCACTTGATCATGGACCATGTCATCCAAACTCCGTTGTGGTCTGAAGTTGGATTGACCAAAGTTTTGTCCTTGACCTTGGTTCTGTCGAAAATTTCCTTGATGATTATTGTTTTGGTTATTTGACCCTTGACTATTGTACTGGCTACCAGACCCTTGATTCCCTTGGTGGTTCTGTTGGGAATTCTGAAAGTTGCCTTGGTTATTCCTTTGGTGAGGTGGCACATAGGAGTTTCCTGGGTTGTTTTGATTTTTGTTCCCCCAATTAGTTTGGTCCTGATTCCTATACCCCAGCTGCAATTGTCCTTCTTGACCTTTCCCTGACCAGTTGGACTGCCTCTCCGGAGGGTGTGCAAAATTCGTGAGCTGCAGAGGAGATGGCCGGCTTTGATCATGGTCAGCCCATCTAAAGTTTGAGTGAGTCCTCCATGGAGCGTCCCTCTGTCTTCCTTGATTCCAACTTCCATCGGGATTCCAACTTCCCATCGAATTTGCTTGAGCTTGGCACTCCCCTTCGCAGGGCTGACTGTAGTATGGTTGCAGTTGCCTTTCTTCTTGACCAGGGGATTTCTCATTTTCCACTGGAGCATGCGGATTGTATTTCTCGATCGCATTTAGCAAGGCCTTTTCCAGTTTATCGATCCTATCTTCCACCTTCTTGTCTTCTTGATCCATCACTGCATTAGCTGATCCTCTCCTCAATATGCTTCGTGGGTTATCATAGGCCTTCTTTGCCTCAATTAGTCTCCCTAAGGTTTCCCGAGCTTCACTTGCCTTATTCTTTGTAAAATTTCCCCCGCTCGAGGAGTTCATCAAATCTTTTGATTCAGGGTTTGCACCCTCATAGAACAGATAATAAGTTTCTGCCTCGATCATCCGATGATAAGGACAAGCATCCAACAACTCTTTGAAACAGGACCAATAAGAACTCAGAGACTCATCGTATTCTTGCTTGCACTCCTGAATCTCCTTCTTCAAGGCATTCGTCTTGTTAGATGGAAAAAGTAATCCAAAAATTCCAGTTTAAAATCTTTCCACGTGTTGATCGAGTCGGGTGGAAGCCTCAGCAGCCAAGTGTTCGCCTCCCCTTTGAGAGCAAACGGAATTGCTCGAAGACGGTAGTCCTCTTCTGTTGCCTCGTTGGGTCGCTTCTGAATGCTGCATAGTTTACTGAACTCGTTCAAAAATTCGTAGGGGCATTCGTTCCTACGCCCAGAAAAAGTAGGTAGAACTCCAAGTACATTTGTCTTGATGTCGATCGACCTCCGTCGTGGGTTCGAAACTATAGCATGATCGGGTTCACCATCAAGATGTGCGGTGAGCGACCCTATTTCCGGATCGGGGTCAAGTAGATGAGCCATATCTGGGTCCTTCTCCTCCTCGGTCTCGGAATACTCTGGTTCGGTTGATGTCTCTGGGTTCTCCTCTGTCGATGAATTCCACTCCTTTTCACTCTCTGACTCGAACGGGAATGGATCTTCCGTTCTCAATCCTGATCTAGTGGTGATGGTAGATGTAGATTCCTTGATTCGCCACTCGTACTGGCCACTCCCTGATCCAGATGAGCTTGCCCAACTTCCAGATTGGAAGCCTGTTCTCATAAATTGTCAAGGGAAAAAAGAAATGACAGAAATTAAAATATTTACACCAAATCCCTAAATGAAATAACAACAAACGCCATCCATCCCCGGCAACGGCGCCACTTGAAAAGCCTGTAAATGCATGCTGTGTGTTCAAATGGGAAAATAGCAGGTTCCCTAGCTCCAGCAAGTCCACCAGATCACTCGGTCTAGGAACTCGTGGGTCGCGAGGAATCCCGGTCGTCGGACACACAAAGCACTTTTCCTTTCAAAAACCCTCAACCACTTTACTAAACCTAGTATAGGGAAGTAGGGATCAATCCCACAGAGAAGGATGCGTAATACTCATGTTCAAGGATTTGGGAGTGTTTTTGGTGTTGGCTGCGCCACGCATTTTCTTGGGTTGAGGAAAATTAAAATTAACTTGACTTGGGAACTTTCAAAATATTCTTAAACTAACAGCTAGACCTAGGAAATAAACCTACTGTGGGGACCATGTCTGAAAAAGCAAGGTACGACGTGAAAAGTTGGCAGAATAACTAACTCTCGTACTAACTGACAATGACATCCATCGTCTTCTACAACCAAATTTGCGTAAAAAACTTCTTAAGAGAAACAACATGAGTAAAACAAAAACAGAGCTACTGACTTGAAATCAAATTAATGCATAATAAACGAAGAACTTAGCAAATCTGCATACCCTAGACGAAGTGAAATAGAAACCAAGAAGAAATAAAACAAATCTATCGAACTACTGTCTTTCCACACGCCAAATCCAACCTCAGACGCTAAATCCACTCCGGATCCAAGCGTCCGACATGAACTCCAAACAGAAGAAACTCTCCATCACGTCAGATTTTACAAATAAGAACTCCGAATACTCAAACAACCACAGATCTGTCACCAAATTCCACATCAAACAACTTAACAACAAAATAAACAGAGATTGACATAGCAATTGAAGAATTAAGCTAAAAGCAGAGAGATCTATGCAAAATGACTTGAAATTAAACAACTAAACGCAGATCCATGAACGGTAAAACAGTTAAACATCATCAACATCAAGGTCGACTCCCAAAAGTGAAGTTCGACGGCGGAAATTAGCAAAAACAACTGAAATTAAAAGTAATTGTATCTTCGCCCTCACTAGGACGGTGTTGCCAAGCACGAAATCTCCTAGAAAGTACCCTCCCAATCACGATTCCCCCAGATTCATTCCCAAGTGTGTGTAAAGTGTATGAGCTAAGAAGAGTAAAAAAAACTATCTCTTCTGCGTTGCATGCTCTTCTCTATATATAGGCGTTTGAATGGGCCCAGCGAGGTATAGATAATGACTTTGTTGCCCTCAGCTGTAAACTCCTCTGTCACGCCACTTTTCCTTGTAAATTCTGCTCATTTCATTCCTTTCTCTCGCTAGACCATCTCCTCCATTACTTCCTTGATCTAGCGATTTTCTTCACACACCTGGCTTAGGAAACGTGTTAGACCCAGCAAATTATAACATTTTTTCGCACATACCGATGCATGAAATTAGCCTTATCACCTACATATCCATGTATATGATAAATTTCTAGACCTTTCTATATACTTCTAAGAATTAAAAAGAACTCTTCTCATGGTATTACTTGTAAGAATAAAATCGCCGTACTTAGATCAAGTCATCAGAGTAGTGTATTTCATGCGAATTACAAATTTGCCCTTCTCTAAATTCTTATACAAACATCAATCAAATTCTAATTTCTTGCATAATATTTACTCATATTATACTTTTAATACTCATTAAGAAAGACATAATGACACTCATTAACCGTCACTTATTATTTAAATTTATTCAGCTCTCTCGGCATCAACACCATTGGCGAAAACCTAATTCGTAAACTTTATTTATCCTGATTATAAACCTTCTAATTCCCTTTCATTTCCAACCATATATGATTTTCACTATTATTTTATATAGAATTATTTGTCGTAAGGTCTGATTCTACTATTTCTAAGCCGGAATGGAAAATCCCGTCTAGGGTCATTTTTGGGATATTACAAGGCTGAAGTTGCCTTTCCTCCGGACCAGGGGGTTTCTCATTTTCCGATGGAGCATGAGGGTTGTACTTCTCAATTGCATTCAGCAGTGCTTTCTCCAATTTATCTATCCTGTCTTCCACCTTCTTGTCATCTTGTTCTGTTACTGCATTGGCTGATCCCCTTCTCAAAATGCTCCGCGGGTTATCATAGGCCTTCTTCGCCTCGATCAATCTTCCCAAAGTTTCTCTGGCTTCACTTGCTTTATTCTTGGTAAAATTTCCCCCGCTCGAGGAATTTATCAAGTCTTTTGATTCAGGGTTTGCACCTTCGTAAAATAGATAGTAAGTCTCTGCCTCGATCATCATGTGGTTCGGACAAGCATCTAACAGTCCCTTGAACCGGGACCAATAAGAGCTCAGAGACTCATCATATACTTGCTTGCACTCCTGGATCTCCTTCTTCAAGGCGTTTGTCTTGATGGACGGAAAAAAATAATCCAATAACTCCAGCTTGAAGTCCTTCCATGTGTTGATCGAGTCTGGTGGGAGCCTCAATAGCCAAGTATTAACCTCCCCCTTGAGGGCAAACGGGACTGCACGCAAGCGGTAGTCCTCCTCAGTCGCCTCGTTGGACCTCTTTTAAATGTTGCACAGCTTACTAAACTCGTTTAGGAATTCGTAAGGACATTCGTTCCTTCGTCCAGAGAATGTGGGCAAAACCCCGAGCACATTTGTCTTGATATCGATAGACCTCCGGCGCGGGTTTGAGACTATGGCATGGACGGGCTCACCGTCTAGATGCGCGGTGAGTGAACCTATCTCCGGATCGGGATCCACTAAATGTGCCATATTCACGTCTTCCTCTTCCTCAATCTCGGAATGCTCTGTTTCGTGGACGACTTCGGGTCCTCTTCTCCCGACGAGTTCCACTCCTTCTCACTTTCCGATTCGAACGGAAACGGGTCTACTGTCCTTAACCCTGATCTGGTAGTGACGGTGGACGTAGACTCCTTGACTTGCCACTTGTATCGGGTGTTTCCTGACCCAGATGAACTAGCCCAACTTCAAGAATGGAAGCCCGTGTTCATAAACTGTCAAGAAAAACCAAATAACAGAAATTAAACTATTTACACCAAATCCCCAAACGCATAAACAATTAACGCCATCCATCCCCGGCAACGGCGCCATTTGAAGCCTGGTATTTTGCTAAGTACTGTGTGCACGGAAAGGAATAACAAGTCTCCTAGGTCCAGCGAATCCACTAGATCACAAGGTCTAGGAACTCACGGATCGTTGGAAGATCTCGGTCGTCGGACACACAATAAATCGCTTCAAAAACCTTCAACCACGTATACTAAAATTAGCACAAGGAAGTAGAGATCGATCCCACAGAGATGAATGCGTAATAATGCATGCTCAAGGATTTGGGACTATTTTTGGGTTGGCTGCTGCCACGCATTTTTGGGTTGAGGAAATTAAACTAACTTGGAGCGAAATCTGCTACGCTAACAACTATATCTAGGCAGAACAGATATCATGCATGAAAACCGAAAAACGAGACAATCACTAGATCTAAGAAACTATTTCCTAAATTACCTAGACCTGGGAAATAAACTGACGGTGGGGACCATTTGCTGAAAAGGTAAAGTACGGATGAAAAGCTGGAAAACAACTAACTAAAGTACTAACTAACAGCGACATCATCTTCTCCAATCAATTTGCATAAAATTTCAGTAGAAACAGGGATGAAACGTGAATCGGAAACGAAGCAGACTGAATTTAAAACAATTTAACGAAGAACAATTAAAAACTAAGCAGATCTACGGCTACTAGACGGAGTAAAATGAAAAGAGAGCAAAGAGTTCGAAATCCATGCAAAACTTGATTCCACTGTTCAGATCCAACCTCGGATGCTAAATCCACTCCGGATCCAAGCATCCGACCAAACTCCGACCAAAAGTATATCCATAGCTACAGATTCGCCAAACAACCACCGATCAACAACAACAATTCAGATCCACAACCTCTTTCTCAGATCAAGCACAGAATTATCCAAAACAGAGAATAACATTCAACTGCCGAAATAAAACCTCAAACAAAAACTCAGAATCGTAAATCAACACAAGATAAACACCAACATGACATAAACTAAATGCATAAATAACCGATAAGTAGCAACAACCAAATCAACTTCCAAAACAATGAAGTTCGACGGAATAAAAGTGCGAAAAGCTGAATGAAAAACAGATTGTTTCTTCGCCCTCCGAGAGGACGGTGTTACCACTGACTCTCGCCGAAGATGAACCCCTTAGAAACCCTAAACTATCCCAGAATTCCCATTTCCCAAGTGTGTGTGTGAGTGTGTGAGCTAAGAGCAAAAAATCATGTCTATGGCGTGTGCTGCATGCTCCTTTATTCATAGGCGTTGAAGTGGGTCCAACGAGGTATGAATAGTATTTGTTGCCCTCAGCTATTGACTTCCTTGTTCTAGCCATTTTTTTTCTTTTCAATTCTACTCACTTTCCTTCATTTTTCCTTTGCTAGTCCATTGCCTCCAGCTCTTCCTGGATCTAGCGTCTCCTTCACACACCTGGCTTAAAAACTGCGTTAGACCCAGCAAAATATAGCGTCTCCTTCACACACCTGGCTTAAAAACTGCGTTAGACCCAGCAAAATAAAGTATTTTTCACCATATAACCGATGCATGAAATTAGCCTTATCAACTACCTATGGTGGTGTTTCACAATGAGAGTGTGTCATTGTGTAATAAATTTGTGTGGTTTTTACATAAGTTGACTGTTGTGTTTAAGGAAATAAACTGTACGTTCTGTGTATCGGTTAATTTCCAGTTTGTTGTTTGAAAAATGTAACTCATGTATTGCTATTGGAAACATTGTTTTGGAACATTTTGAATGGCATTTTTTGTTTGCATTAAATTGAAGGAAATTACGGTTCCAATAAAATAAAATAAAATAGAGAAGTAATTAAACAAGTTCAAATTACATCTAATGTATGGTCCTCGTAATTTAACAAGTTTTAAAGAATTTTTTATCCCCTTGATCTGATTCAGGCCTCTGCTCAGTAATAATGTTGTGATTAATTTAACTAAATTAAGTATATTTTCTAGTAATTCTGCCATTTTTTTTCTCGAAAAAAGTATTACTCCCTCCGTCCCAGAGAAGTTGGCACACTTTCCTTTTTAGTTTGTCCCACAAAAGATGTCACATTTCCCTTTTTGGAAAAAGTTCTCTCTCACATGAATATAAAAATTATATTTTCTCTCTCCATTTAACACACAAAATAAAACCTCCTAAAATTCCGTGCCATTTTCAAAGTATGCCAACTTCTCTGGAACGGAGGGAGTACTATTTTGCTTTTTCGAAAGGAAACATTTTTATTAACCATTCGAATCAACAATTTCCTTTACCATATAACGTTAAAATATATACTCCCTCCGTTCTTTAAAAATATGAACTATTCTAGTCCCTCTATATTATATTTTATTCTCCACTAATAATATGTTAATAATTTTTTCTTTCTATCTCACTTACTTTACCAATCGTACATCAAAATATGTGTCTGTTTTAAAATTCTTATTTTTAAAGGACGGAAGGAGTCTTAATTTTGAAAAAAAATAAAATAAAGCAGAAAGTAATCACATTATTGTTGACAGGAACATTTATCCTAATAAACCAGCCGATCTAATTAAATTTAAATTAAATTGATTTGAAGATCTCTTGCAATATTAATTTACTTCTACTATCATGCATGCATGGACAAATATATACCAACCGCTGTTTTTTTTTATTATCCATTTGAATCTCGTGTTGTGAAATTGATAAAGAAATTCAAATAGATGATAGGTTTAGAATAAGAACTAATAATGCTAATTTATAAATTGGTGTCATATTTGTACATTTATATTCGTCTACTTTGATAATGTTGTAAAGGCAAATGATAACATTTTATATGCCAACGGTTTTTTATATATGATTAATGACAATTGACAAATATCTTTTAAAAATTCACAATGTCCCGCTTCACATGTCTAGACTCTAGTGCTCGATAGATGATGGCTCGTCGCCCGTCGAGCATATGTGGACATAGGCTCTTAATTATTTTCTTTCTTTTTACACTACTTTTTAGTGAAGTACTTATAATGTTATCCATACATCTTAATTATTAAATAAATATTTTAAATATTTTTGAAATCTAAATATTTATGGCTCTACTTATATCACTTTAATATATCAATCACTTTATTTATAATTATTCAGTTGATAATAATACTAATTTAAAATTGATATGTTTGTCTTTTTATCTTCGTCTACTTTGATATTGTTTTATAGGCGATTAGTATCATTTTATGTGCTAGCGTTTAATGTTACCTTTGAATGAGTGATCAATATGTAAGTACAACTGTACAATATATAGGAGTAATATGATTGCGGGAGACACCCGATGCTCAATAATTGTCGTTTTTTTGCAGTGTATGTGGCACAGGCACTATATGCATGTGTAAGAATACCATTGTAGCAAGATTTGTCTTTCCATTGCCAACTACGCTGCTACTGCGGGCAGTGACGAAGCCACACTGGGGGCGGGGGGGCATGTGCCCCTCAGTAATTTGGATTATAAGTAGATATAATATATTCATGATCTGATTACTCGTAATATATCTAGCGCAGATCGTCTCAGCTTTTGCCTCACAACATGCATGACCTGAGTTCTAAACCTTCTGACCTCAATTTCTGCCAATTTTAAACTGTTCTTTTGATTACTTGTAGTAAGTAGCGCAGCAAAAAAAAATCACAAATACACTATCTTTTGTTGCATTGTATTTTGTTTTGTTTCAATGTTTTCACTTTCTTATTTTCATATATACATTTTGTTTACTTTCATTCTTGTGTGAAATATATTATTTCACACATCCCACCTAGTATTAATGTACTTTCAAACTCTTATTGTTTATGCTTTAACTGTATTCAGCGACATCGATACTAAAAGTCCATAACTATTACTCCTTTCGTCCACGATTAATATTCTCAATTTGACTTGGTACGTGTTTTATGAAATATAATGGAAACTAAATAGAAAAATAGTGGAATGTGGTGTATATAGTTTTATAATAAGATACGAGTGAGATAAAGTTAGTAGAATATGGAACCATTATAAATAAATAAAAATAAATAAATGAGGCATTTATTGGTGGACAGATGAAAATTACAAAATGAAACATTTATTGATAGACGAGTGGAGTAATAACGGAATGGGTCCCCCAGTGACAAAATCCTGGCTTCGTCACTGCCTGCGGGCATGTGTAAAAATACCATGCATTCATGTGATGTGGAAATAGGCTCTTATTTTCTTTGTTTTTAGTGAAGTCACTCAAATATCACAATTTTAAATACTCCCTCCGTCCCATAGAGATAGGCCATTTGATATAGGCACAAGTATAATTGCATAATTGGTAAAGTAAAAGAGAAGGAAAAAAAATAGTTGAAATTGTGTAGTGGATAGTGGGGCTCATAAATAATAAAATAAAAGAGAAGGAGAAAAATGTTACTATAAATGAATATGAACTATTTGTAGAGCATAGACGGAAAAAAAAATATGACCTATTTTTATGGGACAAGCAGAGAATGTTTTGTAGCAATCAATCCACACACAATAATACTTGTACAATTTTCTGAAGTACTTTCCTCCTAACAACTATGACTCATTAAATTTCACTTAAATTGATTTGGGAAGATCTCTTACATCACTGAGTTATTCATACGTGGTCAAAGCTATTTTGTTTCATCGTACAATACGTGTTGCATTTCATTTTCTAGATGATATCTCGAATCAAATAGAGAATTATATATACATGTCCCTTAATATTCGGCTTCTGGTAAAGTGACGTCTTCACTACAAGAAATCCATCTTAATAAAAAGGAACTCGTGCATCACATTTGATATAACTATTACTCTCTCTTTCCCAGATAGTTTGTCTCACTTTCACTGTGTCGGACACGAGTTTTAAGAAATGTAATGAAAAGTGAGTTGAAAAAATTAGTGGAATGTGGATCCTACTTTTACATATTAGTTTTACAATAAAGTATGAGTAGGAATGAGTTAGTGAAATATGAGGTCTATTGCAAAAAATGATAAACAAATGTATACTACATGTCCAGAGAGTATTTCACTTAGAAATTGCACATTTTGCATCTTGATAACAATGAGTTAGTTGAAACCTAAGTCCACTACTAAAAATGATAAATAAATGTATACTACCTGTTCAAGAGAGTATTTCAATTAGAAATTGCACATTTTGCATCTTGATAAATAAATGTATACAACAAGTTCCTATCCAAATATTCTTTCTATACGCCATGAAAGGTCTCATATCCCATTTTGGAACTTTCATTGTTTTACGTTTCATTTTATTTTTACTTTTTTATAAATGCATCTTACATTCCACAAATTTTTTACATCTATTTTATTTATATTTTTTAAAATATGTGTTGAGTCAATTCAACAGATGGAATATATGTTTTCTTTAATTTTTAGTGAAGTTGTTGCAAGAGTTATAGGTGTGTTTTTTAGCAATCAATCCTTTTATTTTCGGTGGAAAAAATATCTTAAAAATTGCATCATATTTTTTATTTTTTTATTATTCAACTATTCAATTATTTAAAGGGCAAAATTACAAAACTTACCAACCGAGACAAACAAAATCTTCATGTTGGTTTCACGTATAACACGACCAACCATTTATATAACTCAGAAATTGTCATTTTCAATTTTTACATTTCTAATCAATCAGCCCATCATAATAATTTAACTATAATATCAAGTTATAAATAAGTGTTAATTGTTTCTTGAAATTGATCGAAAACACACACTCTCTCTCTCTCTCACACACACAAGATCAATCAATCAACCATGGGATCGGAGACAGTTCACAAACTTGCTGTGATAGAATTCACAGACGAGAACACAAACCCTGAGACAGAATCATGGTCGGAGACATGTAAAAAAAGTAGTTGATGCTCTAGAAAAATATGGTTGTTTTGTAGCAATTTACGACAAACTCACCCAAGAATTACACAAACAAGTGTTCGAATCCTTGCAAAGCCTCTTCTCTCTCCCAACTCAAACCAAGGTCCTAAACAAGTCCCCTAATAAGTCCCTCTACGGCTACGTCGGCCAGATGCCCTTCCTTCCTCTCTTCGAAAGCATGGGCATCAACGATGCCCACACCAACCGAGGAGTTCAAGATTTCTCAAATGTCATGTGGCCTAACGGAAACCCCACCTTCTGGTACGTGCATGTTTTCGTGTTGCTTGTTCGAATTCAAAATAGTATCAAATGGTAAAATTTCAATTTTTTCGTAATTGTCTAATCTGCGTGCGAAATAATATCTTTTGGTGATATTCTTTCGTAATTGTCCTTCCTTCCTCTCTTTTGATTTTCTTTTTTTTTGCGTCGTTACTTTTATTAATTTTCTTCTCTTTTATTTAATGAAACGACTTTTATTTTAGCATCACCAATGGACTGTTTTCAAATCTTATAGGACAGAACTAAATTTGACCAAATTTCATGATTTAAATGACTGTCCAGTGAAAATATAGTTGCGTACACAAAGTTGGCAGTGGAACTGGAGAAGATCGTTGTGCGAATGGTGTTCGAGGGCTATGGTGTTGGAAAACACTACGAGTGGTACAAGGGATCTGCCAACTACCTCTGCAAACTGATGAAGTACAGAGAGCCCAAGATTGGTGAGACCAAAATGGGATTTGTGTCTCACACAGACAAAAGTTTCATGTCAACTATCCATCAAAACCAAGTTGATGGCCTCGAGATCAAAGCCAAAGATGGCGAATGGTTTAGCGTCCGCGGCCTCCCTCTCTCCTCCATCGTTGTCATGGCCGGTGATGCAATCATGGTCAGTTTATCAACTTGGCAGTGATCATGTCTCTTCTATATATTCGTCAATATTATTTCTTCTTATGCGGCATTTTAAGGGAATGAGTGACTCGTTTTAACGAACTTTTTTTGGAATAGGCGTGGAGCAACAATAGGATAAAGTCCCCTCATCACAAAGTGACTATGGAAGGGAGTGAAGCAGCAAGATACTCACTTGGGCAGTTCTCATTCATGGAGAAGGAGATGGTGGAGACGCCCGATGAGTTCGTGGATGATGAACATCCTCTGAGATACAAGCCATTTGATCATCTCAAGTATGTTGATTTTTACAGCCAAGAAGAAAACAGAAAGCTAGAGAGTGCTATTGCTACCTATTGTGGGGTTTAACAATAATATTATCTTTTGTGTGGTTTAATTTTACATAATTGAATGTTGTGTTTAAGGAAATAATAAACTGTTGTGTGTATTGGTTAATCTAGTGTTGGTTGCAAGTTGTTTTCTAGTGTTGGTTGCAAGTTGATTTCCAGTGTTGTTGTTTGAAAAATGTAAGTCAAGTATTGCTATTGGAAATATTGTTTTGGAAACATTATGAATGACAATTTTGTTTTCATTAAGTTGAAGGATATTGTAGGATTTCCAAGAAAATAAAATTCAATGGATCAGGTAATTTGACAAGTCTAAAATTACATCTAATAATCTATATATGGTCCTCATAAGTTCTTTTATCTCAAATTAAGAATTACACTAATAAACTTTTATCACCTTGATTTTGTTTCAGGTTTTAAACTGCCAATTTTCCTAGTAAATATTAGTCTTAACTAAAATAAGTGAATTTATAGTAAACTGCCATTTTTGTTATTTTAAAAGTAGAATTATTTTGCTTTTTCAGAAACGTTTTTATTAAGCATTCGAATAAATTAATAGTATTCCCTCAAGCGAATCGACTGATATTATTTTTGACAAAAAAAAAAATAATATGCAAAAAGTAAATTAATACTACTAGTATTTTTTTTTCAATATCTTACCATATAAACCCATAACAATCTACCATTTTTCTGAAACCAAACTTACATATTCAAAATCAGAAACAAAAAAAAAAAAGAAACAAAGTAGTAGTAATAATAATGGGTTCCGAAACTACCCCTAATCAGCTTCTAGTAGTAGACTTCAATCCAGAAATGAAGCCAGACTCAAATTGTTGGACATCTGCCTCCAAAAAACATAAGAAAAGCCTTTGAAAACTATGGTTGTTTGTAGCATTATACGACAAGATCTCACACGTATAACTCCACAAATCCATCTTCAAAGCAACTCCATACCTTCTTGATCTTCCTCTTCAAATTAAAATCCAAAACATCAATGAAAAACCATGCCATATACATGGGTCAAATCCCCATTGCGCCCCTTCACGAAGCCTTAGGCATCAACTATGCGGACACTCTCGAGTCTCGAAGGAGCTCAGAGCTTCACCACCCTCAAGTGGCCTCAGGGCAACCAATCTTTCAAGTACTCCATCCGTCCCGACTAAGATGACACATTTTTTAGTCGACATGATATTTCAGGAAAAAGTAAATAAAAAATATATTGAATAGTAAATATTTTCTAGAATCTCAGGTGTGTAAGTTTATAGAATAGTAGATGAATGAATACTTCTTCATTCCTGCAGTGGGGAAACTTATTTAGTTATGACACAAGTTTTAAAAAATGTAAAGATGAGTGAGTTGGATAAGTTATTGGAATCTAAATCTCATTTATTTATATATTTCGTACTAATTTCATAATAAAATGTGATTAAAATAAATTGGTGAAATGTGAAGCCTTATTATCATTTATTGCAAAAGTGAAATATGACATTTTTTATGGGATGGATTGAAATGACAAAATAGGACTCTTATCATGGGACGAATGGACTATGAAAAAGAGGACTGAATGAGAAATGATATATAAAAAGATAACGAATTTTTTATGGGATGGATTGAAATGACAAAATAGGACTCTTATCATGGGACGAATGGACTATGAAAAAGAGGACTGAATGAGAAATGATATATAAAAAGATAACGAAAAAGGAAATTAAGGGAGTAATTGAATACGAAAAAAGCAAGATAAAAGTGATTGGAAAAGGATGGTTCTCCTCGAAGGGTTATGTTCATTTATAACCAATTTCCTCACTTGAATGAAGAAGCACGAAATTTATTATGCCCATTTTTGTGACAAGTGGGAAATTGAGATAATCTTCCTCAACCTTTTTAGGGGAATTTGTTTATATATATTTTAAATATTTACCGAATTTTAGTTTTATAATAATTTTAAAATTTCTTTATAAATATTTAAACTAATAATTTATTCTAATTTAAATATACAATTATTAATTTATTTTAATTATGTAATTAGTCAACAACTTTGGTGCTTGTGGGGAAGGACGGCATTCGTGCCGTTGGCACGACATGCCCCTGTCCGCCGCTCTGCTCTTGCCGACGGCACGGCTCTGCTCGATGCATCGAGCACGTCCGTGCCGCTGAGTAGGGCAACGTGGCGTGTTTCTATTGGCCGTTGGCATTTTCTTTCATTTTTTAAAAAAAATCAAAAATAATACCAAATATAAAAAAAATTCGGATTCCCAAAAATATTGCCGTTTTATTACCCTTTTTTTTAAAAAAAATTTGAATTTTTTTAATCCCAAAATCATCTATAAATACATGCATTCATCATCCATTTTTTCATACAACTCATCTATATCTTTCTCTCTTACTCAAATCCTCTCTAAATTAAAAAATGGATATCAACGATATCATTTCGGCCATGAGTAGTAGTTTTTTTTTTTTTAATTTTATGAATTTAATTATGTAATTTTTAATTTATAGGATTTTAATTATGTAATTTTTACTTTTTTAGTAATTAGTAATACTATTTTGGATATTTTTAATGCATTTTAATATTTTGAAAATGTTTTTATTTAAATTGAATAATATAATGGTGGAACCCTTGAGCATATCCTTGTGAAAGAGCATGGATGTGGGTGTTGTGCTCTTGCCAAAGAGCATGGATGAGATGCTCTAAGAGCATCCCTTCCGTGCTCTTATTTAAGAGCACGGAAGTGGGTCCGGACCCACTTTTACTCATTGTCCTTAGCTAAGAGCACAACACCCACATCTGTGCTCTTAGCCTTTGTGGCCGCTTAAGTATTGGCCCCTCCAAGCAGTCGGGCAATTCTTCCATTTCCAATGCATGCAGTCAATGCTGCTTAGCATACCGGGAAAACCGTGGACTGTTTCGTGAAGATGAAGCAACCGTTGACAATTTTCGGTGGTGGGTGCTCGAAGGAATTCCTCGCCGAAAGCAGAACGAACGCCGTCGCAAAAAAATTTTAGGCATAGGATTCCAGTTGACTCACCTACATGCAAATACTCATCGAAGAGGTCAGCCGTTTGCCCAGTAGCAAGTATCTGGATGGCACAAGTACACTTTTGCAATACCGAGAGACTTTGCCGACCGGTTGCGTCTACACCTGATTGAAAGTATTCAACACGGGTGGACAACGTGTCGACAATACGCATAAACAAAAATTTTGACAGGTAAAAACGGCGCCGAAAGTAATCTTCTAGATACCGCGGCTGGTCGGAAAAATAGTCGGCAACGAGCCTTTCGTGGGCTCCCTCCCGATCAAGATGGATGTAGCGACGTTTTGATCTAGTTGGTTGAGGAGGAGGGGCGGGGTTATTGGCGGCGACATAGGCTTCATAGGCGGCACGATATTGTTTATGGTATTCTTGTTCTTCGCGCTCCGCTTCCGCAATGAGATCGGTGAAATCTATTTTTGAATTTTTTAGAGAGGGTTTGGGTGAGAGAGGAAGATGTAGATGATTTAGTATGAAAAAGTATGAATAAGAGATAATTTGATGTGAAAAGTGGATGATGAATGTGTGTATTTATAGATGATTTTGAGATAAAAAAAATCAAAAAAATCCAAAAAAAACGTCCATAAACGGCTCTATTTTTTGGGAATCCAAAAATATATATTTTTTAATTTTTGGTATTATTTTGAATTATTTATTTTTTTTAAAAAAAGAGAAAAGTTAATTTTGCCATTGGCTAAGCCGTTGACCAATCAAATCGTGTCATGTAGGGTTGATCAGCAGTACGGACGTGCTATTAACTAAGAGCAGCGCCGTGTCTCGGACTTTTTTTGTACCGCTGCTGCAGATGCTCTGACCTATCAAACTTTAAATAAAATGACATCACTTTATAAATTTATTCTGTGTACCTTATTCATTAAAAAATACCCACAGCTAAGCCCGAAATACTACATAAATATGCAAGATTATAGACATAGGCATAGCTACTTTACACAGTAAACGAAGGTCAAATTGCATGCATTCATGCATGACCAACTTTTCAATTTGAGCCGTTCATACAACCATCATGATAGATTCTTAATCCCACCCCTACACGTGTCCGCTACTGATTGGATTGCTGCAGTTTCCTTCCCTCCAACTCATCTTTCGCCCATCTTTTCTTCACCATACCATTTTCTGCAAAACCCAAAACCTCCGATTTCGTCTGCATTTTTTCTCCTCCAACGAGAGCTTTTCCACTCCGTTTCTCTCTCTACTTCTCCAAAAATTCAAGGTACCGTTTCTCTCTCTCTCTCTGTTTCTCCGAAATTTCCAGGCATCGTTTCTCACTCTCTCTCTACTGCTAGAAAATTTCAGGTGCAATTTCTCACCTTTTTCTCTCTCTGCTTCTCGAGAAATTTCAGGTATCATTTCTCACTACTTCTCTCAATTTCATGATTCATCATAGCTCGTAAAAACTAGCCATCAAAACCCTAGGATCATGCGTGGTGAAGAACAATCGTTTGAGAAAACCGCCATAGATCTGGAAAAACTCACATCACAGCTGCGAAATCCTCCCAAATTTCACATAGAATGCCCTAGCTCCGACGATAGGCCTTCCGATGCAGAGCCTCCCGCCATGGTATTCTGGCAGAAACAAATCGACGCCGGCCTCCGTTTCCCAATCTGCCCCTTTCTCTCAGATCTGTCTCGTCTCTACCAAATTCCGATAAATCAGCTCCATCCTTCCTCCATTCGCCGAGCTCTCTTCTTCCACATTCTCCTCAGAGAGCACGGCCTCGCCGACACCTCTCGCCTCTTCCACATCTGCCACGGCGTCAAAGTCATGGGCGAATTCTACTGCTTCAAGACAAATTCGGAAAGCCCCGCCCATTTCTACGGCCAAATCCCCAGCGTTGGTAGCGGCTGGATGAAGAATTACTTCTTCGTCAGGCCTCGGAGCGGCCATAGCTGGCCGTTTCATGAGGTTCGGTGGCATGTGAAGCTTAGGGAGATACATACTCCGAGTGTAGATAATCTTAGTAAGCATGAATGGTCAGTTCTGGCTGCCATTAACGCCTCTTTTGATGAGAAGCATCTCTGTTTGCTTCGTGTTGTCACAGATGAGAACGCTCTCATCTATCATGGCCTCTTCGTGAACCATAACTGGTCTGTCGATATGGGTAATCCGAATGCAAATGCATACCAAATTCTGTTTAATTTGGTGGGGAATAATAGCCTTTTATGCTTGCTTTCTTTTTGGGTGGGAATAGCCTTTTATGCTTTACTTTCTTATCAACAATGTCTCTGTTTTGCTTTCTTTTCAACACTGTTTTGGCAAAAGATCATTGCAGAGTTGAATATAGAAATTAAAAACATGCACAATTTTGGTGTATTTTCTGTATTTAGGTGTCAATAACACTTTCATCTTTTCCTTTCATTTTCAGCAATGTCTTGGCAAAAGATCCTTGCTGATAAACGGAGGCTTGCCCACGCTGAACTGCAGCCTCTTCCTCCTCTCACCAAGGATCTTGAACTGGTGGATTTGTCAAACGAACCGTCACCTAGTCCTCGAGCGCCCGAGCTCATGTTGGGTGAAGACACTTCTCCTTCTGCCATTCGGGAGGAGAGACACTCGGAGAGGAAGAAGGCCCTCTCTGGCCAAAAGAGGTCATTGGTGATATCTGTTGAGAGGGAGTCCTCTGCTTTCCAAGGAAAAAGGCCGTCACACCTGCAGCCGGTGGCTCTTAACAAGCCCTTTAATAGTATCTTCCCCGGCCATGCCTTAAGGTTATCGGATGCACAATACACGGCCTTCTGGGAGACCGTTCCTCGAGACGAGGATTTGGCAGAGTTGAGGAAACTACCCTCCTCCAAGCTAAAAGACATGGTATCTGGTTACCGGATGAAGGTAAAAATTTCCTTCGGTTTTTCTCGTTTGGTTTGCTTGCCTTGATATGACAAATTGAAGATAATTTGTAGATTTTTATAACACTATGTTGCGAGCATTTAAGGATCTTTTTATTGGCAAAACTAGGAAACTAAACAGGCCTAACATTTCGCTTACTTTCATCATTGCTTCTTGTAGACCACCGTGGCCTCGGAAGTGCTGTATGAACGCGCAGAGGAGTACAAGAGCCTAAAGGACGAGATCAAGGAGCTAAAATCTCATCTTGAGCAACAGAACCAGTGCACCCTTTCCAAGGACAAAGATCTCGTCTCTGCTGCGACAGCTTTGCATATGGCCGGGGCTGAAATCAGGGCATTGTCGACTACTTTGGAAAAGGAACGAGCCGATCACATGGAGGAGCTAGAGAGGGTGAGGATTCAAGCCTACAGCCAAGGGCGGGAGGAGGGGAAGGTGATTGGGAGGGGCGTAGGGATCAAGCTCTGTCGTCGGCATATCCTGATGACCCCAATTGGCCAAGCGTTCCTCAAGACACTCCACGAGAAAATGATCAAGGCGTATCTCCGGACGCCGGCTTTCATGATCAGGATCGGGGATGCCATCAGCCATTTCGTGGTGGAGGGGGCGAAGGGGGCTTGTGATCTTCTTGGTGCTTCGGAGAAGTTTAAGGATCTTGATGTGGACGGTATCATAGAGAGGATTTCGCCATCACCGGATCTGCCTATAGACGAGCAGCAAGAGCAGAACTACTGGTGGTGGATGCCCGTGATGAAGGAGGCGGCCCGTGGGTTGGTTTATGAGAGGACGGATCATCCGGATTTGCCTTCGGTTGGGCAGATTGAGTATCCGGTCATGGCGTTTGATGCGTACGCGGTGGACTTGTTTGCGGGGACTCATGCTGATGAAGAAGCAGAGCTTTGAAGGTTTTAATTTAATTAATCGAATATGACGATGAAACGGAACTGAGTTGGTATATAAATTTATAAGCGATCCACCTAGTATTAGTATTATGAATACAAGAACATAGTAGGAGTATCAGTATTAGTATTGCGAATACAAGTTGATGGGTTAGGAACTGATGATTCTCCAAAAAATGATTGGGCTTATAGATTTGGGTCACATTGGTCTCCAAAAAAGAAAATACTGGAATGATTAGAGCTAAGATTTGGAAAACTCACCGGATTCACATTTATTATATATATCTAGCATGTGAACTTATAAGTAGCACAATTTATTATCCAATAGCTAAAATGAAATACTATCATGTTTGGTAGGATAGATAACTCATCTATATTTGGTCTGATTGTTCTTGGTGAGCTTAAACTTTATTCAACCGCTTTAGTTATGCAGCGAGGTGAGGGATAGATCGATCCCATCGCTAGACCATTATGGTAACAAAAATAATTTCATTAAATTTACGTTTAGAGTTGCTGATTTCACAACCGCAGTTGAGACTTGAGACTGATTGTAAAGGTTCTATTGTATATGTAACTGGACCCCTTACTCTCTTGTAAAGTTAAATGAGCCCATGGAGAGTTTAATGGATTTGATGATTTGGATCCCAATTATGAGGTATGGTATGCACTATACACACTGTGGATACTTTGCAAAATTTTGATCCCTTTCACTTAAATACCATTTTATACATCACAACGGACAATTTTCAGTTTGATTGCATCTTAACTTATATAATTATAAGCAATTTAAATATTCAGTAATCATGTAGTAATCGAGTATTTAATTATTAGTTATTCCATAATCTATTCATAATAATTGTACGAAAGTGGTCCAAAAATCTAACGTTGTTTTATCTTTTGCCATGTAGTCTAAATGATATTTAAAGTTTCGATTTCCACTCTTCACCTATTAAGGATTCACGGTTAAATCAGAACTATCGGTTCGGTTTAAAATCAGAATAGTGGTTCCGGTTTTTAAATGAAACCGCGTCTCTCAAGGTTAAAATGAAATACTATCATGTTTGGTAGGATAGATAATTCATCTATATTTGCTCCATTATAGATTGATCCCATCGCTAGACCATTATGGTAAAAAAAAAACTCCATTAAATTTACGTTTAGAGTCGCTGATTTCACAACCGCAGTTGAGACTGATTGTAAAGGTTCTATAGTATGTGTAAAGGTTACAATATTATAAGATCGATGTACTTCTGCCTCATTATTAACTTCTTTGAAAATGTGTCGCAGCTCTAAGTTTAATTATCTTATAAAGACAGTCTCATAAGCTTATAAAATAAATGTATGTAATAAAATTAATAATACTCCATCCGCCTATGATTAAATGTCACATGATTGATCGGTTCAGATTTTAAGAAATTATTAGACTTTATAAAGAAAAATGGATAGTAAAAGCTAATGAAGTGTGAGTCCTACTTTTATATTTAACTAGTGTTAACACTCGTGCTGTGCACGGAACAAAAGATTTTCAAGTAATGAAGATATATTAACAGCCAAATATATTAAAATAATAGAGTAAATAATATAAAGATTATATATATACATAATATAAACTAATTATAAAGAGTATCCATAACATTATAAACAACATCGAAAAGAAATTTGTACTTCCATCAAGATACTGTACTGAACCATTTCATGTGCAGTATACAATTTTAATATATAATATGACTGTAGTAATATTAAACAAAAGAATTAGCACCAATAAGATATGCGTGGATGAAAAAGAATAAGAGATATAAATAAAGAAAAATATACTATTACATCCAATAGAAAAAAAAAAACAAATAATTTGATCAAATAAATAATTTTAAATTTTGAATTTGAAATGCTATCAGAACTCAAAAATACTCGACCCTGAAACTAATCCAACGAAATCAAGAACTTGTTAACCTCATCAACAACGTCCAGTATAGGAGTGAGTATAGCACGATCTTGCAAACAATTGCTCAAGTCTTCAGATCTATATAAGAAGGATAAATCTTTTTTAAGAGAATCTTCAGCATAAGATAAAACAATATCAGAAGGAAGATGAATATTCACTTCACTGTCATTTAGCAAACGATTTAAAAGTCAAAAAAAATATTTAAAAAATTACATTATACAATAAAAGTAAAAAAAATAAAAGCTTTCACACTCTCTTCTATTTTCCGTCGCCAAATGGAAACCTTAAAACATACTATTACAAATAGAATTTAAATCGTTCCATTTCGCAAATTAAAACAACTTTATTTCCCAAAAGGTTCGGTTCCCACATTTTATAATAAAATATTAGTAAAATGGATTAGTTGAATGTGAAATTCACTTATTAAAAAATTAAAAATGAAATGAGATTTCATTGGCGGAAGAATTAAAAAAAAAGATATTTAATAACGAAAGGAAGAAAAGAGTATACTATAATGACATCAATTGAGATCACAACACCGTCTTTTTAAGGTGCAAAATTCTACATTGGACCACATGAGATGAAAACTACATGGACACATGCAATTTGAACCCAAGATCAATATTACATTCATTTGTTTCTTAAAAATAATTTTTATTAGTTGCATTTACTGAATATAGAAATTTTTCATTTTAGAAAATGAATCCCACAATCCACTAACACTAATTTCACTACTTTTTCCTTCCTCTTTCTTCCATTATCTATTTTTTCTCTTTTTCTCTCTTACTTTATTAATTTTGTATTAAAGCTCGTACCATTTCCAAAGTTCTTATTTTTTAGAAAACAGAATGAGTTATATTTTTATTTAAACTGATTAGTTATCCACCTCTAATATAGCAAGCAATGGCTTAAGAAAGTAAACTCCACCGTTCAAATTATAGATTTTTCTAGGAAAAACACATCTCATGTCCTTGTACTAATACATTTTATTTTATTAAGTCTTTATACAAATTTTTGGTTAGATCCTTGTATCAGCATTCTTTTTTCATTAAATCCTTTTTTTTCATTAGGTTTTATACTATTGCATTTTAAATTAAGAGGTTTTATATATTTTTTTCATTTTTATTTGATGAATTTTACAGTTAATTAATTTTTTTTGAGTTAGTTAAATTCATTTATTTTTTTTCTCTAACTTATTTTAAAATTAACTCAATCGCAATATTAACACAAGAATCATTGAAAAGAAATCGATATTGTCATTTTTCTAAATGCTTGATATATAGATATGACAATGACAGAAATTATATAATTAATAAACCAATGTAATTAAGTTTAATATTTTTTGTCACTTAGTATTGATTGCTGCAATACTTCACGATTTAGAATTAGATCCATGGATTTAATTAACTGTACGAATCATCAACATATATACGTCCCATGCATTTAATTCAGTTTTGTTTTTACCAGCAAGAGTGTGGAGTCCTTCTCGGAGAAACTGTCGGAATTGGAAGATTAAGTGTGCAGGCATGGACAATTCTCGTGTGGTGGTTGTACGATCCAAATTACTATAAGATTGAAATATAAAGTATATTACAATATAGTATGAGGCGTTGTCTTAAAAGAAAAATGAAATAGTTCTCATAAACACAAAAATAGGTAGTAACTTTAATACTAGTATTATTGAATATTGAAGGAATACCTTTTGAAATAAGTTCAAGTTTTAGGAATAGTAGGAACGATTTGTATACATTAAATAGTTATAAGTATTGATTCTACGGTAGGGGTGATCATTCGGGTTTCGGTTCGGTTTTTGCTCAAACCGAACCAAACCCGAAAAACATAATTTAGTTTAAAATCCAAACCGAACCAAACCCAAAAAATATAAAAATCGAAACCGAAAATTGAATTTCAAATTTACGTAACTCTCTCGATTTAAATTATTTTTCTCGCAAAAAATATATCCAATTAAAGGTAATTTTATAAGGATTCTAACGAGATGTTAATTGCATATGATCCGACGACGATCGAATGATAAAATTTGCTGATATTTATTTCAATAAAACTGCACATGGTAGATATTTTCTGTTACTTGTGCTGAGATTCTCATGTCATTTTGTTGATATTTGTAATGTACTATGTTTTTTATATATATAAAATTCTCATGTCACTTTGTTGATATTCGCAACGTACTATGTTTTTTTATATATAAAATAAACTCCTATATAAAGGAGGGAATTACTAATAAATTCCTATAGAAAGGAGGAAATTACAACTGATGTCAAGAGGGCTTGAATTCGACACCTCATACAATAATGTCTAAACTCTTTGCCCCTAGGACAAAGGCTCTGGACTTGTAATACACTATATTGATATAAAAAAAACATGAAAATTATGATATGATAACAGAATGACGATCTTACCATTTTGGTGACTTTTTGGTTTATAACGGAACACTTAATAAATTATTCACAAACAAGTTAAAATCGTATGTTAAATGAATTGTTACACAAATCTGTTATAAAGTAAAAATTTTATTATATTAAATGATATTGTAATTGTAAAAGTTCTTTTATAAATTAAAAACAAACTTATGATGTCCTACTCATTATAGTTAGTTCATGAAAAATGGATTGGATAAATAATTGTAGATTCAAAGTCACGGTTTAAACATTTAAATATTTCAGAAAACAGAGCTCGCAAATCTAACACCGTTTAACTAAAAATGACTCAATGTTTCAAACTATTTTAATTTAATTCAATTAAATTAGATTTATTAGTATATTATATTATAAAAAAATAAAATTGAATTATAATTCGGTTCTGGTAGGAATCGGTCGGCTCCGGTTCTATTTAAAAAGTTGGAACCGGAACCGAATTTCCGGTTTCACAATTAACCGGACAGTTCCGATTTTAATTCCGAATAACCAAGAACTGAAGAACCGTTTAAGCCCCCCTAGTCACCACTTTAGTTTGGTTTATACGTGAGGTATTTATTGAAGGTCTCAATTACTAGTCTCATTATATGCAAGAGAAATAGTTAGCCAAGAATTTAAAGTTGTTCAATTTCCAAAATTGGAGATCAATATATTAACCTCTGATTAAGAAAAAATGTCCTATTTTCACAATATTAATACGATATTTGAAAACAATGTAATAATGTCACCACTTTCTTTTGGTTTATAACTGAGGCATTTATTGAAGGTCTCAATTACGAACATAATGTGTAGTCAATATTAGAACCAAACCCATATTAATGTGTATACTAAATTACACAAGACAAAATATGCCTACTAAATTATAACCCAAAAGGCCAAACCATTCAGAACAGCTTAATCAATATCTTATTTTAATGCAATAAAATATTAACCTATTCTAAATTCAGGCCTATGACTAAAGTAGGCGAAACCGGCTGAATAATTTTAAATATTTTTTTAAAAAAATAGTACGATAAATTAAAAAAAATTATTTAGAGAATTAAATCATTTATATTCCTATTATTTTAATTGTAGTAATGGATGATTTTCAAATAATATAAATTATTTGAGGGAATGTAATTTAAACAAGATTAAATTAAAGTATAAATTATTAAAACAGTATAGAGTTGGTTGTGGTAATTCCTATCTATGTTTGGCAAGTATTCATGCTTACCCATCCCTACCAAATAAGCTTTTAATGCATAATTAACCCGCCAAACTAGTTCATTTTGTGATCTATAAATAGTCCTATAAAATGGAAATTATACCATAACTACAACCAAGATCATTTGAGTTTTCCTACAAGAAGAGAGCTATCTAGGGTTTTATTCATAAAAATGGGTTGTGTAAGAATGAATTTCCCTTTGATTGATTTGAGCAATCTAGGAGAAAATGATTCTCCAAGGTGGGAATCAACCAAATTCCAAATTCGAGAATTCCTTCAAGAATATGGGTGTTTTGAAGCTACATTCAATAACATTATTCCTCTTGAGTTGAGGAAATTAATTAGTGATGGAATTCGACAACTTTTCGATCTCCCTTTAGCCATCAAACTACTTAACAAAAATTCACACAAACCTTTACATGGCTATGTTGGCTAAAACAATATCGGTCCACTCATAGAAAGTATGGGCATCGATGGCGCCCTCTCGTCTCACGTAGTCGACACCTTCACCAATCTCATGTGGCAAGGCAATCCTACTTTCAGGTTTAATCCTTTTTTTGTTTAATTTATTAATATTATCATATTGATCACCATTTTTAATACACGTGGATATACTAAAAAGGTTAATGTTGCTAACTTTTGATGAATTGACTACTGAGATTCATATAATAGTTTCGCTTATGATACTTATGTACTAGTGTTCTGCATAGTTTCTTTTTTACTTTAATTTTTGTTGAATATTGTTTGTGTTTATTTGCAAATATCAATTGGGGTGCCTTATATTTTATGTTTTCATCTAACATTAAATTTTGACTAAAAAATTTGTGCATTAAGACATATTATTTCCTTCTTGATTGTACTATTGTAACAACAAAGATATACAGTTATACTGTGAGAAACTGTTTGAACTAGACAAGATTGTGAGGCGGATGGTTCTGGAGAGTCTTGGACTGGAAAAATACATAGACGAACACATCAACTCCACAGATTACGTCTGTCGTTTCCAGAAGTACGAGGCACCTCGAACGCCTCACTCAACGCTCGGATTATTTTCCCATACAGAAAGAACATCATCAACACATTGCATCAGCTCAATCATGTTAACGGTTTGGAGTTTCTTACCAAAGATGGCAAAACTTGGATCCCTGCAGATCCAACATCACTCGATTTATTCGTTGTCATAGTCGGGACCACTTTCCATGTATGTTACTACAATCCTCGTTTACAAAAAATAATCTTATTTTTCCACTTTTTTACAACGTACTCATAACATGTATTTCCTTCATTTCATTAATTTCTCGTTAAAATATGCGTCATCTACTGTTGAGACTATTTTTTCATAAATGGAGATCATAATTTTTTTATAATTTTTTGGCCTTTTCATTTGTAATGAATCTCGTATTTTAATTCATCGATACACGTCATTTAAAGGCATGGATAAATGGGCGACTGCATGCTCCAATCCATAGGGTGGTGGTGAGCGGGGATGAAGCTCGATACTCTATCGGATTGTTTACGGTTGCGAAAGAAGGGTGCATGATTAAGACTCCAGAATAGTTGGTGAATGAAGATCACTCTTTGCTCTACAAGCCTTTTGATTACTACTAGTATATCCCCCGCGCGTTGCGCAGCTGAAAAAAATCGTAGTAAATCATATAATTCGTGCTAGATATGAATAAAGGAAATTATTTAACACACTCCGTGCCCAAAATTTTTGTACCAACTTAATTGGGACAAAGGGAGTACAATATTTAAGAATACATATTTTCTTATAAATTTATAAGAAAAACATACTCTCTCTAGTTAAGACTAAGGAGATTATTTTAAGATATCCCCATGGCGTTGCGCAGCTGATGAAATTCATAGTAAATCATATAATTCGTGCGAGATATGAATAAAGGAAATTATTTTAACACACTCTGCGCCCATAAGTTTTGTACCAACATAATTGAGACAAAGAGAGTACAATATTTATGAATACAATATTTAAGAATATATATTTTCTTATAAATTTATAAGAAAAACATACTCTCTCTAGTTAAGACTGGAGAGATTACTTTAAGATTTCATATAAAAAAGTTATGTACCAACTAAGTTAGTACAAACAGAGTACAAAACTTAAGAATAAATATTCACCTACAAATCTATAAAAGCAATAACTACTACAATTACACAAAATCAATTACTACTCCGAATCTTCTCTCAAGTCTTACACCAATTACACTTTCCAAACTTTCTCTTTGGCAACGGATGATTAAATCAACAAAAGATGTATATTTCGACGTTGATATGCGAAAATTCTTCAGAGTATTTCCCCTAGAAGATCAATAATAAGGTATGCATTTGTTAATCATAAACATATGATAAAAAATTCCTTTCGAAATAGATTATCATTTTTATTGCAATTTGTTTAGCATAGTAATATTTTTGCATGTATCATATTATGACATTAACATTCCCTACTATACAAAACTCTACGATAATACATCAATAATACAATTTTATTAATCCCTTCCCATTCTTCCGTTTTTTTAATTTTCTTAATGACACCTTTCCACAATATTTCTTCCAAATTTAGAGTAGTACTATTCTTTAAATATTAATGATATCTCTTCACGATAAGTTTTATAAAATATTATGAGTAGTACTACTATTACTTTTTGTCATAAAAATAAATGATTTAGTCACTTTGAAACTTTACAATATAGGAAAATTACTATTAATATACAAAGTACAACGAATTGAATTTTTAATTTTCTTAATGACACATTTCCACAATATTTCTTCCAAATTTAGAGTAGTATTATTCTTTAAATATGAATGATATCTATTCACGATAAGTTTTATAAAATATTGTGAGTAGTACTACTATTACTTTTTGTCGTAAAAATAAATGATTTAGTCACTTTGAAACTTTACAATATAGGAAAATTACTATTAATATACAATGTACAACGAATTGAATATAAGTTATTAACGATTAATATTACTTTGATATATCACGATGAAATATGTAATATAAACGTATGACTACAGTCGAATCCCGTTAAAATATGTAATTTTGATTTTGTTTCTTTAATTTTTAAATTTTCAATTTCTTTAATTTCTTTTATGTTTGGAATGCTACAGTCGAATCTCGTTAAAATAATTCTTGTATTCTTAAATCATCTATTTCACATTTTATAGCTATATGATTGATGCTTTCTCCGTTTCTTTATAAAATACACTTTGCAACAAAATCAATTGTTTATACTAAATATATCATATTAATATTAATTTAGTTTACCGTTGTGATTTTAATAATTTCATAATTTTAATTCTCCATTATATTTATATCTTTTAAGCTCTCTAATCAAAATCAATAAAAACATAATCAAATCTTGCAATATATAATAAAGTGATTTGAATTTCATGAAATTTTAATTTTTGAACATTACAATCGAACATCGCTTAAAAAATCACATGTTCTTAACTCATCTATTTAATATTTTAAATCTATATAGTTAATATTTTATATTTTATATAGAATATTGCATAGCAAAAAGTACATTACACAGTGTTGTTAAATTGTAAACTATGTTGCTAAGTCGGTACTACAACCGAACCCTATGGATTACTAAACCCTTTGGGGATTGATTTAACTTCGATCACCAGTGAACACTATGTCATTGAGTCGGTGCTACACTTTAGCCTCATGGACTAAACTCTTGGAGTGTTGTGCCCAAATCACATTAAATTGTCAATCAAATGACATTCATATGATTAGTAAATTTGTACTTCAGCCCAGCGCGATGCGCATATGACAATATTTATAGTAATCAAATAAGTACGTAATCATGTATTATTGATACATGTGAACTTTAGTACTATTATATAGTACTATCAAATTGTTATACCTGTGAACTTTTTGATTGCACATTGGAACTTTCGTAAATTCACATTCACAATAAAAGGTCTTTAATTACTAATATGTTTAACTTTATTGCACATAATTACAAAAGACATAAAACTTTTTTCACCAACAACATTTGGTACACTTATTACATTATTTTAAATCAAAAGGTTAAATTAAATCATAGTTTCAACTTTCAACTCACCGTAGAATTGTTACAGATTGTATAACCAAAAATTAAATATTAAAATGTCGCACACATTTTTCTATTTTTCATAGTATTATATCATACTTCAGTGACACATATAAACTTTGTATACATATAAATTTAAGTTTTGTATATAAATTCAATTTATTACAAAATAAAAAATTTTACAAATTTATTGGTAAAACATTAAATGGGATACATAATTAAATTGACTTAATCATGGAATATGAGTATAATTATGTGTACAGATATGGGTATTATGTGGATTATGTGTATAGTTCAATATTAAAAACAAATTTTTCAAATTTATTAATAAAAAATTAAATGCAGTACATAATTAAATTAAGTAAATTGACTTTATAGTGGAATGTGTATAATATGAAATATGGAGATATGGAATAATTATGTTGATTAAAAAAAATAAAAGAATATGGAATGCATATGATGTGGTTGATATAATTTGAAATTTGGTATAATGTAAATTATGACTGATTTAATGTAAAATATTGAAGGCGTATAATGTAAATCGTGACTTATTTAATTTGCAACGAATCAATTATAAACAAAATGCTATATTTTTCTTTTATTAATTCCATCAAGCCCCAAAAGATGAAAACTCAACTAAATATTGGAAACCATTTCCTTTTTATATAATTTGAAAATTAAATTAAATAGAGAGACTATCTTGTCATATCTTTTAATGCTAGTAATGTTAATTAGTGACAAATTAAGTAATTTAATATATAATCCATAAAACTATAGAATAATATACTCCATATATACACTATTTTCTCAATTTTGAAACGAAAGATTACATAGTAAATTGTAAGATTGACAACGTTTTGTAGGGATAAATTTTAGGAATATTTCCTTTCATATTTATTTAATTATATATATGTTTTAATCATGTAATTTGCTAATTAATTTTATAGTACTGTTTAATTATTAATACTATTAAGTAATACAAAAGGATCAGTTAAAGATAATCATTAACTAT